>NC_061125.1:5153945-5775063 GCF_905220365.1 Vanessa cardui
AAAAATACTTTTCTACTATTAATAGCGATACTAATTACTCCCGTGACAGAATGTTTTGATTATAGTGGAGTTGTATGCATTAGCTTAATTGCATGGAAGGATAATGGAGCTACTCTTTCGTACTAAAGCAAGCCCCGAACTAATTACTAGACTAGAAATTTCATGAACTAGATCTTTCGACGCGGTGAAAGTTAGCTGTATTAATGACATACCATGATTCTTCATTAGGCACATGACAATATTAATTAGACCTAATTAGGTTTGTATAAATTTAAAATCATGAAACGAAATTAATTAAAGTTTATGTTTTGGCTTCGTTACATTTCTAAGTATTTATAACAGATACCATGAAAATGGAATAGTTATCTTGGCTGAATATGTTCGTGAGTATCCGATAATGTAGCTAAGCTGGCTTTCTGGTAAGTAGGTTGCGGATTCCATGAACCAGAATTTGATTCTTTTGTATTGGATTCACTGATATTGCAATTTCCTGTTATTAAGTTCTGAGTAGCCTAGAGTTAGGCAGTTGCTAGTGCAGTCGCGTGCCTTAGAAAGGACGTAATAACATTGTTTCCTCGTCTGATCTCTCTCAGATCGTGTCGAATTGCTATTCTAGTGGATTATGAACGTGTGTTAGTGTTAATAGATACAACATCTATGTTTCCAAACACACTAGTGCACTATATTATTTCCTGCGCAATTGGCTACTGATTAACTGTTTACAAAAAATATCTAAAAATAAAATAAATCCTAAGTTTAAAGGAGGAAAAAAGTTTCGTATTATGTTTGACTGCGTTTGTTGATTTCGACTTAAACATTCCTGTTTTGCGCTTGCCTTGGAACATCGGCCATTCAGGGAAATCATGTTTATTAAAAAGTACTCACTCAGGGGAAAGAAAAATATTTTTTTTATTTGGCTTCTTTTGTTTCTAATAAAAGCCTTTGTGATACGGAAGTATAGCTTTATGTAATATGAATAGAACACTTTACAGGATTGTATCATACCATACCACTTTTTGGTATCAATAACAATATTATTTTGGCACAAGATATCAAACTTATTAAAGAGCAAGTCAGCAAATATATACTTAAAAAAATTAAGATGAAATATGGAAATGCAACTTTGTATACTTCATTTGCAATTATATCTAGTTAGTAATAAATTGATGATAGCAAAAAACATCAAATAATTAAAGTGCCTCCGACTTTATTGTTTGCAATATACCTACGTTACTTGTTTATTTTCCTTGCAGGTGTAAAACAACTTCATAACAACTAAGCTCTTACAACAAGAAACTATGCTTCCACTCTATTAATTTCAGGGTAATATTTAAAAATACTAAATAGTATTTTTAAATGTATAAATAATTTTGAAGTCTATATTAAGTCTATATTTCCTAACAATTTAAAGATAAATAGATGATTTTATATTATATTATATTACATATATATACATTTATTTTATATTAATGGAAAATTCTTTTAAATTCGGTTTTGTAACAACTTTATTATTTGCGGAATAAAAGATTGCAAATTCAATCGAAAATGCCAAAGGGCCACTGGCATCAAAGGTGCATTACTTAGGCAAATTTGACACGACATCGCCACAAGAGACACTAATATAGCGACCGAGATCAAGCCACGTACTTTCAACCCCACGACGGTTCTTCAAGAATCCGCCTGAGAGTATTCAGAACAGCGCTCGTACTACGCGGCACTATTTTATTGAATTATTCATGAGATTATTTAGTATGTATATTGTACTAATAAAATTTTACGTAATAATAAAAATCCTAAAACAAACACAATAACATGCAACAATACATGTTTATATCCACATATAGTCGGTTTTATGATATATTGCATGTTATTTTAGATATAGCTTACTACGCTGACGAAGCCGGAGAGAAAATTGTCGGTCTAGGCGCTTTTAAACCGAACGTTGTCAAAACTAAAGCAGATAGAAAAATATCTCGGTATGGGAAATTTGTGACCTACGAAATCGTGACTTCCAAAATGTGTACAAAAAATGTCGCCGTACTCCTAGTAAGCATTTTTATGTTTACAAAAATTTGGGACAAATAAAAAATTTAAAACTTTGTATCGTTTATTTAGTTTATATTTAGTATCTTAATAAAACCTAATAAAAACATGGAAAAAACATTTAGAATTGAAACCTATGAAGATGCGCTACAAGCAAACAAAGCTCTTTCATAATTTTATCTCTATATTATAACTATAAATTGTGTTTAACGTTTTATTAAGATATACATATGTATCTTTTATCACTTTGAAATACAAACCAGTAGTTTTAGGAAATGAATACGTGAAAAATACACTGGTCGTGTTGTACAATGCATTAGCAAAGTACGAGTGAACCGATCAATTGGCGAGTGCTTATACACAACATTGATTAAAAAATATCTCGGTCGGGATCGATAGGTAATGTAATAAATAAATAATTAGTAATTATATAAAGTACCAGAATGTAAATGTATCACTGTTGGGCTAATGTCTCTCTTTCTTAAGGACGCGGTTTGGAGCACCTCACCACGCAGAATTCTAATTTAAGGGTACACGTAGTAAATTTTCAACCGCCATATTTTCCCACAATGATTTCGGCACCTTCACCGCCGAGCACGAGGTGAATTGTAAACACAAAATTAAGGACATTAAAATATAGCGGTGTGCCCCGGATTGGAACTCGGAATTATCGTTAAGATTCACGTCGTCTATCCACTCACCACTGTGTCATCACGGCTCACTGACATAAGTTTATGTTATAATAGCTACATTGACGGTCCACAAAAACCTATTACTGCTATAAAGATAAAGTATTGTGTGTAATGGCATCGAGCGTAATTATGATTGACCGTAATTATATTTAATTTTTATAAAATGATGTTCGAGGCAAGCCCCGATCATTATTTATATAGCTTTTATGATAACATATTCCATTTTAATGGCTATTAACACTTTTATACCGTTCAAGCCTACTGTATCGTCATATGATAATGTTTAATAGTTCTTTCAGTTAAATTGTAAGATATTGCACAAATATATGTATGTATACTTTGCTAGTAATTATCTTGTACATTTAGTAACCACCAAACCCAACATGATGACGACTAACTATACACCAACTACTACCAAAGTCGAAGTCAATTGCTGTATGTAAGCATTATAGAAAAACTTTTCATATTATTGTAAGTACGACTTACTACTTTCATATTACACTTTAAAATTTAAGTATATGTATATACCTATATTGTGAAATACCATTGTGAAAATAAAATGTCCAATATTTCGGGGTTATCACGTTAAGTTTAAATCTATATATTATTTGAAAAAATTAGATCTAGAAAAATTTATAAATATATATATATATATATATATATATATATATATATATATATATATATATATATAAATATATATATATATAAATATATATATATATATTATACTATCGAAACTGAAATGGAAACGGAAATGGCATGGGCGTTAAGACAGGTGGGGGCAGGGGCGCGCACAGCCCCCCAAGTAATCCGGTCTACTATACTATTAAAAATAACAATATATTCAATCTGAATTATTGATAAGTTTAATTTAATTTTCATCCATAATCATTAAGAATATTAATGTATTATATTAGCATCTATTCCTTATTTTTCAGAATTTTGAAGATAAATTTTGACTAAGCCAATGGGCAATGTTGTAGATATTATATAATTATATATGTAGATATACAATGTTGTAGATATATTCATATTTTTTTGTAAGTGAAAATGAGGAAAATTAAAATCAACAAGATAATTCACGCTCGTATTGAAGTTCATTCGTCGATAAAAAGCATTACTGAATTATTAATTCCAATGGATACAAATAGCTATCGAGGGAGATATGTATTTCAGTTCGTGCCATATATAACTGTCGTTTACTACGACCTGGAGCGTCCTTGGCCTTGAATAATGTAAAAGTTTATTCCATAGAGTGCTCTTAATAAAACTGTTTAGCTTCATAAAATTGCATACTGAGTGCATTGGGAGTTCGTACTAAAAGCATAATTATTTATGTAGTATTTTTTCATCACGGGTATGATTTGCAGTATGTTATGATTAAGAAAATTTTCAATATATTATATAGTTAAATGAATTTTATGTAACTATTTGTGATTTTATTTTATAGGATAATAATATGAAGTTTATATACATAATTACTTATTGTAAATGACATATGTATTTTCATTTCGGGCTCTTTAACCGATAACAAACAGAATAAACAAAAACACTTTGAGCCTTTTAATTTTAAGAGAATTTGTGGTCTGTACTGTATGTACTAAAATGTATTTTTTTTTATTTTTATACTGCTGTTTTATAAATCATTCCCATAATTTTGCTTATACATAAATGGTATTAATTTAGTCAACGTACACGCTAAAAAATTGCTATTTCAGGTAGACGTAGGTAACGGATATCTAGGCTAGATAGTTTTGTAGATAGAACCTATATTAAAAATTACATATTTTGACAGGTAATCACTTCTCTGTTCTCCAGAGGATAAACATAATATAAGCCTTATTAGCAAGACAGGCGTATAAAAGGAATACGATGAAAGATCGAAGAAAAAAGTCTACATATTGATGGATGGTTATTTTTCAATTGTTTTCTCTTGAGTCCATATCAATATTTTTCTAATAAACAAAAATAGAATAAGGTCCGTATTTTTTTAGCATTCGTTTATAAAAACATTCTATTAAATATTAAAATATATCTTTACAAAATATATCTTTATTTAAATAACACTACCAAATTATCAGTAAAACATACAATTCAGAGAACTCCCACTGCTAACAATGACATATCGGGAGTGGTAAAGAGGTGATAATGTTGACTTAAAAACTATAGATTTTGAAATGTTTGCATTCCACGTTTGAATGAAGAATATTAAAAAAGGTAAATAATTAAGAAAAAGATTAATCGTTAAAGATATAGACGCGACAATCACAGTAACGACCGAGATTGACCCTTCCAACAGGCGTTCTTCACACCGTTGAACTTCTACGCGGACAAAACACTAATTAGATGATTTCTTTATCTTGCTCAGATATAAATCAGGTATCAATCGATCAAGCTTTAATATTTTTTGCTTTTTGTTTCCAATTTTCTGTTTATAATACATGTAATGGAATTAATTCCAAACTTACTCCTAAGCAGGTGAAATGGCATTTGCCCAACTGTAAGGCTAACACAGAATGCTACGTTTATAGTAATTTAAAAAATAACCTTAATCAAAAGGTATAAATATAAGGTACGGACAGTTGGTAGTAGATAGAGCAAACTGTTGCTTCATAATATATATACAACAGAGTCTTATCTACGTATAAATACCAAAATTAGGCTAGACAGAGTCAGTGAGAGGTAAGCTTGAAATGCATTCTAGAAACACTAAGGGTAGACAGGGGTGGAGAGAATATTGATCCTCGCCCGTCGCGCCACCATTTGACCGAACATGACCCCCGATATTATGTAGGCACTATACCTGACATCAATAAATTATTATTAATTGTCTTTTATCGTTTGACCCTACTCTATGTAAAAATATATCAATGTGAAAGAATCATTTTTAAAATACATAAATTATTTAAAAATCAGAAAATTATTAAATACTCTGATTTTTAATATAATTTTGATTTATCCAATAGTTAAAATAAATTACTAATATTTTCATTATTTTAATACGTTGTACCACAGTACAGATATATTATTTTAAAGCATAATATATCTGTACTGTGGTATTTTATTTGTTTTCTTGCATATGGATATACATCTGATAAAATTTCCATCTAGAATTTATCAGATGACAATATCTGATAAACGCTAGATGGAACGTTTTCAGTGCATGTATTCGTTATGAGCATATATCTTGCGTACAGTGGTTATATTGTTTTTTTTAAACCTAAGCAAAATATTCTGAGACAATTTTATTTGAATGAGATTATTGCTTTGAAAGTTATCCAACCGTTATTTTCTAAATGCATTTTGGAAATTAAAATACCTGTAAAAACCTACATGTAGGTTTTATTTTGTGCTTTAAAGGGGACTAAAATGACGAAAGCTGTAGCAAAAATAGTGTATGAATAATTTGAGCCAGTTTATGTCAGCCTACAGAGACCTCAGATGTGTGGAGTTTCGTAGTCGTTAAATTACACAGAACAAACTTATTTGGGCTAATATGTATTCTGATGAGAATTGGATGATTTACTAAGTTATGATAGCGTATACTGCTAACTTATTTATTCATACCAACATACCACTTGGAATTAAACTTAAGTTGTAAAACGTTAATACATGTCAGCAATCATATTAATATTAAATCTATACCCTACCAATCTATACTCATATTATAAAAGCAAAAGTAACTCTGTCGTTTGTCTGCTACGTGGCTGTCAACCACGAATATGATGAAATTCAGTATGAAGAAAGCTTGAACTCCAAAGAAAAATATGGGCTTCTACTTTTTACTACTAACAGCTAACGATCAATCCCTTTAAACCTAAGCGAAGTCGCGTGGCGAATCTAATTAAATATAAATATGTCATGACAACGTAGATATCTTCACCCATTCGTATAATCGAACATAACTATGGTTGAGGAAAATATACATCAATTTACACGCTTCTACTGATCTGACTTTGCATATTCAAATATAGATAAGATGACCACAGTAACCGACTCTATGAGCTTATATAGACTAATACGACCACAGCAAATATATAATACCTGTCACTATTGACCACGAATTTTACTTTTAATATTTACTATGGCCCTGCTATTTTTTATGAAAGTATTCTCTTAAATATTCATACTGCATGCATTGCACGAAAAATTATAAATTCTTGGATTGGTAACTCATAAAAGATAAAGATGGATTAATTGATTGATTGGATTGATAACTCATAAAAATAATGTTTTTCTACGTACTTGCAAAAATCTCATTCTCTCAGTGATTAGATTTATAAGTATGGAATTTTTACCTAACGCTAGATTGAAATTTTGGGAGTCTTCTGACATAGGCTTTTAGATATATTTATTTAATTATGTAGTATACATATTATATTTTAGTATGTAGGTTATTATATTACCTTTACTAAATAACAAATATTTTTAACGTGATTGGAAAAAAGTGACTGAAAGATTATTCGAAGAGATCTATTTTTTGTGCCTATCTGACTGGAATGAGTAAAGTGGCGAGCGATCGAGAAATAAATTATTTTTATATTTTACGTGGTGTTGTCGACTGGATATTATATATAAGTCAAAATTAAAAAACCATTTTCTATTTAGAAGCGTATAAGTGATAAAACGATTCATTATTCCCTATTTAAATGAGAATCATATTCATTTAAACTTTTTCTTTTAATTGATTAACCATTAGGAACAAGTTTAAGATATATCGTTAGATATCTGAAAATGAAATACATGTTCATTGCAATGCAGTAAGCGCCGGGCTCATAAATATTCTGGCTCAATACTAATTAAATATTATTAAATATTGGTGCTTGAATAACAATATTATTAAAAGTCATTGCTTATATTGTAACAGTAAAAAGAAATCCATTATTAAATTAGTTTTACCGTTGTTTAAGTGTAATAGATTATTAGACGCAAGCTCTGAAACTGAAACAGAGTTGTGAATCCACATTCAGTAAGCCGCTAGCGCGAACGACAGTCGTCTCGCCGGTTCTAACGCGATCAATATATTTATAAATAACTATTATACTCTCACCTTTTCAATATAAAAAAATAGTAAATAGAATACATTCTATCTATTCAGAGTGAAACAATTTTATTGTGTTGATAAAAGGCATTGTTTACATTTATTGACGTAACCTTCGCGTGTTTTGCCGTATGGCAATTATTATCGTTTAAACGTCAGTTTTAAAATAATTTCATTATTCATTAATTCTGCATTTTCCCGTAGCGCAAAGTTAAATTGTACTATGTGTTAACGTGTGGCTATTGGAAGTAAACTAAATAAAACATCGTTTTATAAAGTACCTTTCTTCAATAAGCCATGGAAGACGACATTAATAAGCCTTATAAAATATGTGACATGAATCGTGAAAAGAAAAAAGGCATTGTGGCGTCATCGTTAGAAGATTTGGTGGCTAAAGTACCCGATAAATTAGGTTTACCGGCAGAAAACCTTACTGTCGTTCTTGAGTGTGATGGTACTGAAGTTGATGATGAGGAGTATTTTTCGACATTAGATCCAGATACTTCGTTAATGATCCTACATGGAAATGAAAAATGGGCACCAAATATGCCGAAATGCCAAGTATCTCTTGATCAGACCGACGATGTCACTCTAGGAGACAAAGCACAGGTCGCTAATTTAGTCGGCCGCTTACAGCACAACTTGTGTCACATTTCCCTTCTTGGAGGCCAAGACCTTGAACTTTTGTCAGATATGGACCCCGACAGTCTAGCTGATATTGTGACTGACAGGGACAACAGGATAATACTAGAACATATTAAGGAGGCTTCCGGAAGGTAACTAACTAAAAATAAACTTACTAAAAAAATATTTTCTTGTTATTTTTAAAATTACTTGTAAATATTTGTTGTTGGATTTTTAAGTTTGCTATACAATAAAGTGTAATATATTAAAAACACATTATAATAGTTTATTTTTAATTTTACAGAATATTATTAGAAAAACGTCAAGCACAAGATGCTATGGAACTCTTGAAACTGTATCATCAAAGTGTTTCTAATGGCACGGAAGATGTTTCACCGCAAAGCCAAGAAAGAGTGTAGAAAGAAGAGTGTGGTTATACAGGAATCTCTACAGTGACCCAATAACTTAACCCTTGACTATTTATTTTTAGGGATGGCACATCTCAAAAGTTTACAAAACATCTTGAGTTTATAAAATAGTTCAAATGAAATGAAAGTGACATAATACAAATACATTTTGAAATAATTTACTGCAATAGATTTCAATTGATTTCTAATGATAAGATTAAACTTACATTCATAGAAATAGTATATGAATACACCAATTGAATGAGGCCTTTTTTAAGGAAATTTTAGACTTATTAATTATTTCAATAATTGTTCACTTCTCTAATTCTGTAAAATACAAATTAATTATATTTGGCTAGGTTTTTGAGTGTATCTACATCTACATTGTCATAAAGCTCTTTAAGCTAAACAGATACATGTTGAAAGTAGTTATTAGCCTATCTGTAAGGATCTAATCTTATGAATATGAGCTGAAATTGACTAAATCATACTAATATTCTAAAATTTGTACTTAGAATACCATTAGATAACTGCACTTGTAGTAGTTGTTATATAAAAGTTTTTTACTAAATACTACATAGTTTAATATAAAAATCATTTTCGTTAAACATTGACTTTGAATGTTGAAATTTAAAGCTTCCGCTAATGATAATATATTATTCCTAGAGATTGAAAAAAAAGTAAAACATTATGTTAAAAATAGTTATATTGGTTTTAGTTTTAGTCAGATTTAATTTATAGGATGGCAAAGTATCTTACAAATATATATAACTCATAATTGTAAAATTTGTATGGGTATACTAAGGAATTTTAACATGTAACCATTTCATATAAGAATTGATATAACTAGAAATATAAATAAAGTATGAGACAATAGGTATGCTAGAAACTAAGCATTGCTATTTATTAGTATAATTTTTAGTTTATTTTACTCATTTGTAAACTTTTGAGAGGCAAATTGCTACAAGGTTGATAATCAACATCAATTTAAAAGACTGATAGTTGGTAAATTTATTTTTTTTATATAGTTTTACCCCTAGAATAAGTAATTAATTTACTTAATTCCAAATTTGCTCAAACAATTTACAAGTATTAAAATAAGTTTACCTAATTTTAATTCCACTGCCGTGAAAAAAATACTAATCAGCCTCCCAATGCTCATGTAGTGAGGAATAGGAATTGCAATTAAGTGATGATACAAATATAAATCATTTATTTTTATCATGTTATACAAACTATGATAACAGTCTTTCGTTTGCTCTACCATTTTTTATATAAATTCACTTTTAAATAAAGTACTAGACATTTGGTAATTTCCATTATATTCAATGAAAAACAATGCACCTTTAACAAATATGGCACTTCAAAAAGAATCTCTCATGTGTCTTTATTAATTCTATAAAATTTTTATATGTCCATTTTAAAGCACAGATCTCTACTCATTAAACTAGATGCTTATTTAAGCAAAATGGAAAATAATGCTTATGATTTAATGTATGTGTATATTATTTGTAGTTTTAAATTTGTAATTACTTTATATTAAATTATGATTGTAAATTTATATTCAAATTATACTAAAGTTAAACACCAAATAGTACCATAATATTTCTCTAAAAGGTATAAAGTAACTTAAGTGACATTGATAGCATGTCCTATTTATTGTATATTGTCTGTAATCACTTTTCTACAACAAATTATAGAGTACAATTTGATGCAACTAGTAATAGATGAGATGCATAAAGGCTGTAATTAATGTAGATCCAGGAATAACACACCACAACTCTGTAACCAATTCCAAGCTTAAGCCTAATCATGGAATTGAAGCTTTATGTTGTTCCATTATTTCTTGTGTTGTTGTGCACAAATAAAGCATTTAGCTAAAATAATAGTTTGTTTTTTTATCTAGTATCAATTTATATTATATATATAATCACCATCACCGCCACATTATGAATTGTTTTTATTTCACTGTATTTTGTAATTTGTTCATTTGATGCTTCTACAAGATTTCAATTATTTAATTAAATTAATTTATTAGCTTTTTAACAGTTGTCTATTAATGGGTTTTTTTTTTTCTACTACATACTTAAGGTGTATATTTTTGTCCTATTGTGCATGTAATGGGTGGGTATCATATATGGGACTTCATAATAAATTAAGCATTTCATTTACTCATTTTTATCATAAAGGCATGTTCATATAGTAATTACAGGTAGTTTTTACTTAATGAAAATTTCATAATTGAATAATCTAAAATAAGAGTAGTATAAGTGGCTATTATCATTGGGCTGGGTACATAGTAATACATCATATATATTAATCATACAATAAAACAACATATATTAGTTATTAAATTTAATTAATAATAAACATTTTACAGTAGAGATGTCATTTACACATGTTAGAATCAATATCCAGCAATATTAAATAATTATGAACTTCTGCAAACAAAATTTATATTCTTCCAATCATCATTATATATGTAAATATAGTGTATAAGTATATAGGAAAATTAATAAACCAAAACAATACACTTATTATTTGCAACACAACATGAAACCAATGCTACACAATGCATGAGAAAGGTTTAAAGGACTGTGCATGAACTTTTCTCTCGGAAGGGATTAACCTTTTGACTCGAAAAGCCTACTAAAAGACAATCTTCTTGTTCATGTTCATTTATATACCGTACTATATCAGCCACAGCAACTGACACTGGTATACGCTTTATAGAAGCTTCTCTTCTTAGCTGTTCTGTTACAGCACGCTGTTGTTGCAAGGTCGATACCATCATATCCATAACGGCAGTGTCTGATAGGCCTATGTTGAAAGCTAAAACCAACAACTTAGTTTGTACAAAATAGGGCGTAGCCTCCGACGTTGGTTTGTGATCTGAAACGAAAATACGTAAAGTAATTAAGAGTTTCGTCACTTTTACATACTATGTATTTTTGTATACCCACAATTAAAAAAGAGTTCGAAGCAATACAATTACAATAACGTTGATGATTATTATCACAAATCACAATTAATCATACGAAGGAAATAAGAAATCGAATTTGACATATGCTCTGTGGTGCCAACCCCAAAAATGTATAAAAATATAAAATCATTCTCAAATAATCAGATCCAATATAAAAGTGTAAATAAATATATCTTTTTATATAAATACGATTATGTAATAAGCTACTTACCATAGAATAATTATATGTTAACCTTTTAAAATAATGGTAAACACAACAACTAATTCCAAACTAATGTAATCCAGGATAATATATCCTCTACTAAGGATTTTTTCTAAAAAAAATACTTTTTATTTACTTATAGTCCCCCACTTTAAACAAATAAATTGATTAATCTATTTGATTTATTTATTTCTTTGATTTTATAATATAGCTCATGAATAGATTATTTTGTTTTAATGCATGAATGAATTTTACCCCAGTTACTCTCAAAGAATAATTATGATATTTTTTAATAACTTAAATAATATAAACAGTATTAAGTAGAATTACTATTTACGATATATTTCACATATATACAAAATATAATGTAATATACATATTTTGAATTCAAATATAGCAGAAAATAGAATTTTGAAGAAAATTGAGGAATTGAACGGGCACCTGGCAAACATTTCATACAGCCAATAGACAATTTAGTAATTAGACATTAACTTCACTTGTCCAAAATTTTCTATATTTATGCGGTAATAAAATAAAGGTTTGAATAACTGTTAAAAAGTTACAGTGTATATTTTTGCCCCTATTTCCATATACTTATAAACTTTATAAATGTTTCCAGAATATTTATAGCCCAAAAGATTAAAAATGGAAGGCGACGGAGCTGAAAATTCCAAATCTTTTTCGGGTATTCCTGAAGCTGTTTTTGTAGTACGTTTTATTTAATTTTTAATTATAATACTTATAATTATATTAATTAATAAAATATAGAATTAATCAGTTGTAATATTATATTCGTCTATCATACGGAAAGAGGATGTAATAAGTAAAAATACTACATTTGTAGGTTAGATTACACCTGCTACAGTAAAATGATTTTATTAATTATTTTGGAATCGGGGAGCAGTTTGATTTTCGGAATATAGATACGTAGGTTGCAAATGCAAAAAAAGAGTAGAAAGCCTTTTGATAACAAATTTATTTTTATTACAGGATAATGTCGATGAATTCATGAATTTACCGGAAAATTCGGGCGGGGTTGACAAGGTTTTAAGGCAGTTGGATGAGCAGCATGGAAAATATAAGTTTATGGAGTATACATTAAACACAAAGAGAAGGCGCTTGCGGCAACAGATACCAGACCTTGCAAGATCATTGGATGTGATTGAGAAATTAAAGACACAAGAAGAGGATCTTGATACACAGTTTCTTCTTAGTGACCAAGTGTTTTTAAAGGTAGGAAAGTCAAATTATTAGAATATGACTTTGGTAAATAATACAACACCACCGTAATTTTGTACTTATATTCACTAAACAACATAAGATTTGTCTCCACAGACATATCCTTATCTTTTATATGCCTCACCTTCAATTTATGTCTGTGTTTATATTGCCGGGCCTATTGAGAATTTAAAAGTTTGGATATACATTAAAACACCGAACTTATGTGATAGGTGGAACCATGCACTATAATATAATATATAATGTATAACTCAAATTATATATAAGTTGGTGTACAATTTTGTATATAGACACATAAAAAGTAGGTATAATTAGGACCAGAGAAAAGAAAAGAAATAAAACAAGAATTTTGAAAACAAATGTGTAACTAATTGACGATAATATGACATATTATAAACTGTATAAACAATTTGAAGTTATTTTCATGTAGAAGGTTTCATAAAATCTAAAAAAAAATGTCTAATGAGTCAATGATTTTTTCTTCTCTCAGAATATCTCCTCATAGCATACTAGTATTTTCACTTTTTACTGCACTTCATTGGAAATTTATACTTTCCAAAATTATTAAAATTTCTAAATAAAATCACACGTAAATATATTTATTTTAAATTAAGCTGTCTTGATCCCATTAAAAAGTTAATCAGAAAAAGAAAAAAATGGACAGTTTTTTTGACAAACAAATAAACTGGAAAATTAAAAAATTGCCTAATTCCTAATTTGCATATGTCGAGGTAGCATAAGTTGGGTTATTACTGTACTTAAATATTGTTAAATTCATTTTTGAAGTGATTTTAATATGTTAATGAATATTTACTAATTACCAGCCTGTAAATATCTCTAAGGAGAATGTTTTACAAGCTCATTCCATGCTGCTTCAGTGTACGTTGGAGAATACATGATGTGGCAAAATATCCTCCAACACATGCAGGTTTATACATGTTGTTTTCCTTCACCACCAAACATAAGATGAATTTTAAATAAATAGGCACATTAAGCAGGTTATATGAGTTCTACCTATCTGTTATGATCTGCAATATTCAATTAAAATCTATATTTTCAACACACTGCTTCTCAGTGCTGTTTTGATTGTATACATATATATAAATTATTTTATGTTATTTTCAATGCACATAGTTCATTTCTTATTAATAAATGTGTTACTATTAATATAAATTATCTGCTTACAGGCAAATATTATGCCAACAAAGACTGTATACCTGTGGTTGGGAGCTAATGTTATGCTAGAATATTCTTTAGAAGATGCTGAAAAATTATTGACAACAAACATGGCTACAGCAAAAAAAAATCTGTCTTGTGTTGAACATGATTTAGATTTTTTGAGGTAAGAAATAAAAACTTTAAGTATATACTCTGACAAAATTATTAAATATATCTTATAAAAGATTTAAGTGCATCATGTGGTCCAATTTTTGTGCCAAAACTGACTATTTACTATTTACTGCAACTTTAATATTGACAGACAGGAATTTTATCTGAGGAGAGACTGGAAAAACTTGGAAAAACCTTGAGAGCAAAAAATAAGTAGATAAAAAATTTGCTTAATTCATTATTAAAATTAGTTTCCTTATTCTTTTCACATTACATGTATTCTTCTCATAGAAAAAAACATTCTCAAGTCCAACCATTTCTTGATTAATAATTATATCTTTTATAATAAAACTTACAAGAGAGTGACATCTACTTTAATAATACTTCCATAGTACCAACAAAAACTTCCCTGTCTCAAATTGTCATTCAAAGCCCCAAAATTAATATCATAAATTATCACTTCATTCCTAACCCTTAAAAATGATGATCTTTTACTTAAATTGAGTAAATTTTAGTTAAACATATAACTTTTTTTGTACAGAGATCAATGGACAACAACAGAAGTAAACATGGCTCGAGTATATAACTGGGATGTTAAAAAACGTCAAGCAGCAAAAGCCTCTAGTTAATGTGACTATTAACAACAATCGGTCCATACTTATTTATGTATCAAACTAAAGTTTGGCCTCTTTCTGTATTTTAATTTCTATTACCTTAGTTTTTCTTTTATTTAATCACTGGTAAAATATTATTTTATCATTTATTAATAACTAAAAGTTAGGAATAATGTACTGCGCTTATATTTTCTAAAAAATATCATAATTTAAATAAAAATTATGTTGAAGTATTGTTTGTAAGATCTTAAATACATTAAAATTATGTAATCTTTTTCATGAAGCTCTTTAGGTATAATTGTTGTTGAGCAAGTACAACATACATAAATGATTTTAAGTGTGGAAAACTATATAGGGTTATACACTTTTAATTTGAATGATGTTTTTGCCAAACGCATTCAATGAGTAACACCAGCATGACAACTAAGCAAAATAATGAAAATTATATTTGCAACATTATCTCATTTTACGCACCAATACACTTAACTATACTAGAACCTGGCCTGAGTGGGCTTCCTGAAATAGAAAACAGTAACTTGGAAATAATTGTATGTTATTGATACACTTGATATTTTAACATTAAAAGTTTATTGTATGTAATTAATTTGTCTTTTATTTTAAGAGGTTTCAGAGGTGATGAGATAAAAAAATGCTATATGACAATATTTTTATAGTATATTTTATAGAAAAAGTTATATTATACATAACATTTTTTTTTATACATTATGTATTGTACGTTGCCATTTCGTTTGGTGGGTTATTCGAAGTTTCGATGGGTAATAATAGGCAACATGCACTATTTTTATTTTTGTGTTTATTTTAAAGGACTTCATATAGGATAGACCACAATCATATTATAAATATAAAACGCTAATTTACTGCAAAAAATACAGTTTCAAAATATCAATTAAAATTTTCGCGCCAAAACGGATCTTTATTTCGTATGACGTCACTCTTGTCTTTCACTGGCCCATTGATCTAACTGGCTTTCATACTTATGCATTTTTTCTCGACTTTTCGAGATACTTTTTTATAAAAATTTAAAACGGACTATTCGATACTCGGATAAAAGCCGTATTGACATATGTTTTGTGCCAATGTGTTCATCTACTTAAACAAAGTTTTCAAATAAATGATTGGTTGGTGAGTAAAAAAGTGGTTTCAAGCTGATAAGGGCAATCTGGAGTCTGCATTGAAAAACCCAACTTCCATTTTTATTCCATACTTCGAAATACGCAATTAATTTTCTTTTCAATATTAAATTTTTTTGCAACCATAACCTCAAATAAGTAGTCATAACAGGAGTGACGTCACTGAACGCTATATTAGTGTTTTGAAATACGTTCAGGTTCCATTTCACGTTTTTACTTAAAAACAAAATTATATCAAATATAAACATTGAACATTTTAATAGCAAAATTTTCATAAATATTATATTTGCATGTTCTCTATTGCATTCGTGTGGAGCCAAAAAATCGGGAAGACTTCAGATCTACAAGTAAAATTTACTTTGCGATAAACTTCGCTTGCGCAAGCGAAGATAATATATAATTAATTGCATCATTTTCAACTGGATTAAAGTACCTGTAAGGCAAATATGTAAAGTTTTTACGACCGACCTAACATCTTCCACCTGCTTTATACTAAGGTGAAGTCCTGAACGGAAACTACATAGTAGGTAATAGAATGAGGAGGTCATTTAATAGGAATTTGTACGCACATTTCACACATTCAATTATTCATTCATTCACTCTTTGATTTTGTTTTACTTTTGTAAACGTTAACTTTACATAATCGTGCTGAACGAGATAACAGTGAACTAGAAATGTTTCTTAGAGATATTATAAAATACAAAATCGGTTTAATCGGTTATTGTATATTCAATGGAAAAGTTGCATTCAGTTTAGTTAAATTAAATAATACTATCATTTATAAGTTAACACTATAATTAATTGATTCAATTCTTAAATTAATTTAATAGGTCGCATTTATGTTGGCTGCATGATACAATGCTTTCGTCTCGACTAAAATGGGACAACAAAAATTAGATACTGCGGTACTGACTGACAGTGACACGTATCAATAACATTGACGATCGACGAATCCTTTCAAATAATTTTATGAATTATTTATGGACCTTTAAGAGTTGCAAAAAAGAAAGGTATGTGTAATGTTATATACTATAATATTATAGCAAAAAAAATTATATCATTTTAAAGTATATATCACATACCAAAGGTTTTTATTTATACTAACCGTAATATAAAACATTTACAACACATAAGATCTGTATATTGAAATACCAATATTATAAGACATATTTCTCTATTTGCAGAAATGGCACCATCAACAGATTGGGATGAAATAAAGCGTTTAGCTGCTGATTTCCAAAAAGCTCAGTTAAGTACTACAGCTCAACGGTAAGTGAAAATAACTCGTACTATAAGTTATTGTTGATTAGAAATAATTTGTATAATTTATTATATTTCTTAACATTCCTTTCAGATTATCGGAGAGAAACTGTATTGAAATCGTATCAAAATTAATAGAACTTAAATTGATTGATGTCATTTTCACAACAGATGGCAAAGAATATTTAACACCACAACAACTTATCAGAGAAATTAGAGATGAATTATATGTGCGCGGTGGTCGCGTTAACACTGTTGACTTAGCTAAGGAGCTGAATGTTGATCTTAATCAAATAAATGTTAATGTTGCTGAAATTATAAAGGGGAAAGAAGTCCAGTTGGTTTCTGGATATTTGATAGCTCATTATTATTTAGAAAAGATTGCGAGGGAGATAAATGAAAAGTTGCAACTACAAGGGCAAATAACTGTAGGAGATTTAACATTGCAATATGACTTACCAGCAGATCTGTTGCAACATGGAGTATTGGAAAGATATATCGGCAAAATTATTAGTGCAAAGCAAGATCCATCTGATCCAAGAATATTTTATACTGAAGAATTTATAATGAGAACAAAATCTAAAATCCGTGGAGCTTTGATGGGTTTACTTAAGCCTACACCCATTAGTTTAATCATCAGCCATTGTAACATAGCTGAGCGATTGTTTATGTATCTCTTTGATCAGTTAAATGCCCCTGGAGTCTTGACTGGACGACAATCTGGGGCTCAGTATGTACCTTCGTGCTATACAAAATCTCAAAATGAGTGGGTAATCAATTTCTTTAAACAGAATAATTACTTGGAGTATGATGCATTAACTCGTTTAGGTATATCAGATCCTAAGGGTTATGTAAGAAGAGTCTTGTCTAATGAGGATATGGAGTTCTTAAGTAGTTGTGTAATTGGTTTACAAATAAAACAACAACTAGAGACAGCTTTAGAGGAATGCATGTCTTCAAAGAGCTACTTAGATGTTGTCTCATTACTGCCATCAGTTCTATCAGATGAAGATATAGACAATGTGCTAGAAACACTGCTTAAGAAAAATGCAAGATCAACTATTTTGTTTGACAAAACAGGTAATGTATGTCATAAATAACAGGATTTTAACATATTTAATTCTCAAAACAATGTTTCTTTCTTTTTAATTTTAGTGTTCAGCAATAGTTTCATTGAAAATCTGAAACAAGCTTGTATGCCAATTGCCCAGAAAAATGCTGAGTCTGTTGTAAAATCTGGCAAGTATCAGCAATTCTATCTTGAAAAACAGCTTCTCAGATCTGATAGCCAACAGCATGGTCATGTGGACCATAAGGCTGAAAGGCGTGAGGAACGCAGGAAGAAGGCTGGTTCTGGAAAAGGCGGTGGGGGTACACAGGGTCGGGAAACTAAAACCAAAGCAGTGAAAAAACACCAGAGATCTAAACAAACTGCTCACGACTCTGATTCTGATGATGCATCAAATGCAACAAAAAAAATTCAAAGTAATTTAGAAATTGTCAGTGTTGAAGATGTTGAGAATTGTATAAAACAGCAATTAGAAAATGAAGGCCTTGATGATTTATTAACACAAATAGCTGAATATCTTCAAGGGTAAGGATAAAGTTTCGATTTAAGTTTCAATTTTATTTTCTTCATTTTTCATACATGAAGACTAATTATTCTCTTTTGTTTTTAAGACATTTAAATCAAACCGCTCTGGTGACAGCAAAGGAACTTGCTGAAAAATTACTCCAAGATGCTAACCAAAATAGAAAACAAACTCATTCTTCTGCCCAAGATCGTATAAATGTTCTTGTAAATGATATTAAGCTGTATGAGAAAGGCTTAAAACTATTACCAAGTGATCAACAGCCGCAATTCATTAAATATTTACTAAAATCATTTGGGGGTGATATTTTATCAGAATTTTGCAAATATGCAGCAAACCAGTGTAATCTTTCTGTACAAGTTGATATTTTATCAGTGGAACAAAGGAATAAAATAATAAATGATTTATCTGAGGAGTACATGAAACCACTAAGAGCTCTAAATGTAACATTATCAGATCAAAATATGGAGTCATTTTATCAAGCTGTGGATGTTTGTTTATCCGAATGTGGCATGATTTTGAAAAAAATTGATAAAAAGAAGGATAAGTATGTATATAAGAATTTTGTATTTAACCATAGGTAGTCTATGTAGTATATTACTTTTCTATAATTCTTATAAAAATGCATTTCAGACTTTTGGTTCAAAACCACAGAGAGAAACTTATTTATGAGTTAGAGAGTTGTGAGGAACCAGCTTTAGTTTTACATTTAGTTGTACTTGCCCTGTTTACAATACTCAATCAAAACATGTTACATGCTTCTGGAAGACAGGTTCCAATTATTATAACATATTTAAAGGCTCATCTAAAAGAAGAACATTTCGAAAAACTCCAAAAGTACCATGGTAAGATTATTTAAACACACTTTCAATAAAAATCTAAATAGATATTATAACATTGTGTTATATTTTAGACATCAATATATGTTTATATATGATATTTCAATGACATATACAATATATGATATTTAAATAAAATTAAAAATTAAAGACAATTAAATAATCAAATTGTGTGAAGACACAATTATAATTTGATAATTTACCTGTCAGTTTAAAAACCATTTTGTTGCAAGAAAAGACATTCATATATGATTAAAACTATTACAATCATGTGTGTGTGTTATATATACAAAATATATAAAGTTTATTTTTTTTAGAATTGGTGACTAAGTACTTGACAGCTCAGGATGAAGAAAAGGGACATATTGAGGAACAATTAAAAGAAGACATGTCCTTCCTAAAAAATCTTGTTATTGAAGTTAAGAAGTACTAAAAATGTTGAATGAAGATTATATATATTGTACTTATATGTTTTGTTATATTAAAAGATGAATAAAATCTTAAAAAAATGTTTATTTTCAATGAAATGAAAATTACTAAGTATTAGTACACAAACATTTATTAAACTTCATCGCCACTAAAAGTAATAAATATCTTTACATACTAATGATATTTATTAGTTTCAGATGTTACCGGCTTACAAAATTGTTGCATTTCTGAAAATATCATAGTGTCAGATTATAAAATGAAAATATCCGGTAGAATGAAAAGCGTTCTTGAAAATTTAATGTCCGTTATCGAAGCTGAGAATAATGATTTGTTTGAGGTCGATAATGTTGTCTACAAATTGTAATAATAAGGTGCAGTTTCGTTTTTTCCAATTTTATATAATTAACTTCTTTATAATGCTGGATATTATGGACATTAAAAACCTAAACATTTTATTTTAATAATGTGATTAAAATATTAAAAAGTGCATGTGGCATCTGACTTTGACATTGACAAATTATTAGCATTATATTCTATTACATCTTGTAGACATTCCTATTTCTGTCATTTGTCAAACGGCAAACCTGTGGGCTGTGATACTAAAGATCGTTCAAACTTCAAAGTTTTACGAATTTCGAAACACAGAAAGTCGTGTCGTAACTTTGCTTGCCTCTATATTAATATCGGTGATATAAAATATCCCAGTTGAAATGAATTATTCAATATAAAATGTTGGGATTTTTTACAATAAGAAGATATTACTTCTTTAATAGTTTTGCAGTGAAATCGTTTCAATTTTATTTCGCTCAATGAGTTTATGATTTCATAAAATTTTAATTTCATGCTGTCAAGAGGGCCATGTGCTTCAATTGTAACAAAAAATATAAATTTATTTCATTTAATAAATAATTAATTAAAAATGGAATCGATGCCTATGGAAAATAAAAATTTATTATTGAAAAATAACGAGGTCATTGCGAAACCTGAAAGAAATGGCCAGGTTTTGAATGGAGAAACATCAAGAGACCCCCCTGATGGGGGTATTAGAGCTTATATGATAATTGTTGGCTCATTTTTAACTAATGGTCTGGTATTTGGTGTTATAAATTCATACAGTGTTATTTATACTGTTCTTCAAAAGAAACTTGAGAATGAAAATGTACCTAACTCCGAAAGTAGAGCTGGTGAGTATATTGGTGATACAGTAGTTACTTATAAATTTTAATAGTTTCAGTTTTTATATAATTTTGTTCAGTAGCTATATTTTTTTTCTTTATTTTTAACTATTTATAAAAAGGACTTGTTGATATGAGTCTAAATTAAAATCAGATTTATTACATACAATTATGATGAGATTAATAAATGAAATAAAAAAGAACTTTAACTTAAATAGATGTTTATTTAGGGTGGTTAAAATATATAAATTTATCACATTTAATCCTGTAAATTTTTAAACAAAACTAAACTAAGATCATATAGAGAGGAAGATAAAATTTGTAACAATTTCTAAACATAGTAAGTTTAGAAAATGATGAAATTATGATATCCAATTGCTAACTATCTTTTGATGCAATTTTAAATTACTATAAGCAAATGTGAATATTTTCTATTGTATTAGTAAATTTACTAGCCTATTTTAATTATAAGTGCTAAAATATTGATATATGATTTGCAATACAATTTGAAAAAAGTTCTTCTTGATAAATAACAAAACAGATTGTAAAGTCGTTAGATATATGTATATTGGAGGAAATCGAGTTGACGTAGGGGTAGAGTAGAGTCTGATATCGGAGTCAGTAGGTATAAATAAGGCTAACAGGAGCAGGAGGGAATAATATAATTAGTGGTGGTTGAGTAGTTTATTTTACATGAATATAACATTATTATTAACTTTATTTATTAGTTACAATTAAATGGATTTTTCTCATTTACAAAAAGTTGAGTTCTGCAGTCATTGATTATAAGTCATAAATTGCTAATATTTTGCAAGTTGCAAATTACTTTTCATAAAAGCTTCTTAAATGCAATATTCCCCAACATTACGTTGAAGTAGTTTTTTTGGAATTTTAACTAGTGACTGTTATGATATTTTATAAATGTTAAAGGAAACTGCTTAAATGCAATGTTAGATATAACTAATTGTTGTTTGTTGTTAATTGTCACTTGATAAACTGGCGCCAGTCACGGCGCGCACGTGCCTTTTTCGTTGCCGATAAACGCGTCAAAATAATGCTCATCGAGCTAACAGTCCACTTGATTGTATCAATTTCATTATTCAAGCGCAAAATCATTGTCATTTGTAATACAAGTAGGTAGGTACATTACATATTTGACGGCCTGCAACGATATATGAAGAGGCGTGTATAATCTGAAATGTATGACGAATCGTTACATGATTAAATGAGCAAAAAGTTACGAAATTGGCGATTGTTTTCGTAAAAAGTTTTTATGCAAAAAAAATGAATGTGGATTGTATATTTGGTGTCTCTGTTTCCACAGTTAACATATAGATATGTTTATATATAGATCTTATATTATATCATATAAATGACGATCAATCTAAATAAATAGATATACATACGTGCAATCATCTATCTCCAAGACATTGGATTATTATCCAGTATTTCTGGGTACAATTTAGCGTAAAAGTTTATTTTTCTAGTAAACGAACTTACTTTTAATAATTTAGTATCATAAAAAAGAAAGCCTTAGAAATCTATTTCATATATGCGTCCGGATTTCTATCGATCATTATTATTTGATGATACAAAGAAGAATTTATCTCGTGGTTGAAGTAGTGACCTGATTAGATTACGGGACATTGTGTTCCACTTATCAACTTTAACTCTTTAATATTGAACTTTTTGAACTGCGTTGCTTATATATTTATTGATAAAAATGTATATCTTAGATAACAGGCCAGATGTTAAGGATGCGCAATATAATTTGAAACTAGCTTTTACTTTGCGAACGTATAAACTTCGCGAACGCCGTGAAAGAACGCTAGCAATTTCAATTTATAGGCATGTTTTAAAAAGGAAACACTTAGCCTTGTTATAATAAGCTTTTCCTCTGACTTCTGAGTACCGTTTAGATGCTAGAACTGCCAATTTAAGAAGATTTCATTAAATCTCAGTGACTCAACGAATAATAAATGTTCATATCTTTACTTATAAAATCGTTTGTCCTGATTGAATCAACGCACAGCCAAAACGACAGTTTGGAAGGCTGAAATTTGGGACATGAGTAATTTTAAAAGCATTCGCTAAAGAAATATTAATTATTTTCAGCATTATAAAACGGCTTGTTAAATTATGATAGTCTATTATTATTTACACTTTTTAGAATAACTTGATTTATATTGCTATAGCATATTGTATAATTTTTGAAGTTGAATAGGTTATAAAATCGCCATAAAATGGAAAAAAATTGGTGTTTTCTATTGATCCAGAATTAAATAAAAATGATTAATTAAATACGTTACATAAAAAAATGAATGATACATAACATAACATGCTACACTTTTAATTATATTCGTTCGTTTAATTATACCCTTCACTAAAATATGTCTTAATATACGTGGAACTAAACGGTACCTACACACACAAAAAAAAAAACAAAGATGATTATATGTCTCATAAGTTTTATTTTATTGAAAATAAATTCTTATGGAGTAGTATCTGAAAATAAAAAAAACCTAAAATATACTGGCTAACTACTTCCTCAGACATAGTTAATTAATAGCTAGTTTACACTCATTTGCCATCGACACTCTGCGCCTTCATAAGTTAACAACTTTTATGATTGCTTCTTATTATTTTATACTTCTAGAATAAAATAAAACTATTTATTTTTATGTTAATGGTAGAACTTAAAGACGTAAAAGCCAAATCAGTTTAATGCAATGAATTTGTAACAGTGTGTAGTTTAAAAAAATGCAGTAAAAATGTTATCGATTCAATATTTCAATCTAATGATTCAATTGATTACCTATGGTACGGTTGTTTAAATTGAAGAAAAAAATATCGGTTTATTTGATTGAAAACTATTTTAATTAAGTTTATGTGGAATTATACTTTTTATGTTATTTATACACTACATTTCATGAACTAATTAATTTACTTATCATGTGATCTATTTATCTATTGTCGTATTTCACATCAATCAATCAATTAAATCTAACCTATTTTTTTCCGATTAATCTCATAAGTGTCATCTCTTTTATGCGTGGCAGAATATTTGGCCCTTAATTAGCCTATATAAAGAAAAAATATCAACAATATTATTATATGCTAAGGGACCTACATATAAAAAGAATCGAACTTAATATTTTAACAATAAACGTGGTTTGTTATTTTTTTTTTTTACATATAGAAGTTTTGTTATTTTTTCGTTTTTATAAAATAGTATAGTTATAGTTACAAAATAATAAACTGCATAATTCATTGCAGAGTTTTAGAAAATGTAATTGTGCTTGCACATTATTTTTCTTAAGGTTATTATATATTACAAAATTCAATCATGTCTTTTTATGAATTATTTTCGTATGTAGGTAAGTCGGGACGGCCGATTATGTTACGTTTTGAAGTTAATTACTATTAGTCATTTCAATCAACGTTTTACTGTGACCTAAATTTCGTTATTTCTGTATTTTGTATCGATATGCCGACATTAATTAACCATGATAAAATGACATGTTATCGTTCAAAAATTTAAAAGTAGATAACTATTTTTTTTATTTTTTTTTGTTTCAATAATATATAATCACTTTTAGAGGTTTAGGATTGAATTTCTTTTAAATTCTCTCGCCTTATGTTCGAAATTCGAACATCAAAGTTTATGTCCATGAACTTTTAACAACGTTCGTTTATAAAACTTTACATTATAATTTTTATATATAGATTTGGCTTATTAGGACAACGAAGTCGAGTAAATAGTTTCACGTCTTATCGAAAATGCCGACAAAACTATAGTATACTAACTATATATTAGATACAAGTTGACAATGTTTTCAACACCAATGACTACGTAGATGTTTTATCATATACTAGCGACCCGCCCCTGCTTCGCATAGATGCAATGCTGATACTAAATGTACTACAGAATTTGTGTAGTCACGACATCTTATTAGAAACTTCTAAAATTATCGATATTTCTTTACTATATAGTTTATGTATTATATACAAAAACCTTCTTCTCGAATCACTTTAGCTATTAAAAAAAGCATCAAAATCTGTTGCGTAATTTTAAAGATCTAAGCATACATAGGGATAGACAGCGGTAAGCGAATTTGTGTTATGCTGTGTTTTCATTCGTTATTTATATGTTTTTGACAAAAATACGCAATAACTTTATTAATGAAGATAAGGAAAATTAATTATAAATATAAGTAGCTTCATTTATTGGACAGTAATTTTGATAATTATGAATAGAGAATAATAGGCATACTGAATTGTTTTTATCATCACAAATTTTATACACATAACGCTACATTCATCTTCGTAAATAATATTGCAAACCTCGATTGGATTCGTCGACTCTTCATCATTGGATCATTGAGTGAGACCCTCAAGGTTACGGACGTGAGAATTGCACAAAGGAACTAATAATTGAACTTCAAAGATCAAGATCTTTTTTGCAACAATTTGGAGAAGACATGGCTTAAACATAACATAATAAGTTACTTCGACCTCCTCTTTTTTAATATTAGAAATACAATAAAAAAATGTTGGTGATTGAATATATAAAACAAATGCGACTAAATCTATAAAGTATATTGCCGCATGTCGAGTTCTATTAAGAAGTTTGTTATCTCCCCAAAATATTTATTTAATATACAAACCTTCTTTAACACCATATTCCCCATTCTTTTAAAATAACATTTTTCTTGCATAAGGACTAATATTCTGTTACTAATGTCTTTGAACATTGATGCAAAGCAGGAAGTCTTTTATTCGTTTGTTTATTTTTCATCGAGTAACTAATAGTATAACTGCCTTTGTTTAGTTGATAATTTCTATAATTTTCATACTTTGTTGAAATCATCTAGCCAAGCAATATTACTTAACAAGATGAACACCATAAAAAAGATCAAAAAGATAAATCGAAATTAACCTAACAGCTATTTTTTAGCTAATATTGTGGTAAAGGATGGAAAATTATGATAAAAATATAATTGTAATTTATGTGTACAAAAATTTATAATTTATAATGATGTTGTAACTTTTTATTCCAGCTTTAGTTGGCGCATTGACAATGGGAACGACTTTTCTGCTATCTCCGCTCTCAGGCGTGTTGACTGGACTTCTAGGACTACGATGTACTGCTGTATTAGGAGGCAGCATTGCGGTTGTTGGCTTGCTCCTATCATCTTTCTTAGTAGATTACGTAGACGTATTATGCTTTACTTATGGTGTTATGTACGGATTAGGAGCATCACTCGCATATACACCTTCATTGGCTATTCTTGGCCATTATTTCAAACGGCATTTAGGTCTGGTTAATGGTATCGTTACCATAGGCAGTTCTATTTTTACAGTTATTATGCCACCTTTAATGGAATTCATGATTAAAAATTACGGTTTACACGGTTTATTTAGATTATTGGCGGTTATTACAGTCGGTATTGCACTTTGTGGCCTATTATTCAAACCAATATCTGTGGTAGTTATAGAGAAACCTTCAAGAGAAGATGGTTTTAAGGCACTTGTAAAAACTATCATTAATGTACATATTTGGAAGAATAGACAGTATACATTATGGGCTTTGTCTATGCCTGTAGCTTTATTTGGATATTTTGTTCCATATGTGCACATAAAGAAGTTTATTGAGCTTAATTTTACAAATGTTCAAGACAACTTACCCCTGCAATGTATAGCTGTTACTTCTGGAATGGGACGATTGGTCTTCGGTTATTTAGCTGATAAGAAGTGGGTTAATAGAATAATGCTACAACAAATATCTTTTTACGTAATTGGAGGCCTTACAATTATATTGCCGTTCGTGCGAAGTTTTCCTCTGTTAGTAGTTGTATCATTGGGTATGGGAATTTTCGACGGTGCATTTATAGCGTTAATTGGTCCAATTGCTATACAATTTTGTGGCAGTGCGTATGCCGCACAAAGCATAGGCTGTATGTTAGGATTAGCTGCGTTTCCTTTGTCGATGGGTCCCCCTATTGCTGGAATTTTATTCAGTATCTATCAATCGTACACGTTGCCATTTATTTTAGCTGGAATTTCGCCACTTGTCGGTGCTACCATAATGTTTGCTATACATTTTCAAAAGGGTAATGAATAATAAAATAGGAGCATTTCTTATTTTTATCGTTAAACATAAATAAAAATAAATCACTTTATTATATTTGAATACTAAATCGATCTCCAATTAAAAAGTAATTGGTTCTTCAAAGTGGCTTTGTATGTTATATTGATTTCGTATTTAATTTGGTGGGGAACTAATGGGCAAGAAATTAATTCAAAACGAATCTCTTATTATACGCCTGTAATAAACAAACCTCGCAAGAAGATAATTTCTAATTGATTAATTTATTAATTCATCAATAAGGTGTAAGTGTGTAAGTTATTTGGAAATTTAAATTATACTGAGTTAATTACTTGCAGTTTTTTGAACTAAGACGTTATTAGCAACTTATGTAATTTAATTTTATTACATATTATATCATTTATAATATGTAATATAAATGTTTTCTTTATTATTCCGATTTTCTGGAGTTGAAGTGCATTTAAAAATATACATTGCGTTATTTCAATTGGATGAGTTCAATATTTTTAATGAATACAGCAATATAGACTATTGAATGACTTGTGGAATAAGTGGTGGCTAAATTCTACTACTAGGAAAAATATCAATAAATTTCGATTCATACAGAAATTATAAATCGGTCCCAAAATGCTTATGCTTTATCTCTTAATTTCGGGATTGAAATGGTCGTACCACAATGACAACATTACTGTAATTTTAGAACCCGGTGTTTATATTCTTTTTTTTCTCTTTCGAAATTTCTGGAGGGTGTTTAGAACGTTGTTCATATTTGTAGCTCGATCGATAAAAGAGGGTTAAAAATTGCTCTATTGTCTGACGTCTGAAGAAAAAGTCCTTCAAGTAAATACATATTTTTCAAGCTATACTTTATCACATCATGTAACACCCCTTCCCCAATTTTTTGTGTTTGTAACAATTCTGCACAGTACAATATATTAAATGAATGAAATTATAAGTAAAGCGATACTTGGCATAAATATTACGAGATCGATACTATAAAAACTTCTCACTTCTCGATTCACTCTCATATTTCTTACGTAGTTATCGATTTAAAAAATAGTGACTTAGTGATAGAACATATTATATGTTGATGATTAATGATGATTTAACGTTCTTAATGTTGATATGCCTTTTATATCATGAATGTTGGTTAAAGTTTATATTAGGGTAAATATAAATAGCGTAAAACCTTATTATGCAGTTACATAATTATTTATAATCTGTGCAATTGTACAAAACTATATTTTCGTTCCTCGTTATATACTCAAAATAAAATAGTATTGTAAAATTTGGATATCACTATATGATTATAAAAATATTCTTATAAACTATATATAATGACAAAAACAATGAAGATGAAATCGATAAAAGGTATAATAAGTAAAGAAACGTTATAATTATTTTATTTTAAAGTTTTTAAGAACTATATAACTAAAGAAGTTAGATTGTTATTCATGGTGCTATATTTTTCGCATTTGAATATAAACGTAAAATCTATTCGATTTCACGCATTTAATTTGTTTACTTCTTTAATTCATTTCCGTTACCTAGATAGAGTTACCTTTAAAAGTTCCTATTTTCTAATTATTTTTTTTAATTTTTTTCTATACATATTTTAGTTTAATTTATAAATAATTTATAAAAAAAATATCGCATTAACATATCAAATAAGGCACTTTAAAATTTTATACACAGGTCGATTATTTTTTTCATAATAAAAAGTAAAAATGTTATAATTAATATAATAGGTTATTATGTAACGATAATAACTTATGTAGAGGCTACCGAGAAAATTATGTGTCGTGATATGAATGACCTTTGCCATAGTTCAAAGTAAGTTTTTATGTATTGAGTTAGAATGATTCGACTAAGATATCATTTAAAAGAATTAAGTATTTATTGGCAACACAACTTTACTAAGAGTTAAATTTTTAAGACTCGCTTAAAAATAAGACAAGCTAAAGTCATCTTACTTTCATCCATTTTCAGATTTGAGTTTTGCACATTTTCGTTAGTTATTTGTATTTCTCGATTAATTTAGAACATATTAAGACATTTAATTTTATGCGTAATATATATATGTCATGTGTAAAGTTTCATCTTTTTCAGTATTCAGATAGATATACCAAAAAATATGTTAATTATTTTTGACATTTGCACGTATCTGTAACCAATTGTCAATTTTTAATCATAGGTAAATATATAGCATATTTTAATTCATATTATAGTATATTTTTTTACTACATCATAAATGAATGTATATTAAAAATATATAATCACGAGGAGTTAGGTTTTAAATAACATTATATAAACCTATAAAATCCTACTCAATTGTAAGCATATGCTATTATTTGTTTTTGAATGTAAATGTTTATAGAATCGCAAATGTAATATTGTGATTTGATGTGTTAAACTTATTTTGTAACAATATAAAAAAAGCAATTCTAAAAGGTGTCGTTTTATTTTGTTTTAATATACGTAATTCGTGATAAGTATTTCTAAGTATGTGATTGTTGTTCGTAGTAAATAATTTGCGTCAGCTAGTTCGTTCTTTTGATAACATAACAATAAACGAATGTATTGCGTAAGTCATATGCAAAATATAATATAAAATTATGAATTGTAATATTTACACGCAAAACCATTTATGATTCTGGTAATTGGTAATATGGGTTAACATTCTTTTATAATACTAAATTAATATATATACTCACTTTTCTGTCTGTTTGTTTGTTTCTGTGCGAAAACCAAACGATTGAACCAAATATCATGTTTTAAAGCAAGACTTACGTAAGACCTAACGATCAAAACCGTAAAATATCGACCGAGCAAGCGAAGCCGTGGGCGACGATTAGTTTTTGATGTACGATAACATTTAGAAATCAAAACTATCTCATCTAGGGAAGGAGTGTTAAATGAATATATTATTAAAATAAATACAGTTGTAAAGATATAATATAGAGAATATTAAGGTGTGTTTGGAGAAAAAAAAATCGCGGTTGGAAAGATTTTTCAGGAAACCTTAACAAACGTTGATTGTAAAGTTTGAATCCAATCAAACGAACAATGCGTGAACTTATAAAATGTCGACAAAACGAGTCATTTTGTCGACATTTTATAAGTTACTTACAGTTACAGTTAATTTTACTACCTATATTTTATGTAGGTAGTAAAATATTATGTTTTTTTTAAATACTAAAGTTCGTTTATGTTTTTATATATAAGTAAATTAATAGTCTATATTTGTTCCACAGCTGGGATCAGGTAAGAATCTCCTTTTAAAAAAGCTTGGACCTTAATCCAACATGCAGTTCCAGTAAGGATTGGAGGATATAAATTTTCTCAGACAACCGATTACTAGATTAATTATAAACACAAATACAGCATAATTAACATCAATGGCACTTGCAAGGGTTTGAACCCGTAATCTAATATGCAAGTGTTCACCACTGAACCATCACAGCTCCTACGGCTATTTTATGATACCTCATAAAAGAAAAATACCGAAACTTAATAATAAAACTTAGCTCATATATTACATTCTACTACCAGAAACAATTTTATCTAAGTATGTAAGAGAATAACGATAGAATGAAATGGTTATAAAATATTATTTTGTATTTAATGATAAATTCAAAATATTATTTAATATTCATATATTTATTATTTTAATTTTTCTGGCATCTTATGTTTTAAATGTATTGTACTATTGATTCTGTTTATAAAGATATTTTATAACTCGCTCAAAAATTTGGCGTAGATTAATAATTTTGTTTCATACTGTCACAGTAGACAAAAGTTTTTATATATTGAGTACAGTTAAGATTAGATATACAAAATAATTATATGTGAAATATTTTACGAGTATTCTTCGTAAATCCCTGAAACAATGGTAGGAATCGTCTGAATCCAATTCTTTGAGCCGGAAGTCGTTGATTGTGATGATTGTTGGCAGAATAATTTTGCCCCGTGCTGCCGAATGAGTAGACTCTTATCTCTAATTCTTCATTTGATGGAGAGTTCGTTTTTTGCGTCGCCCATCGAAGAGGTTTCGATAACCTAAAATGATACCGATGAATACTAATAGAATAATGTTCCCTATTTCTAAATAAATTATAATACCTTGATCATCTTACATTATACATATATTAAAAATGTATTATTTATTTAGCTATATTATTTATTTATATAACTAACTCGTTACACGGGATGCGATATGATGGCTCTGGTGGCTGTTTATTATTTATTACACTGGTTTGCAATAAAAGGTATTGATATATGTATATCGTTAAAAACAAAAGCAAAACCACTTTGTAAAAACTATCACACGATAACAGTTATATACAGGTACCTAAAGATCAAGTGAAGAAATCAAAGAATGATTTGTCTAAGGGAAAAGAGCGGTTTAGGAGTTTATCAATATATTTATTTTTCAGCTGGCTCGTTATTCTAGTGGCTAGTATATTCAGTTCGGCTTCCGATCACTGAGTCCTTGGCTAGAAAGCAGGATCGCGTCAGTCAAAGTTACTGTTGTGTCAATCATAATTAAGAAAAACTAGCTAGCTTTGCAGACGATACTGAATATGAACAGCTAGCCTGGTTTAGACATCGCCGTGGACGAAAAGTCTGTAAGAGGTCACTTATTACACTCGTAAAGTTTTGACAATTGATTTGAGATGTTACGCAAAGATACGTGTATCCCATAAAAATTATAATTATTATTACTCTGAAAAATAGTCCATATCTTCTATGATGTCCGGTAGTTCCCTTCCATCTACGTCGGGAATCACGTAGCATAGAAGTAACAATCCAATGGCTAGTCCAGTTTCTATTACAATCAATGCAAAATCTTCAAATACTTGAAACGAGACTATGAGGTAGCAAATAATACTACCCAATTGACCACTGGAATGACAGCATCCGAGCAAAGTACAACGTATGTTTATTGCAAACAAACGGGGTGTAATGTTAAGGATTAAACCATGTATTATCACACCAGTTGCTAAAGATATCGACGTGATAATTTCAAATGCTGACCGCTGTAAATAAAAAAAAGATATAAGAACAAATGTTAAGCTTACCAGCAGTTTCGTAGGTCCCTTAATTTTTTTATTGATTCCTTGAGAAATAATTTATTCTATTTACTACCTCATAGCACCAGAGAGGCAGTTTTATACTTAATATATAGTCAATGATACTAATAAATATGATGTATATTTAAAGCTACAGTGCGTTACGGAGCAGGTTTTATTATTTAATTATTATTAAACAAGAAGATGCGCTTCGGAGTTTAACCCTCTTAAATTTTAGATCATTGATTAGATAGGCATGAATTTTATATTCTTGTGATAGAATTGAATATGAATGAGTTTTAAGAAGTTTAACAAAAGTGCCTGATGAAAATTAATGGCAAAATATATTAATAAAACATTTTGTATAAACTTACATTCACTTTGAACCATTCCATAAATATACGTGATACGTTGCATGCTCCTAGAAGGCCTATGTTCATAACAAGTAAACATTTTAACGTGGCTTTTTTATACAAAAACAAATTAATTAAACTCAATAAAGCTATAATCATAAGCAATCTTAACAACGTGTATTGTTTATGCTTAGAATATATTCCAATATATAAAGAGCTCCATAAGAAATAGTATAGACTCCAAAATATTAGTATTGATATGGATAATACTCTAATATTATGTTTTGTAATAATACCCAGGCAAGTCTGGTTTTCATCTAAGCAATCATAGGCCTGAAAGAAAAATAACAATATAGTTGTAATATGTACAAAGTCTTCCGAATTAGATATAGTTTTGAATTGTATTATAATGTATGAAAACATAAAAAACAAAGATTACGTTATTTAATAAGTAACTGATATTGTGAGTCAAACCGAGCTTTTGTAGATAATAAAGAAAAACAAACCACTCAGATTAAGGTGAACACAGATTAATATTATTAATTTTGATTATATAAATCAATCTTCACGCTCAGTCACCTATAATTAACATCGTTATATATAATCTCGTTATATGAACGCAATACCCTTCACGCCTACATCAGCTATGCTATGTTTATAAAATACTTAATTATAATATACAAATTTGCCAGGCGACAGTGATAATGGTCAGTGCTATACTTTTTGTTATAATATAGTCGAAGAGTACAAAGGTTATGGACCCCAACTGAACTTATCAACGCCTGATGCGTTATTTATAGACATCAGAAAGTTATTACGACTTACAGACGTACTCTGTGATTGACTGGCCTTATTTTGAAGTTGCTGCAAACATTGATTCTATTTATTTTCGCAGCTTTTTGTAATATTTGTTCGGCTTGAGGGATTCTTCTATTATAAAGAAGCCATTGAGGTGATTCTGGAGTCCACCTAATCGAAACGGAAATTTTTGAATCAAAATTAAAGAATGTTTTTTTTTTTTAATTTAATAACCGTAACACAGAAAAAGCATGAATTTATATATTTAAAAATAATATTAAGCTAAGGCGAAAGATTTCGTTTTTCAAGCCTTAGTTTATTAAAAAAGACTCATCGTTAAAAACCAAAAGTTACTTATATTTTAATATATCGTAACTTGGTGCTCATATAAAATATTGAAAGAGTAAAATTAAATAACTAGATATTGGTATTAATTTGGAGTTAGGATGTCGTTCAAGTATGTCTGGATAGGCATCACCCATTTATTTATTATTCTACTTAAAATTAATTTAGTATTTGTTGTTTTCGAGTTTGAAGAATGATTGAGCCAGTGTTATTTCAGAAAAAAGACATTTGGTTAGTCTTGGTTTTGACTTACCATCGGTCCATTTGCCACCTATATATTGTAAATAAAGATAACTCAATTACATACTAAATAATATGTGTATAGATCGTAGTATTGAACAAACAGTTCTCTTGAATAACCAAATTAATGTACATTTCAAATTCAGTGTTTTTTTTAATTATTTGGGTTGGGTTTATAATTGAATTTTATATGATTCGGTCCATTGATATAGTTCCTTGTCCGAACTGGACAGTGAGCGGACATATCCCCCCTGGGTTAAGGCGGGCCAGGTTATCATACAAGTACTTCAGATCTACAGGAGCGGATAGAAAAGTATGGCATACATGAGTATGTTTTGACTGCAATGAAAGCTGACAATCAAGGATTTCTCAGTGCGCAGTAGGTACTACATTGTCAAACGTAAATCCATAGAACGTATAATCCATAGAAATGAATTATCTGTTTATATAAATGGTAAATAGGTGTATATCGATTTAATTGTTATCCTATAAAAGATACACAAGTATAACAACAATAATATAATTAACGATTCAAACGCATCATAAAATACAAGTTATAACATCCGACGAAGAAAACAGCTGCGTAAATGCGCTAAATGGTCGTACTTAATCATTTTACATGACATTAAATTTCTTGCTAACATTATGATATCAAATTAATTCAAAATATATATCAAACTCAAACTCAAACTCAAATTGCTTTATTAAATATAGAAGTATTACACTTTCTTATTGATTGTCAATTGAAACAGTACCACCGGTTCGGAAAAGAAAATACCCTGAAATGACTTGAGAAGAACCGGCGAAAGAAACTCAGCGAGTTTTTTTTTTATATATAAAAATTACTCCTCTACATAATCATGTAACCTCTGGATTTGTCTGACCGTTTATTAATAATATCTTAGGTATAGTGATTAGTAATATATGAATATGTTTCGTACATTAACTAAAGACCGGTCCGATGCTGACATTAAATATACTACAGATTGTCTTGCAACGTTCACAGTTTTTCAGTTATTATCAGTGTTTCTTTACTATATTATCCATGTATTATGTGTTTATACAAAAACCTCATGCTTAATCAAAAAAACGTATCAAAAACGTTTGTATAATTTTAAAGATCTAAGCATACATAATATAAGGGACAGACAGCGGTAAGCGACTTTGTTTAATACTAGGCAATGATAATCATGATAATGATGATGTTTAACTGTTTTATTTAAAAAAAAATGCGTGATAATATTATCAGTTGATGCAGCGGTTATTATAAGTGGTTTCCGCGCTAGTAGAATCTTTGATTATAAACGAAGTCTTAAAATGGATCACATAGTGTAGCTATACCTAGTTACTAGGAACATTACGTTCCCATGATTGGTGGCGCATTGGAAATGTAAGGAATGGTTAATAATAATAGTTTATGAGTGGAATTTCTTTATGATAGTTAGCCCATCGTTAATAATAATATCATCATCATCATCATCATCAGCCTGATCTTGCCCACTGCTGGACATAGGCTTCTCCAAGTGCACGCCACTGTGGTCATTCTCCGGCTACTCGCATCTAGCTCCTGCCTGCCGCCTTTCGTATATCGTCACTCGACCGTGCCTGAGGACGTGCTACACTACGTTTGCCGAGACGCGGTCTTCACTCTAGAACACGTTTTCCACAACGGTTGTCAGTTCTACGACAAATATGACCAGCCCACTGCCACTTCAGCTTACTAATTACTATAATAATAATATAAAGAGAGTAAGTGTGGACAATTAATCGATGTAATCTTAGAGAGAATCGACACGTACTGACTAGATACTGATATCCGATTATCAATAAATTTTCATACACATTAAATATGGCAATTGTTCACAATTTACTTTTATCTAACAATTACCTAACAGTTATACTACATTGTGCGTTTACCTTAAAATGAACAGTAGGAGTACATCAAAGAGACAAGCCATAAAGTTAAATGTCTCCAGATTAGGGGCGGCGTTCGCTAAGGGCACTAAGCATACGCTGGCCAGAAGTCTTGGGGTTGAAACGATCGTGTTTAAAGAAGTTCGCCAAGCACTGCTAGCTACTTCAGAGACTAAAAATATTTATGTTATTATTATATGTTTTTTTATGAAATTATCTGTTTCTATGGTTTAATTTCTATCACAACGATTAAGTTAAGAATTTTCCGTATACTTTTTTAGTGTATGGAATAAAGCTTGTTAACTTGGTATCTTATTTTACACCATATTTGGGTTTGATTCTAAAATGTAAAATATCAACATCCTTCAATGGTTCTCGGCAAAGACCTCTCCTCTTATTCTAACACGTAATTCCAAAATGGATTGGTGGAAATTCACGCTACATAATTTAATACGACCACACAGGATTCCTCAAGACAGTTTCCTTTATGGCTGATCAGTAAATGATATGATAAGTATACTAAACACGCACTACTAAACAAGTATATTAAGCACATGAAAACTCAGTGGTGCTTGACGGGTTTAATCCTGCAATCTACGGTTAAGGTTTACGCATTCTAAACCCTCAGTTATTTCGTTTTTGTAAAGTACGTTAAATTAATAATATTTTTTATTGTAATTTATTCAAAACTCAGTCTCACTCGACAAGAAGCGTACGTGTTATAAAGTTCAACAAACATAATGTAGTACGTCACAATATTATATTTCCGAAACAATTATTTTGCGATGGCAAGATACTTTGAAATTATTTTGTTTTGATTGTATCATAAGTCCGTACTCTGAACGGAAAAGTGCTCAAAAATGATCTGTTAACTTTTAAGAGAAAATGCTTCGAAATACTTTAATACGTTTTAAAGTACTTCAAAACTTAATTAAATTATACATAATCATGCATATGATTTTCTGATTGTATTTGATCACATAAGTGATTCCTCGATTGGTTTTAAAATAACCGGTTTAAATAAAGCACAAACTATTCAGACTAAGATAGAGAAAAACACGATGGAAAATATTATTCTAAGCTCGACTTGTAACTAGTTGACCTTGGGAGGGGTGCCGTCTGCTATGCTAGTACTCTTGTAATATATTAAGAAATGTCAACTCAAGATTTCTATATATTCACTTTTGAATTTTTGAATTTTGGGATATAAAAACTAATATTCAAAAAGTAGTTTAATGTAGGTACGTTTATAACGTATACACTCCAAAAAAAATATTTTTATATATAATATGTAAAATAGGTGTTACTTTTAAGTAAGATAGGTATGCATACTTAAAACGAGGCCTGTATATATGTTTGCACTCGCAAATATTGATCTCAAGAAAATTAAAAGATTAAACCAGCTTTCTGTGTCGCAGAATATTAAAATGAGCCGGAATCCGAGGTCCGCTAAGACGTCTATTGTGATAGCTCGTTTTCTCCCAAAACTGAAAAAAAAAATATACATATATTCAAGTGATCAATTTTTGTAACGTCATTTTCTAAGTATATTAATAATATAATTTACATAACATCAACTGACGCGATAACGATAAGTTTCAACAGATAAAATGATTAAGTCGCTAATCTTATCAGTAATTAGAGTAGATTGATATGTAAACTATACATTTTTATATTATATTACATTTTACTTAATGCAACAAAGCTTCAAATTTATTTTGTTTAAGTCCTGGTAACGAGTCCTTGTCGAAATACTATGAAAACATTTTATCTAATATGGCTTCACCTGTTCGTATATCTCTTAGTATGTGCCTTAAGTCTAATGAACAGATTCATTATAGTAACTTACTAAATACTACGTTTATAAAATAAAAAAATGCGAGACAGAAAGTTCGATCACAAATTATTTTGGCAGAATCTTATTTATAAGTTTTAGAGTTAAGCGTAAGTTAGTTTGGATTTATAGGATGATAGGAACATAAATATCTTATATTTCGGGGATAAGGGTTCCATTCGATGCATGTGCCACTGTTTAAAATTTGTTTGAGTGTTTTGCAATATACGGCTAAAAACTCTCAAATAAAATTCAGTTCGAAGATTTAAAATAGGCATTTATACGCTAACAGTTTAATTAAGATGAATGCAACAAAAACAAATATTGATAATGACTATGGAAATCAAAATAAGACTGTAGCGTATTAGCTTTATTGTGAAATAAACGCTTAAGCTAAACTGAACGTGTCAATGAGAAACTTGTAAACATAAAATGATTGCTAGAATTTTGTTTTATGTGCTATTATGACTTGCATACTAAAGATATCTTCATTTTAAATGCATGATTAAATATTTGTTAAAAACAAACTGATAGAAATTTAATATTTTTAATAATATCACAAATGTCTTAATTTAGATATGGTTTAATAATACAAGTATGTATGTTATTTCAAAAGCTCGAAACCAGAGGTTTCGGAGACAGAGATAATGTATGTAACAATATATTTCGTGTTATAATAATTGTATCAAAAACAGTATAATTATTTTCATAAGATATTACACACACACACACATTACAAGGAATAGCAGCAATAACTCATATCTGTCACAACGCTAAGAAATATTCTTCCTATTCAGGAGACATCTCGGAACTCACTCTAAATGTTACTCTACTGTGTGCTAAGGCAAACACGCTGCTCTGTTACGTGCTAGTGTAAATCCCTAGCTCTAATGTGAGCACACAGAGTATTGTATCAGTTTTGAATCTATGATCATCCGTTTCATATGTTGACCACGTACATTTTTGCTGTTTGCTTAAGATAAATAAAAAAATAAATCGTATAGCTAAAAGTGACCGACGACACTGATTTTTTTTTAAACAATACCTGTTAATTGCGGTTTGGCGGCCAAGGTGGCGATCAAGTATATTCATTATTTACCTAGTGTTTCATTAGAATAAAGATTAATAATAGGTATTTTAAATTCCATTAACTTCGAAAGCAAACTACGGATCAATTGCAAGGTCTTCCTTATTTAAATCTTAAGTAGTATGACTTAATTTACTTACTTATCTGACACAAGCCCGAAAATTATACAGCCAAATAAAAGACCCAATCTGCATATAATCGTCGTTGATAACACTTTCGTCCTTTGGTCGCAGAAAACCAGCCACTGTTAAAAGAATAGTGTAGGTAATGATATAATTCGTATGAACGACAGATACACTGATAAGATACTTTGGTTGGGTACGACGAAAGTTTTGAATTATCGTCTAAATAAATGAATGCAATGGTATTTATATAACATCCATCATGCATTATTAGTGAATTATTTTGCAAGTTTGTGAAGATATATTAAAGATAGAACAGGTTCTATGCTGGGCATTTTTCCTTCCATTCTGTTTGAAAAGTTTGGAGGTTATTCAAGATTTGGTTTGATTTTCGTGTTCAAAGGTAAATAAATAAATAAATCAGTATAAATAAACTTAGAACAAAGTATTTAAACGTTTGGTCAATTGACAACGACCATATTGTTTTAAAAACGTCAGCACGGAATAAGATGTAAATAATATTTACCGTCTTTTTAATCCATATCACCCACATAAATTTGAGTTGCCATATATTGCACTTGATTTCCTTCGTACCGTTCAGTACAGTGAAAGTACATAAACTGGAATTCGAAATCGAAATCGTGTCTGATAAATCACAATATATGTCCTTCGAAGGTTCCAGAAGTAACATGTCCTCATATACATTCAACATTGAAGGTACCATTAAGGTTGCAGAAGCAAATGTAACAAGCCATTGCCAACGGCCAATAAGACCCAATACGTCCGTTGTAACATCTTCGTGAATCGTTCCAATTCTAAAATAAAACAGTAAATAATTCTAATTTAAATAAAGATGAAGTGTGTTATTTATAAATCTTTTTTTGTTGTCATTGAAGCAAAGAAAACATTGTATTTACATTGACATTCCAAATAATTATTACAAAAACACGTATGAACAGCAAAATTTATAGATCAGCTAAGCCAACTGGATTTATTCTGTCTGAATAAATAAGTTTATATGCTAATATATATATAATACAAATAACCTTAAATCATATTATACAAGAATAAATATTCAAGTGTTATGTAAATGCAGATTTAGTTAAATGCAATTGAAGATCAATTCCGTTAATTCTTATTGTATTTAAAAAATCACGATTCACTGGAAAATGTCGGTAGGTACTAAGTTGTATAATAGTAATAACTAAATATTATTACTTATTAAAATAACTTTTCTAAGTATAACTAAATTTATATTACAATTATTTCATACATTTATTTCTTCTAAGAAGCTAATTCGATTTCGATTATTTTTAATTTTATGAGTCTTGTTTTTGTCGAGGAAGGTTAAAGCAAATAATATATGTCGCTTCCATATATAATAACCGAAGTTGTATTTATTAAAAATATTATTTATTATTTAGAACAGGAAGGGCCTCGATATATTCACATTAAATAAGATTTGTGAGATATAATATTAAACGGTATCAATTTATTTTATCTCTTGTTTATTTAAACGTTTGTGTACTTTGAGTTATCTAAACCAGTAACCGGAAACTTTCAATACTTATGCTAAGTTAATATAATTAATTATTTTGAAAATATTATTTGCAACTTGTTATGGAAATATTCAATGTTCCTTTGTTAAGTTTAGGTTATGAGACGGACCATTATGTGATGTTAAAAGAAAGTTTTGATCATTTATTTTATACTGTAATCTCCACAGCATAAAAAATAGATGCATTATACATAAGCCAGGTTAAATGCTATGAGCAGTCTCTACCAAATCTCTTACATTATAAAAAACTTGTGTAATAAAAAAGGTGAGCTTGTCTGCCGATCTGTCTGTCGTTAATGATAGGACGTTGTCTCTTATATGCATTTATTCATAGTTTTCACGTAAGTATATTTAATATGTTTATCCAGTAATTTAATATTTCAGCTAATTTAAAATACGTACAATTGTTTTTATAAAGTTCTACTTTAAATATTATTGATATAGGGCCTATGTAGGAAAATACTAGATAAGCTATTCGCTTAACTTGTTCAAAATATCTACAAAAAATTCAGCGACAACATATTATAGTTAGTTAAATGTTTTAAAAAGGAGATTAATGATAACTAAACATGTATAGTTAAAGATGAATTTAAAACCTTTTATAAGGATTGTAATAGCTTTGTACACTTTACAAGTAGTACTTTAAAGGAACTAGGGAAAAATCTCGTATTTTACGATGCACTAGCACAGCATTTGCGAGTGGATTAGTTTACATTTTTATATCTTATTGGTTTGATCAATAACACGGATAAAAATCTTTATTTAACCTTTAATTAATCCTATTTTTATTAAGGTTTTTAATAATTTTATTTTAATTACTTAATTATTATTTTCGTTTTCCAATATTAATTGATTGAAAAAAAAGTATTTATTTATCAAAGGTCACAGTGAAACTAAAAAATGTAGAGATTAATAAATAAGAATATACAAGATAACAAAACGATAAACAACTCGTATCATGTTGGACAGAACCCTGTTAGCTTGACTTATGAGAAGGTATCCGAATTCATTTCGTATCACACTTCGTCATAGCAGGTACGAAGATCATTACAAAAAGAAAATCATAATTAGATTAGCAGCTGTGAGTATTCTTAACAAACTTAACTTAAAAAGATCTTTGATATAACAACATTATAAAATAAGTAGTTGAGAATTTTTACTTTTAAAACGTGAAATGTGAATTTTTCAATTTTTATTTTTTATTTTTATAATACTAGGATCAAACTTTATATAAAGTACCGCAGAACAAAGAAAATGCTTGCAATATTTTTAAGTTTACAATTTTTTTTGGCATTATAAATCGAAATATTTGAAGCGCGGGAGCTTCTAAAGCTCCATTAATTTGCACAGCAAAGCTCTGATGTCGGTTAGAATTACAAGGTAAAGCGTGGCAATAAGTGTGCAAGTTATCGCAGCGCCCGCGCCGGCGCTCGTTCAATGGAAAGGTATGAGTTAATGGAGATAAGGCGCTGCAAGTTTTTTCGCTCGGTTGCGGTAACCGACCGCCACGGTGTCGGCGCCACGACGGCGACGATAACCGTCCATTCGCTCGTCCGCCGGCACACACGCCTGGCGTCCGCACCACGCCGCGCGCTCACTCTTTACATACCAATGGTGTTTGTGCATCTTCACAGGAACACACTTTGAGACAGCCGGAGACATCGAATAATCACATCATGGACAAGGAACACGCTTTAGAAGAAATGATGGGGAAACTGGGTAAGTGATCCGATTGCCTAAAACATATGTTCGACAAATTTCTTATATTTTTCGGAAAAGCCATATAAATTATTTCTATTTATTTTAAAATAAACGTACCTAATTAAAATCGCGTAAGAACATGTGTTAGAAATAACTGGCCTGTTTCTTGGTCAAGCGAGTCTTGCGGTCAGAATACCAATTGCACGTGTCGCAAGCTTCGCATGGGGACGAGTGATCAAGTAAGCGCCAAAGAGCTTTCATTTTTAAATGAACTTTTATGTGTACGGTAAAACTTATTTCGGCTTTCAAGAGCGATATCTTAAATTATTTATTATTTTTTTTACCAACAAGGTAATCTTACAATTGTGATTGAAAATTTTCGCGTTCGATTTTTATACTATTAAATCAATTAAAAGTATATTAATAAATAATGTTATTTTATGGTCGACATAGTTAAACATCGTTTGTTTACAATATTAATGAACGAGCTTCGACAGTTTCCTTAATTAAGATTTATATGTATATGATTAAATAATAATACTACAAAACAATAATTCTTATGAGATATTTTATAAACAACAAATTACTTATAGGAATATATTCCAAGCAAAATGGTTAAAATATCAATGACTTTTGAAGTATGAAATTAATGTTCTACAAAGTTTGAAGTCAAAGCAGCCTATATAATTGTACATAATATTTTTATTGTGTATAATCACATCAACACCTTTCATAAATCATTATTTACACTATTCATTTTGTAATGGAAATTTCGTATAATTGTTAACCTTGGACACTCGTGTACAGAGCATGAATATAAATTACGAATATATATATGGAAATCGTAAAGTATCGTAAATAATTTATTTTATTCTCCTCCACAATAATATCTCGAGAGATTATGCGTGACCAGTGTGATATATATAATACAATTTGAATAGTCACATTCTATTGTATTGTATAGAAAATTATTGATAGTTATTCATTATTTAATCAATCTATTTTTGAGTCAGGATTTTAGTTAAGACGTATACAGTTCAATGACCTGTTTGTAAGTTGAAAACAAAAGTCACGCTATTATTAGTTAGCTTTTGTTTACAACATTTTTGAACTAAATTTATATTTGGATTAATAACTCTTAAGATTTACAACATTTACAGTATCTCATTCTTAAATGTACTTTCTCTGTTATTAGAGATGATTTATTTTGGTTCCAAATCTTTTCATTGGTTCTACAGATCATTTGTTACACTTTTTTTACGTTGAGTTATTTGGCACTTTCTTTACTATTGGTACGAGAAAAAAATGTAACAAAGATTTAAAGTGGGTAATAAAACTTATGTAATGTTACTTTCTGAATTAAGTCACGTATTTCATTTTTTCTTAATCTGACCAATACTAATTCAAAATTCACGTTTAATTTTATTAAAAAGATAAATACAGAGTGAACGTTGGAAAATTATCATACTACGTGTTAGATTTATAATATATAACATTCATAATACACACATATTTAAATATTACGTGTCTCATTCTGTTTCTTCTCATATAAGTGTCAAATATCAACTTTGTGGTTTCGTCGAGGGCTTATACTATCTAACAACAACTAACATAATGATACCAAGTAGTTTCAGGATGTAAATACCTCATTTGTTCTCTATATAGTTTGGAGTTTATTCCAAGATGTCCCAAAGATGTTCGGTGTAAACACGTGTGACAAAATGCCGTCTTCTGACACATGCCGGCATCCTTACGGAGTGGTTTTTACCGCTAAGATCAAGGTCGAGAAAAAATAAACATCTCTTGAAAATCTAGTGTTGCAAGCACTCTGAACAAAAGCAAGCGGTTTGAACCGAATATTCCCGCATTATAACCTAACTAATGTTGTTGACATGATAATGATAAGTTATAGTAAAATCATTCACGAGTTATTTTTTACATATATTTGGTAAACTTTAAAACTGTATTGTAATTAAAATTCGTGTCTACACGTTGTAGATATACACTGATTAGATGATTACATGAAACGGTAAATTAACCAAAGTTTTGGTGTCTTCAACACAGTAAATTCTATAATATATACATCATTTTTTAAATTTTTTTTGGAGTTTTATATAAGATTTATGTGACATCATTTTGTAACAATTTTAACCTACAAGGGCATTGTTTTTAAATTGGGTAACTACCTCAATACCTCATGATGAAATAGGTACTCTTGTACGAAGATCGTCTAATTATTGTTCTTTATACATAATAAAACATGGTCAGTTACTTAATTCAAGCAGGTTCTAACGAGCTCTTTGAATCGTCATATTACAAGACTTATTTGAATTTAATTCCACAAGTGACTTAGATTCTATTGTAAAGGAATTCAGTAATTAATCTTTTCCGATACCTTAATTACAGAGGTAATTAAATGCATTTGATTTATCCTGCATAGAAATCAACAACTAATCACACTACCATTTATAATATGTTATTTGATACGCCATATTAATCAATTTAATTTTAACATTAAATTTAATTTTATCAATTGGCAAAGCGTCAGTATTTGGGGAATTTTAGTATTTTGAGTATCTTACTTCTCTTTCAAACATTGTATAAACGTATAATATTTGTCATTGTATTTATAATACTTGAATATTGACCCAATAAAATGTACCTTGTGGTTTTTCGAGGTGTAATCGTAATTGAAAAAGGTCATAAATTCAGATTTTATTTGATTTCGAAAGTTGAATTTCAATGCAACATGTTCTTACGTTCCACTGGGATCTTTAAAATTAGGACTACTTTAAATTGACATCCTGGGGAATATGAGACCTGTGACAACACTAATTATTTATTACCCTGATTTTATTATTTGTCCAGTCTCTAGTGAAACAGTATTTGTTCACTTATTTAAAAATATTTTCAAAAGACAAAGTTATGGAAATGTTTACGTTACGGTATACGTTTTCGTGTTAAGGCTAAAATATTTTTTTGAACTTAACACTTTATATAATTAATTAACTGTAAACGTATCGTCCTGTTACACAGTAATAGAGTTAATAGTATCAAGGTCAGCTAAACAAATGAAAAAGCGAAACCCTATACATAAAAGACATATGTCAGTGGTTTGCGATTAGCTGTTGATCGATTGATTGATATGGTATGTACTATGCATTATTTTGTATTAATAGTAAATTGGGATGATGCATAGCAAATCAGTTTTATACTAATTTTTTCTTCCACTACTGGCCCTAATTTATTGATAGATTTTAATGCAGTTTTCAGTGTAGGAAACTAAGGCTTAAGAAAAGGTACGGTACGGTACCATAAGGTTGTTAGTTGTTATAAGTAGTTATTTTCGAATATGTACATCGTACAATGTTTTCTATTTGATTATTAATGTGTTCTGATCTCTTGAACCCACTTGAATAATAAATGGGAGAGGCATAACAGTTTATGGGAACACTGATGATAGAAATAATAAATAAAACATGTTTATGATAAAAGTAATTTAAGGACTCAGTCATGGATCTCGAGGACTGTTTTTCTTCATATTTGATGGCATATCAAAGTAGTTAAAAAACTAACAATAAATGAAAATTTAAAATACAAGGAAATAGAATCTTCGGTTGAATCCAGAGATATTTCACAAGGAGGACCAAAAGTATTTTGGCGTCTCTATTACTAAAATATATTTAAAAACATAAATATATATGAAACAAATGTATGCAAAAGTAGATAAATTACAAATCGAAAAAGTACTTGAAAAACATTATACATAATAAAAAAGGTTTTTATTTTTATAATTCATTACCAACAATAAAAAATGTTACATTTATTACACCCGTCTAATAATTTAAATCGTTTTACACAAACAGTTTTATGTTATTCATTAAATGTATTAAGTTCTATTGTAATGATAACAATACCGGGCTAATATTAATATAATATTTATCTATAATACTTATATTAAATCAGACTTATTACATTAATATAAGTCTCCTTGATTTGTCTTTCTTGTGGAAATTTAAGTGGGCCATTTGATGGTGAGCAGTGACTACTAACTTAAGAAATGAGATAAGTTTTTAACAATAGTCACAGAATACTCCAAACTGGAATACCATACTACCAAGCATTGATTTGGCGGGAGCATACATAATGAGTAGTAATGGTATTTCTCCAGACGTACACACATAGAGTCCCAATAAGTGTAACTAATTCAATTTATTTATCATAATGATAAATTCGATCACAAATTTGTGTACACAGTGAGGTATACATAGTTTTTATTTTAATATTCTCATAATACAATCAGAAAAATGTGGTCTGTAAATCATATTCAGAATTGATAAGTAGTTTGTATAAACAAACAACAAAATAACTAGTTCTTCTAGATACGAATACTACTTGTCGGATGAAACAGATCTTCAGTATACTGGTTTAAATCCGAAATTTGAGATTTTAGGCACATTAATTTTATTTCTATAAAAATTTGTTAAAAACCTTCCTAAGAATTATGTATTATTATTTAAACAAATCCTGTTTGAACTTATCAACCAATGCGCAGTAATGAAAATTCCAATTCCAAATTCTACTCATTAACAGATAATCTTCTTTGCCCGACAACCTTTAAGAATAACGATAAAACATGTGAGTCTAATCATTTAATAAAATATATTTTAATGACGCAGCATGTAAAATATTTTAATTGATAAAAATGAACCACAAGGATTCGTAACATGATTATTATTGATCCGGTTCAACTAATGTTTTATCAAGGAATGCTTGACATATCACCCATTCGATTTCCGATTCGATTCTATTATGATTTTTAAAAAATAGTAATAACAGTAACCGTCATCTTCCCGAAATATTACGAATATTTTTCTATAAATAAGTAACTAGAACTGACCTAGAATACAATTACAGAATACCAAGAAATAATTACGGAGCAATATGTGAAAACAAAGAGTTTCATTAATATAATTTATATATAATTCATATTAATATAACATTAATATCTAGGAAGTATACTCGCTGCAAAGACAAGGGACTAGAGAGAGATAGCGGCAACAGAGAGTTGTGTCGTATGTCGTCACGGCTTACGAGTCGGTCTGACACCCAAGACGCGCCAATAGACGTTCCGATTTCGATATTTTCCCATGACATTGACTTCAAATTATGTAACTTGTCAAATACAACAGATAAACCTAAACAAATTGATAACCTTGTGACGGTCCAACGATACTGATACCACTGGTTAACATTTAAATTAATCATTAGTATATGTATATATCCAATTTTTTCTACATCACATAGTCTACATTTTTAAAAACGTAGCGATTCCAAAGTATATATTATCATATATTAAATGGTTTATAGATTTTTTATATATTAAAGAAAAAAGCTGCAGTGAACAGAATACACGTTGACCTAAGGTCGCGGGTTCAAATCAAGCAAGCAACACTCAGTTTTCATGGGCATGTTTGTATTTGTAATTAATCACGTGTTCAGGAAACTTGTGGCAACGTTGTAAGTCGGATGATATTCTGTACCAAACAGCATTGGAGCATCATGGTGGAAAAAGTTCCACACCTTTTAGAACAAGAGAAAAGTAGACGTGTGTCCAGAGCTGGAACATTCGGGCTCTCATTATTTACTCTGTTTAAAAAAGAAGGAGTGTTTGCGAACAGGATGTAAATCATAAAGTGTATTATTTCAAATTATATCTCTAAAATGAATTTTTTTTTTCAACTATAACATACACATTTATTCAAAAAAACTATTTCATAACACATTAAATTCTTGTTTTATTAAACGCGATTATAGTTTATATTTGATAATAATGTTATGAAAGAAAAAATAATAATAATTAGGCCGATTGCGTTTGTAATAAAGAACATATCAGCTGTTGATAATGTATATTAGTTCACTCATCACCTTATCGGTCGAAGCAACTTTATTATTACATTGCATATTGAAATTTAGATCGATTATATTATGTCTCGGTTAATATAAAATATATGAACATTTATATCCTATTTGTATATCTAAATGTACATATCAGAGGTAAATTATAATGTTCACGAAGCATAACTTCCCTTTATTCACGTAATACTTAAAAAGACGTTTAATACATACGACACACAAATAAAATAGTTTAATGTGAGCCGTTCTCGTTCGCAGTCTGTCCTTTTAATATTTGTTTTGTAATACCTAAGAATAGCTTATACAGCTGGTTACACGTTCTCGATTACAGTATGAAGTGCAGTTTAAACTATACGAATTTACTACATAGTAAATTATACATATTATTACACTATTAACATATGCAAATGATAATTATCGTAAGGTTTAGTAAACAGAGAGTTATAAGAGTATATATTTGTTAATATGTCAATATAAATAAATAATATTTTGTTAGGAAATAAAAATTGTATTTCGGTAATTCGTAGGGAGTGAAATGAAGGTAAATAAAATGAAGAACTTGGAGATGATGTTAGATAATGCTCTTGTCACAAAATTACAGCATTCGCAAATACGTGTAAGTATTAAGTGGTTGATTGTAGTCAAGTAGCCGTACATCCGTCTATCATTACTTCTTGTTTTGTGGAAAAGACTTATTTACGGATCAAATGATCATCCATTAACATCGCTGTCCTTAAAACACATTTATTGACGTTTTTTTTTTTTTTGTTATGAATCAACAATGAAAGAATTACAATATTTACTTTAATCGACTTAATTCTAATTAACGATGCAATTATTATAATCGAATCGATTTTCAGAGAAAATTATTTTAATCGCGTTTTAGTTTTCTCTATCGTTACATAATTAGTAATTGGGTACTTCAGTTAATATATAAGCATCTGTGGCTTTGCCTCTGAATTTTGTATGTTACATGGTACCACATAAAAAGTAAACTTAATAATTTCTAAACATTTTCTATAAATATACATTTTGGATTCGTGTTCACGGTCATTCATGAGATTATTATAAATGAAAATTATTAATTTCAACGACTTGTTTCAATTTTTTATTTTTTAATCTTTTTATCATTTTCGCATTCGCGAAGATATTGTCAACATGTCGGGGCTAAGCTATTTTACTACATGCCTGTGTCAAAACAAACCATGGGTACGGTATTTATAATTATTGTAATAATCTAATTAATGGTATGTAATAGATTTTAATACGAGATAATTTTGATTATCAATTAAATAAATCATATAAAGATAAAATAATTAAAAATAAATTTATCTTAATAATAAACGGTATTCTTCGATGCGTATCTATTTAATATGTTTATTATTATTCAAGTTATTTTAGCACATTTTAAAAATTAAACATGAACTATTTAGATTAACTATCTATGGTCAAGAATATTGGCATGTGAGACGTAGACTCAGCGTTTCTTTTGACAGTCTCAAGAATTCTTATAAAGCGAGTTTTTCAAGTCAAAAATAAAAGTAGCTCATGTTAGGTGCCCGTCTTCGCATATATAAACTGACTTTGACGGTTGACTACACAATGGTTTATATTTTTTTTAATTCAACTGTTTATATGCATAGGTAACTTTTATTAGGTGCTATTCTAGCTAAGTTAATACAATATATAAAAAAAAATTGAATTTGAATAAAAATATCGTATGAGAATGTAAACCCGTAGCTGTATTTATATAGTAACTGTAATTTGGGGCGGTTTCGTAACAGACTATGAATCCATAAAAGTTATTATATTGAATTAAGGTCAACTTAAAATTAAGACATTTACGGAAAATATTGACACTAAGGCTTCTATCTACACATGTACATATTTGGTAACAAATTCGTACGAAATATTTTCCATATGATAATTTTGGAATTAGTTCAGACAGGAAAGTTATTAAAGATAACATGAAATTACGAATATACACATTCAGAAAACGTCTAACGTAAGTATTATAAAGTGCGCCAATGCCAACTGAATTACCCACTTACAATGTATAAATATCTTAAATATAATTTCAGAATTTCTCAGTTATTTATTTATTATGAAACATCTTTAAATAGTCTATATGATGTCTGATAAAATATATTTACTAGAGATTATATATGAGCTGGTATAATAAAAGAGAATATAACAATATTGTTTTCTAATTTCAATAGAACTAACCTAAAGTAGACCTTTACCGTTATCTCTATTAAACTATCACCAATTAAATTATAACAATATAAAGTCATGTATATTGTGGTTATTATTATGATCATAAAATATGTAACTACATTTATATTAACTTGTAATGGTATTAGATCTATTGTAAAATTATTTCGATGATTGCCCGTTAAATAATGAGGTTTAAAAGTGAAGGGCTTACATTAAAGTACAGTAATGCGGCAAATTAGCAAAACATTATTAAAACATCAGATTAAGGACTGTTGATATCCTTGGCCTAGTTGTTTTCAATTGAAATACAAGATATGATAATCAATAATGCCTTCGCGACCGATTCTTTTAAACGGTACTGACTCTACAAAAAAATTGAGTGTCATTCCAATTACTTATCGTAATAATTATGTGTTAAGTCGTTTCTCTACACAAATCAATATTGTTTAATTGTATTATTAAACAAGTAGTAATCGAATCGTTTAAATTATCAGATGTAGATAAAAATCCATGTTTTCTCGTAACAAAATATTCGTACAATCCCTAACTACATTTTAAATATAATTTTTGTAATGTTTACTAAATGAATACTATTAAATGCGAATGATATTTTAATAATACATATATGATTTTATTGTAAAATAATATTATGTTTCACTAGTTTAGAGTTTAACGTATTACGTCAATGCTAAAACGTGGACAATTATGTTAAAAAATACTTAAATCAACCAATTACTTGAAGTGAAAAGAAAAACATAATTGGTGAGTCGCGTTAGACAACCTTGTTATTCTGTTACAGTTGGCAAGCAAATTTCGACCTCGATGCGTTTGAAGCGCATGCGATATTAAAATACTATTCTTGTTTTCTTTAATTCAATCAATAAGTAAGTCTTTAAGGACGAAAATATATGCACCAGGAATTAAAAATTAAAAGCGATTGTTGGCGTTATGTAGTTCATACAGAATAAGTACTGCATTAATTATCATAATAATAATTGGATATCGAAACAGTCACCTGCTAACAGCTGAATAAATAAATTATAGTTCTGTTGTGTTTTCCGCTGAAAAACGTAATCGAAACGTGTCGTATTTGTCGATATACATCGTAGTTCCATCGTAATATGTCCTCGTTTTCCATTCGTTCCGATCAACCGTCATCCATAATCACACCCATTTTGTCTACATTATCTTCCATTCAATGCATTCATATGTTTTCTGGACTTCTTAACACATGTCACACTTTAACATTCATCCCTTCAAAAGACATTCAGTTCATTTTCTCTCAGGTCTTCTATGACGACGCTATGTTTATATTTCCTCATAAGTACTTATATATTATCACGTCAATCCTCGTCACGTCAACCGTCAAACGCGAAAAATGCTTTACATAAACGTTACGTTTTATTTTCGAGTTATTTAACTAATTTGGTATCGTAATTGCTGTTGTTGAAATACTTAATATAAACGCTTCCTCGGAATTATGAAGTAAAAAAATGAGTTAAATCATTTTTAATGAAGATGTTGAAATTTGTATAAGGATTGTAGGTACAACATATGTAGTCATATTTTATTTTGTACTATATATAGTATTAAATTGTAATAAAAAATTAAATGTTTAATATCAAACTTATAATGATTTGATAAGTATAATATAAGCTTCAGTGTTTATTATCAAAGTGTTTTCTTTTTATTATTGATATCAGTTAATAATTTATAAAATGTAATAACCGTTTAAGATAACTCATATAAATATGTGCTTTTATACATAACATTTACTTACTCAAGGCATTGTACAGATTATATGTTTAGATAATTGATAACTGGAGTAGCCTTTTGTTTTGTAATGTAGAGAAGAAAGGTTTTGCAACATTTTGATTTTGAGAGCGGCCCTTAAACCCGAGATCCTACAGCATTTAACAAATAAATGTTTACGTATACCGAGTCTAATATATTAATTTAGAATAAATACTGCACTTGCAGTTTTTATTTAAGTTACTGATATTTGACAATTCAGTGTTTAATTATAATAGCGACAATTTTTTTTAACTTATATGTTTTTTTAATTCCAGGAGATTTCGGTCGATATCAAGGCTTTCAATTCTTTCTGCATATCCTGGCAGCGATGACAGCTGGGTTGCACATGCTCTCTTTGGTAACGGTTGCCGCAGTACCAGAACATAGGTATTTATTGATATAAATAACATGTTATTAAATTGTAAAAATATTATGCATTATAAAATATGACAAACTTCTTGAACTAGGGTAAATTTATAAAAATGGGTAGAAGGCGTAGATTAAGATGTTTTAAATAAAATAAGATACCTAAATGAGGTCGTAGACAACATAAAAGAGAAATTTTAATAAAATTAAATTTATTACTAACACAACGCAGTTTATCACTTCATTATCGCCGATTAATTCAACGTCGAAATAAGAGCTGCCTAAAAGAGAGATTAATTAAATCCGAAAAGTCGTTTTCACGTGATAATTTGCACACGAAAATTGACCGACATGCTAAGAATATGTTCCATATTAGCTAGCATTCCACGTTTCATTAAACACGTTATATTTTCCGCATGACACCGCACACAGTTTAAAACAAAGATTATTTTTTAATGATGTGTTATATTACACATGTACATCGATGAGGACATTTTATGACAGTAGCACTTAGTTTTGTGTTATTTCATTATACAATATTAATTGTAATCAGATCTACGATGGAATATATTATAGGTTATAAATTCAGTCGCAATAGTACAGCATAAAAACGGAATAAAACTCTCTGTCTAAACCGAAAATACCTTTTAAGTAGGTCAAGCAATACATAAATGTAGAGAATTATTTTAATGAATACAACCGAGGAAGCCGAACTAATCAATGGATTATACATATTTGATCAGGTTAACGAAATGTTCAATAGTATAATTTTTTTTTTTTCATTTAAATTTTTGTTCAAAATCTAATATGAATCGGTTTCAAATTCGTGAGAAAATAATACACATGTATTTATAAATAAATAATAAAATCATTTGTTTTTGCTAAATATTATAACGTTAAAATGTAGCACTTTATAAATTAGGTTAATAGGATACGTCTCTGAAAGGGACAACATACTTTCAAATGAATTGCAAAATTCTGGATCTACGCCAAATGCCCACATATTTAAAAAGTCGATATTATACTGATGCAAAAGGAAAATAAAGGCAAAGTTAAAATGAGCAACAAGTACCTTTCAATTATTTACTAAAAATGTCGTTTATCCCTTATACACAGTTTTTTTTTTTATTTTTATTTATTACTATCTTATAATTATTTAGTAATGATGTGGAATATATAAATATGTATTGACCTATTTTTATGCTTTGTTCTACGAAACGGTTTTCGGATATATGGGTGTGTTTATGCTTTCATTTTTTCTTCAAAATCTATCTTTTTTTGAATGAGGAATGCATGTGCATGTTCAAAACATAAGGACCGGTATTTATTGTGTTTGCGTTAATATTATTATACGGCAAATGAGTTATGATACCATACCTACTTGAAGTTTATTTTAAACACATTTACCATATCCCATTGAACATTTCAGTAAAACAATCATTTCAATATGAGATTTGTAGCGTTCAAAATCGAATGTAAATCTATGGCAAAGTTTTACACACAAAAATATATTGTTATGAATTTGCAGTTTATCTTTGGACATTCGTTACATGTGTTACTTGCTTCTTACTTGGTGGTAGGGTTTTATGCAGACCCGTTTGGTAGTACCACCCACTCACTATATATTCCACCGCCAAGCGGTAAAATGTATGGTGAGTGGTAGTAATACTTGGTGTTGTAGAATGAGTGAATGTTACTACAGGTACAAGGGACATAACAGCTAAATTCCCAAGGTATGTGGCGCACTGGTTTTGAACGAAATTAGTAAAATATAATATGATGTCTGGCCTATTTTTTTCTTACCGATACCATAAAATATACACATAGTGTAATTACAATCACATTATTGCTATAATCTTCACGTTTTTAACTTTTGAACAAACTTTGCAGTTCTCCCGAAAGTCTCTAACAGTTACACCGCATTATAAATTATTTTGTTTACAACTTAAGATAAGATAGATATATTTGTCATTACCTTTTGTAGACCACATATAAGTTTTTGATTTTTCGTCGATATAGTCAAATGTTCCGAAAATATGTTGTTTAACATTTTTCGTCTTTATTCATTTTAATAAAAATGTGTTTATTTTATTGAATATAAAATTTCTGTATGAAAAAATTCGTTACAGATTTAATTGCTAATATTTATGAAACGAAAATAAATTAAAACATACGTACAATGAACGATACGAGTTTCTTGTGAGCATTATCTATCGATACTTATACTACTTTATTTATAATTTCTGTGTAGAGTAGCATACGAAAAATTATTGAATAATTCATATTTTTATAAAATTTAACATTGATGATTTGCTTAACTAATTGTTTTATTTTTATGTTGAATTTTATTATTACAATTATTGTACAATATGCTTTTTCGGGTCTCAGGTTTTGGTTCTTTTTAAGCCAGTGACTTTTTGGTGCTGATGGTAAATCAAAAGTGAGTACAATTTTTCTAAACTATAAACATTCTGGCTAAGGCTTCAAATATCTGCTTTATATTATTATATAAGTTTCACGCATAACTTTTAATCTCATAACTTAGATTTATGGTCTTTCAATAAATATAATAAATTTTTCATTTCAAAACTTCTATCAAACTTCTGACTCACTCACAACATGTGCCTATTAACTTTAACAGTTCGCCGGTGAACAGCATGTTTTTCATTTTAATCAGTGGGCTATTATTTCTCTTTCTTTTCTTATAATATATATTGCATGTTAGTGGTAACGAAATTGTGACCTTATGTGGTTTCAAAATTACTACTACGAATTATTTGATCAAAGTTGATTTTAAATCCTTTGTTATAACCGACTGAAAATAATTTAACTATAAGCTTATCTTTGTTACTTATGTACACGTAAACTTGAGCATTTATTAGATAAGAAAAATTTAAATATTCTTAATACTAAATAGGGCTTATTTAATTGATATATTTTCATTTGCACTGTGCTTAAGTTGCACCTACGATTTTAATTAAATAATGCAATTCACTTTTATATTTCAGGTGTGCCATAAAGGGAGTAGATAGCACAAATTTTACAGAATCTTGGAACTCTTCATTAGTTCTTGCTGCAATACCTTTAAACGATCATGGAAAATTGGATTCCTGTAAGATGTACGGCCCAAATAAATCATTGGAAGACTGTGATTCTTGGGTTTACGATACTCAATATTATAAATCATCACGTGGTATTGAATGGGATTTCGTTTGCAGTCGACGGTGGATGGGAGCCGCAGCCCAAACTGCCTACATGTTTGGCGTTGTTGTAGGCTCAATGGTTCTTGGAAAGCTTTGCGATGCATTTGGAAGGAAGACCGTTTTTGTTTGGGCTGGTATTTTACAATTACTTATTGGAGCGGCAGTTGCATTTGTAAATGATTACTATACATTTATTTCAATAAGATTCTTATACGGGATCTTTGGTTCTGGATCATATATAGCAGGATTTGTTCTAACAATGGAACTAGTAGGCCCGAGTCGGCGTACATTATGCGGTGTAACTTTTCAAATAATGTTTGCCGTTGGAATTATGCTTCTAGCTGGTTGGGGATACCTTATTGATAATAGGTTTTATTTACAAATTTTATACGCATTACATGCTGTTGTATTACTACCTCATTGGTTTTTAATGGATGAATCTCCGAGATGGCTTTGGTCGCAAGGTCGCGCCCGTGAATCTGTGGCGATAATAGAAAAAGCATTAAAAATGAATGGATCTACTGAAGAAATTGATACACCTGCATTGGTATCACAGTGTAAAGCAACCTGTACAAAGTATTCTGAAGACAGTCCGACTGGAACTTTAAATCTTTTCAAAACTCCAAATATGTTAAAGAAAACACTCATTATATGTGGATGCTGGTTCGCTAATTCTGTCGTTTATTATGGGCTTTCATTGAATACCGGCAAACTAAATGGCAACCCTTATTTTATAACATTTCTCTTGGGTATAGTAGAGATGCCTAGCTACATTATAATTATGTATTATTTAGACCGCATAGGTCATAGAGCTCTTATTAGCACAATGATGTTATTGGGTGGTATATCTTGTTTAATTGTAGCTGCACTTCCGCACGGTTCTACTTCAGCTACAGGCATTGTGATGGTTGGGAAACTATTCATATCTGGATCATATTCTATCATTTATAAATATTCAGCAGAGTTATTCCCTACTGTGGTTCGCAGTTCTGGCGTCGGTCTAGGAAGTATGTGCGCTAGTGTTTCTGGTGCTTTAACGCCATTGATAAGTTTGCTTGATACTCTCAATCCAAAAATACCTACCATTATCTTTGGATTTTTGGCTTTGTTGTCTGGATTCTCTACGTTTTTCCTACCAGAAACAATAGGCCGTACGCTACCCCAATCGATTGAGGACGGTGAGAAATTTGGATTAGGTGATACATGCTTTACAAATTGTAGTGGAAGGCGGATGAGTAATGCTTCTGAAGATATCCCAGAAACTATGATCCCGTTAGATGCAACAGAAAAAAAATCATGATATGTTCAATATAATAGTTATCAATCAATTGGTAATGATTGAATTAATTGATGATATAATGTTTAGTACTAGATCATCAAAATCAAAAAGTCAAAGTGTGGTCCAATGAAATTGAAATACCTAACATGAAAAACCGACAAAAAATGAGTAATCACTCTATTCCATTTATTTAATAAGATTAAAAAAATATAATAAAAATTGTATAGTCGAATAATAAAAGGACAACCCAGTAGTCTTATAAGATCTTATTTATCGAGCGCTGCTTCTCGAAACTGTAATGTGTCAATTAATTTTAAGATATTTTCTTGCCTCATTTCATGACAGCCCTAATTGCCAACTTTTAAAATTTACAGTGGAGTTATAGATGTGAAAATATTTGATTGTATTTAGTATAAGTTTACAAGTCTTTTACATGGTAAATATATCTTATAATCATAATAATATTAACGGTTAAATAAGATGGTTAATTAATTTCAACAAAGGAAATAGTTTTCTTGTAGTGTTTGAAGTTATCTAGTCATTTCTTTTCAGACTGGAGGATACGTTTAATTTAGCAATGTAAGAATGCAAAGATGTTAATTGTGTATTAGGTTGTGTATTTTTAATGTTTTTTACGCTGTTAGTTCTTAAAACGTTTTAGTTTAGGTATAAATTGCTTTATTCGATTGCTTAGTTTCTAAAATTAATCTAAAATTATTTAATATCGTGCGGTGATATATAATTATAAATAAATACAAAATTGTAAAAGTGAATTTAAACAATGCATAATTCTGTAAAAGCTATATCTTGTAATAACATTTAAAAAAAGGGTTTGCAAACTGAGGGAACAAATATATTAGTAACTTATTGTTAACTCTATTTGAGCTTAAAGCAAAGTTATTATATAATTTTATTCGACAGTGGACTTTCTTATAAAACTGTTGGAGAATGGAAACTTCATTATTTTCCGAGATTCATTCCATTTAATAATTATATACTTAAGAAAAAACAGCGTAGAAAACAATATAATAATTGTTAAATGTAGTATTATAATTTATATATTTTAATTTCTATCGAATATCATGTTAGTCTTTTTTAAGTACATCACGTTAAATTCATCAGTGAATTACATTTTTTATACTTCATTCTTCCCTTAAATCATATTGCTTACCACTCTTCAAAATCATCACAATTATAAAAAAGTGGAAACGATTATTTTATATATTTGTATAAAAAACATTTTTGGACAAACTGCTAAACTTATAATTATCAAACAAAAATGTCCAAATAAATCAAATAAAATAAAGCAATTTAATAACATCATATAAAATACGTTACTATGTAGTCTATTTCAATGGAAGAAGTAGTAATTTAAAATTTAACAATCCTTAAATTTAAAATTTCATGGGATTTGCTAAGTATAAACCTGTTATATTTTGAACTACAACAATTACTTGATGTCTATTTAGATCTTTCTTTAATAAAATAACAAACATTTTACATGTATCCGTTTTCATTTTATATGCAGTTTAATTTTCGTTAGCAATTTCGCAAATATTCAAAACGCATTTTTCTAATTCATAATCAAACCAATCAAGCCGATTCAATTACAGTTATTTATTTATTATTTGAAAAGTACATCTTCAGCAATCGGAATAGACTATTATATATCATGAGGCGTATCTCGTGTTGCTAGGTGCTAAATATATATTGAGGAAAAAGTACTCATTCCTCATATGATCCCGACTTTGGGTATTCATTATATCTATATGAAACTCTTGGTAATTATAAGGCAGACTTATCAATTAAATTAAATTTGTAATAAATAACTATTTAATTTTTTATAATTAATACCTAGTCGCTAGTTTGTGGATGTTAAACAGAAACAATAATAAAATTGCTGATAGCAATTATTATAGTCAACTAACAGTGCTGTAAAATAATATATATTCATATTATATTACAGCATTTTAAACCAAAATGCTGGTAAACTGCCATGATATTGTTATTTCAATGTCTGTTATTTTTCCTAAGTTATAAAGTTCTCTACGTCGTAGTTACTAGTCTATATACATTTTAATCTTATCTGTGTGTATTTATAAATACGTATTCAATAATATGTTGCCAATGTTACGGCAAAACTGTATATCTTATTTGTTTGTATTTGTTAAACATACATACGTAATATATTGCCAATGCAAAACTATATAATTAATTTTACCTTGGTTGCTTCTTTTGATACTTGGACATCCTTGTATACTATCCCAGTTTTTAGTTAAGTAAGCTTTGATAAAATTTCGCGTAATAAATAAATAATTTTAAATAAATACATAATGAATCAAAAAGTATAAATTTAAACTTATATTAATAATAGAAAGATTTGTTTGTATATTATATACGACAATGCTTATTATGTTTTGTATTTTTTATAATAAAGAATATAAGCCGATTTTTTTTGTTTTTAAATAATCCTACATTCTTTTTTTTACAATATAATTAGACAAAGTAACGAGGGTACTATCAAAATAACAACAATACTACATTCAAAATATTACAGCTTTGTCCAGGTAAGACATTTTCTAGTGAAACTAAAATGGAATTACCCATTATTATTAAAAAAAAAAAAAACATTTTATAGCTCATATCATGTCTTTGGAATAAAAAAACGACATTAAGAAATGTTTTCACACTTAAGGAATAATAAAGTATAAAATAAAAAAGGTCAACAAAAATGAAATAAAAAAATTCAATGTAACTTTTTCATTTTCCAGGTGCTGGATAGAGGGAGTTGACACCAACCAAATGGCCGCTGCTTGGAATTCCTCAGAGATATTGGCAGCTATACCCAAAACACCGTCTGGTGGCCTGGACAATTGCTTGATGTTTACTGAATATAATGAAACTGCCACGTGTGAGAAGTGGGTATTCGATACAAGATATAGAACATCATCTCGTGCGATTGAATGGAACCTCGTTTGCAATCGCAGATGGCGTGGCGCTGTAGCTCAAACAGTCTATATGTTAGGAGTATTTACTGGAGCTGTATTTCTTGGAGGATTAGCTGACAAAATTGGAAGAAAAACGGTATTTTGTTGGTCGGGTGCTCTTCAATTAATTTTGGGAGTAATTGTAGCCTTTGTCCCCGAATATTGGTCATTTTTAGTTGTTACCTTTTTTTATGCAATTTTTGGATCTGCTGGTGCATATATACCGGCGTTTGTGCTAACTATGGAACTTGTCGGATCTAGTAAGAGAACTGCTTGCGGTGTTTCCTTTCAATGTGCCTTTGCCTTTGGTATAATGTTAGTAGCTGGTTGGGGGGCACTTATAGATAACAGACAAATTCTTCAAGTTGTTTATGGTTTGCATGGTCTTCTTCTTATACCGCACATTTGGATAATGGACGAATCACCACGATGGTTGTGGGCTCAAGGCAGACCCAAAGAAGCAGTTGATATTGTTCAAAAAGCTTTAAAGTTTAACAAATCAGATGAAGTATTAGATAGAGCGCTTCTCGTGTCTAAAGGAAAAATTGAGTCATCTAAAGATAGCGAAGAACCGTCAGCTAGTACTTTAGATCTTTTCAGGACTCCTAATCTACGAATGAAAACGCTTAATATCTGTCTTTGTTATTTCGCTAATTCTTTGGTTTATTATGGACTTACACTAAGTACTGGTAAACTTGAAGGTAATCCCTATCTTATTACTGCTGTGTTTGGTTTAGTAGAATTTCCAAGCTATGCGGCAGTCATATATTTCCTTGACATTTGGGGCCGTAGACTTCTTATGACCTCAATGATGATAATCGGCGGTGGTGCATGCATAACTGCCGCTTTTATTCCCACTGGTACTATTTTGTCGACTGTAATTGTTATTGCCGGCAAATTGTTTATTGCTGGATCATTTGCTATAGTTTATAACTACTCCGCGGAATTGTTCCCTACGGTAGTACGTAACTCTGCAATTGGTTTAGGTTCTATGTGTGCTAGGTTGTCAGGAGCATTGACACCTTTAATAACTTTACTTGATTCATTCGATCCTAAAATACCCGCTGTTATATTCGGATTAGTCGCCCTAGTTTCTGGATTTCTATGTTGTTTCTTACCTGAGACTATGAACCAACCAATGCCGCAGTCTATTGCGGACGGTGAAAACTTTGGAAAGGGTGACACCTGTTTTACGAGTTGTTTAGGAAAAAGAGAAAATATTGATCCTTACAGTATCGATGACAAGGCGGCGGAGTCAATGGTTCCTTTGGAAGAAATTAATAAAAAAGTATAAATATATAATAATAATACTATATTACTTTATTTATGAAAGATAGAAAAGATTAGTAGATATATAAAAAAATTATATCCGTCCAATTACCAATGCTTCACACTGCCAAATGCGCAGAAGCACTTTAGCAAAGAGTGTTAACGATGGAGTTAAAAAGAATAATAAAAAAAGTGATGCACAATTATTGTTGATATATATAGTAAGATATTCAGTATATAACTACATTGTTTTTATCAATACCTCATCCATATTTTTTATAAAAAATCATCATTTACATTGTTAACGTTTAGAATAAGCAATTGTAAATATTTAAGAGATATAAATTATATGTATGTTAATTTTCTTCTAAACTGAGCTTATAAAAAAATATTGAATTTATTCATACTGTAGTATGATACATAGTAGATTAAAATTGGGACCATGTATTTATAAATAATTAAAAATTAGTCTTAAAATAGTGTAATAGCATTGGTGTCGTTCATGTTGTGCACAATCTCTAAACTTATACATTATGAAAGAACGTCAATTATTGGTATCTAGTACCAAAAAAAAATGTATTTTTCTTTTTTCGAAATTAGTCAAGTTTTAAAATGGTGTGAAACTCATCCCTAATAGCTCGTAGTTACCAAATATCTAATCAAATAAAAAAACCAAGAACATAAAATATTTTATGAATACCACAGAGGAATGTCATTTGTGATATTATTCTTTGTATGTCTGCAGTAAGAAAATTAGCATATATATTCTAAAACGTTCGACGTAATCTAATAGGTACATATTTAAATAGAAATACCTTAGTTACTAATAATACGCGATTGCTTGTATGTTGTTACCAAAGTTTTTAAAATATTTGACAGTTAATTGACGATTTATTTTTTTGTTTAAAGGCTAAAACATATTAATTAGGCTTTACGAAATTACGAGTTCCTATTTCGTGCAAAACTTATTGTAAATGAGTATTATAATTAAATAACTATTAAATGTTATTTAAATGTTCCTTTAATATAACTTCTTAAAATATAAACACCGATGTCAAAACATTGTCATAACTACAAATCGTGTGCCAAAAATATTAGAAATAAATAATATACGTTAGATACGCCATTTGTGATTTTAAAGATAATTATGTTCTATGCTTGAATGTAAATAATAGAATATTTTGAAAAATGCTTGCGACATTATAATGTCACTTTATGTGTTTGACACTATCTCTGTGCCAAATTTCAAGAGTTGTTAAGGGCGTTGAGGTAGGTAGAACAAACAAAAATAAGTACCAAATTATTTTATATATATGATATATACCATTAGTATACCTTTTAATTGTTACTCATGTATATAAGAATATATTGTTGAATATGTTGATTTAATTATAATCACCAATAAAAAATTGATCATTGACATTTATCATTAAATTTATTTCCCATTCCTAAAAATAGTAAAATATAATAATTTTTTTTATTATATGTTTTTAACCTTTATATTCTTTTGTTATTTTACAATAGAATACATATACACTGTTTTGAAACTCAGTTTTGAAGCTAAATAACAAATATAAATAATAATTATGAACTCATGACAATTTCATAATTTATTAGTTTTGGGAGTATTCTAAAAGTTTTATGCCGAAATAAAATATTTTTAACGATGTAGTTTTCCTCTTTGGTGCCGATCTAGAAGTATAGGGTTCGAATCCCGGACAAGGTCTATTGGTAAATGTTATTTAGAAAGGTAAAAACACACAAATAACATTTTTTATTTCTGGTAGACCTTCCTAAAATACGTTTGCTGTCTAAGATCTAAATCTTAAGCGTGAAAACGCGTGCAATCAAATGCATAACTGTGGCATTTATTTGTTAGCATTTACTGCCTAATATTTGGATTAGCATAAATAAATTTGACGTACATCAACATTCAAGGTTGTATATCATACACAATGAACCTGTCATGAATAATCGAACATTTATTATAAAAAAAAATTTGTTTATATAAAATTTACAGCAAATAAAACAAAGGTAATTAAAAACTCAATATTTTTTAATATTTACATCAAACAATAAACATAGACATCACAGTGAGATTAAAACGACAATTGAGATACACTAGTGTAGTACGTTCAATATTAAGAATACAAAAAAAATCTATTAATTTATTGAAATATCAACAATTTTACGAACAAGGGTACAAATAGTTAATAGTAGAAAGTTTAAAATTTTACGCTTGTATTGTAATGCGCATTAAATCATTAAAAGCATTTCTAAATAGCAAAATTAAAGGATACATTGGCAATAAAAAGGTAATGTTCCTAATTTCCTTCAAATAGCAGGCAAAGGTATACATACAACTGACTTTTACGTCACTAACTATTGTATGGCGCTAAACAGTTTTTTAAGCAGATAATAGATTTTCAGTATAAACAAAATTTGTAATAGACTTTCGGTTAATTACTAATTACTAGAACTAGGAATTAGTACAAAGCATTTTTTTTTAAATATTTATGTCGTATCAATTGCTTGATTGTGATTCGTTTAAATGTAAAAAAAGATGAAATAATTCTGTATATAATTTGAGACACAATTTTAAATAAATTAAATTTTAACTTAAATTACTTGTTCACAATTAAATATTTTCAAGAACAGCTAGTAATAACGAAACTGAAAACGACAATTAGATCTATGTAACTAATTCTAGTGAAATTGATTTAATAAATACTTAATAGATTTCTTCGGGATCTTTACATAATATTAATAACGTTTGCTGACAATATTTTGGTTTCTTTATAATTTTGAATTACCTCTTAACTTATCCCTGTTAATATTTCACTAGGATTATTTTAATACAATATCTTTGGTTAAGTTTAGAAAGAATATGTTATTACTATTAAAATAGTAACATTACATCAGGTGTGATCGGCATCGAATCTAAAAAACAACATAAATGCCGTCTACATTACATGCACATCCAAAAATATGAATCTATCAACTTTTATAAATTTTGCCAGTTCGTTGTGATATAATCGCAACTGTATATCTAATATCTAGTACTAATATTTTTATTAACGAACACAAGCCCCGGTTATTACAGGTTGAACAAGAAAGAGCGAGTGTAACACGTTTTTCTCTTACAAAATATTAATTTTACAAATGAAACAGTGTTTTTTTTAAAAGCTATTTTCAATTTCACCTGATAGCATGGGCCCATCAAATCTTGTTCAACCTATTCAGCGGATTAATTATTCACAATTTTTTGGCGCTGATGACAATACAATACAATCTAGCGAAAAATTTTTTTTAAATGTTTTAGTAAGAGAAAAAAAAGCGAATTTTCAAAAAATTTCTAGTGCTTTCTAGATGAGTGGCAGTTTGCAATTTTCTGATAGCCCTTAATGATATAGAATATCATATCCCTTATTTTTGCCAAATTTAGATTTAAGACAATGACCGTGCTAGCAATATATCACTTCAGTGCAGCTTATTACTAACATTTCAATAATAATACGACTTAGTAACATATTTAAAGATTCAATTTTCTTTAATTATCATATAATAGGCATCTATTATTATCAATTTGGATGGTACACACGAAAATTAAGAAAACCTTATATAATTTTATACTTAATTCCTAAACTTCATTTGCTTTTTTTGACATTATATTTAAAAAAAAAATAACGTTTATTAAATTACTACAAAAATTATACGAAATTGTAACGTAAATAAATTTTACTATGACGATGACTGTCTTTGAGAAAAATATGACCTTATAATAATTAAGTACACAAAAATAAGTTGTGTCTAAAACTCGGCTTATTTTCTAGCTGATGTCACTCATTCTTCTATAAAGGAACTGGCAATTACCACTAAAAGCAATATACCACCTTTAACATTGGTTTTGCGTGCTAATTGAATATACTAGCATAAAAATTGGTCTGAAAATAAACCAAACAAACAAAAATACTATTTCACTCTTCTTTCAATGTTTGGAGGAGCACATTTGACCGTAAGATTTGGCTATTAGAGAGAATAATTCGGACCACACAATCATAGTTTAAACATTAAAATTGATCATTGTTTTAAAAACCAAACAAAATTCAACCTGCTTATATATCGAAGGAAAATGTTGTACATGATTAAAGTTTATATCAACTTCAACTTGAATTGACAGTTATGTAACTTAATTTGTAATAATACAAAGTAGTAAAATGTAACTCTCTGAAGAATTGCGAAAGTTGTTAACACTGGTTGCCAACAATTACATTGTAAACGCTTTTTCAACACAAGCCTATAAAACACTTTTCCATCTATGTGGACCAATATAATAGTTTATTTTGACAAATTGCCTTATAATTTCTGTTACTTTGATCTAGGCCTCTAACATATGTATGTTATTCAGGCAAAAGCGGAATCCAAATATTTTGGACAATAACTTTTTTTTATTCCAAATTCCTTGCATATTTACATAAGTCAAATTGTATTTATTTTATTCACTAAATATTACAATTAATGTTTTATCACAATTATTATTCATAAATTTCAAATTAAATTTTAATTGTAATAATATTTATATATGTAAATACACAGTCATACACTGTTAAGTAAACTTAGGAAAGTACAAATAAAAAATAACTGGCCTAGAACATACTTTATATAATGTACAAAATATTTTGTTAATAGAACTTGAAATAATGAAAAAATATGTTGTTGGGTTACTTAATATCAATTCCCTTACTATTTTTCATCATGACTTATTCACAAAAAATAAGTCTCGATCTAACCACAATTCTTAATTATTAGTTTTTACTGTTCATGTATTATAAATGTAAATGTTTTCTTAAACATTTCCTTTTAAATGTTGAATGAAAGGAATGAGTCTTAAAAGTTAAAGTAAGTAAGACATCTTGCAAATATCTGCATTAATTATGAGGCACAGCTTTCTAGGCATCAAATTTGACAAGCTTTAAGTATATTTTACTATTAAGTTTATTTTAAGGTTTTGTATATGCTATATTTTATGCTCAGTATAATAAGTCATTGAATTTGACAATATTAGACTGTGTTAAAAAATAAGAAACTATCAATTATTTTTTAGATGTAACATCTGTAGCTTGAGCATATTCACTTATAAAAATGAAAGAATACACTATTTTGTTTGGATTTTAATGTTTTTTTGATATGTGAGTGTAAACTATTTTATAATAATGTTCACTAAATTTATTTTACTTTCATTAACATTACGGAAGCATTACAACATTCATTGACACTACAACATTTAATAGAATTTAAAAATACTTTTCAACTTTTTTAAGGATTCTCATAAACATATTTATATTTATTTTGTTTTAACATATTATAAATAAAATACATAGTATTTATGTTTGTACCCTGTATGTATTTGAAACCTTTAAAAAAATTGTCTTGTCAAATCACATGATTAAATTTTTAGTACATTCATCGTGTAGTGACAATAAATATTGTTTTTTTACTACATACATGATTTGCCGTCATATAATAAATAATAAACTATGAATTTTCTATATTCTATTATACAAACACAAGCAATATAAATATTAAAAAATAGCACCAATTTAATTTTTTACATTTTTCTTGCCAAATGAAACAAACTTATAAGCTGTTATTTTATAAGCATCTTAGTGTAAGAAGTTGTTTGTTCAATAAACATCTAGGTTTAGATAAAACTACAAATGAGTTTAGCATTGTCTTTGGCATCACAAGTCAAAAAAAGTTGACATGTGACAGAAAAAAAACATTAATCATCTACTTTAAAAATAAATTCTTCTCCTAAAGAAAATCCTATCCTTGATAAACACTGTGAATTAATATTCAGGGCATCGAGTATGTGGTATTGGGACTCCAACATGACTAGGAGCATTGGTGTCAGTAGGTAAAGCCGTATGTACCACGATAGCAGGTTGAGTAGGAGTTGGTGCATGTAACTCATGGCTCTCTCCTGGTGCTAGACTGGCTATTGCAGCCAATAAGTCCGGATTCACTATTGGCTCACCTTCCTCACGTGGCTCCCATCCAATGGGTGGACTTGCAGGAGGCGAAATCAAAAATTGTTTTACGGGAGCAGGTGGTCGCAGGTTTTTTAAAGATATTGGTGTCACTGGTTGTGCGAAATAACAGTTAATGCATGAATTATAAAATTTATACTGATGAAGACGAACACGAGCGGTAGCCGCTGCGAGCGGACTGTCATAATTAACACGTAAGCGCTTAAAACTCTTTAACCACTGAAACGTTATATTATCCGCAAATGTACGAAAAAGGGCTTCTAATTCATTCTTTAAATTTTCGTCGGTGAAAACGTTACTTTGAATGTTTGTTACGATCACAGACTTAGGTAAGTCATCCAAATCGTTTATTTCATTTAGAGAATCATTTTCGTGGTCAATATCTGCAATGTTAGGATGAATATTAGGCATTCCATCTTCGGGATTTATATAGACGTCGTCTTCTTGAAATGTCTCTTCATCTTCTTTATTTGCCATTATTTGTTACCAATCTTAGATCCGTATTTGCATATAATTTTCGATACTGAACTATAAATTATTGATCACAACATCAAAGTCTGAAACCCACTATTTTCATAAAACAATACCTAATCGATTAAATATAAGATGTCACAAATGTCAAAAGCTTGACATTTGTCACTTTTGAAAGATTCATTTTAATGTTTTTAAAACAAAACTACTTATCAATACTTTATACACTGTTTTTGATATAAATTTATATTAGCAGACATAATAGTGAGAGCCAAAATGTTGTTTTTTTAATTATTATAGTATTTTAAAATTTAAAAAAATATTTGATTATATATTATGCAATAATTATTTATAGTCTGTTTAGAGTCAGAATGAATCACAAATTATTCTTATTCCATAAAAAAAAATGTTTGAATTACAACGATAAATTTAATACATAAAAACCAAATTAAATCAACGAGAATTTTTCTTTTTTTGCTTACTCTATTATTATTTTAAATCTTCGACGATGAAATACATATATTTTTTTCAATGTTATAAATCTATAGGTAGCGTATAATATTACACTTCACATAAATTAAGCAGAGTTCTGTTCAAAATTTACATTCCAATGTTATAATATCAATTTTAACTTAATACATAATACTGTAAAAATGGAGAAAAACCGATTTTGAAAATTTATTAACAACTTATATTTATTTTTATGGACGAAAGAAAATTATAGTGTTGTTTTAAATACCCATCCTTTTATTTTAAACCTAGAAATCGCGATGTCTACAAAACTGAGTGGACTTAGCTCGTTATCCAAGTCTTCCACGTAATATACCAGCTCTGTCAGGCTTTACAGAATTTATAGAACAAATTATACATTCATAAATACAAAAATCTACCAAAGATCATTTAATTTTAATGTTTAAAGCCGTTATCATTTATTCATTTCCAATTATGCAATTAGGTATATATTATTTTGTAAAACTTTTCTGTTTGATGGTATGCTTAATACAAAAATAGGTATGAAATGATTAGCACGAGATTATTTAATAAAAAACTAATAATAGTTATTGGTACATAATATAAAGGTCTCATCAAATTACAAATATATATCTCGTCATATTTACATACAGTATGATACCTAATACATTATCTTATAATTTTGAATAGTCTGTGGAAGTTGGAACAAGCTGTCATTTTTGTGTTGCCTGATCTGACATTGTTTGATTGATTGTAGTTTGTAACAATAAGTAAATAACGCTAATGTCGATCTAAATACACTTCATTAATTGGGGATTGATAAATTTCGAACAACTAATCAATTCTACTTTCACTTTGCATACGGATTATGAAAATGGCAGGGTTAGAGTCACTAGTCGTTGAAGAGGTTAAACCCGCCGAAAAGCCAGTTGATCGAGAAAAGGTTAAACTTATTTGTAATTTACTTCAATTAAACGTTTTAGTTTGTAAAAAAGTGTATTATTATTTTTGTTTATTTTTAGACATGCCCGCTGTTACTGCGAGTATTTTGTTCTACTGGAAGACATAATTCTTCGGGTGATTATGCGAGGGGAAATGTTCCTCAAAATGAGCTACAAATATACACATGGATGGATGCATCGCTGCGTGAACTAACAGGCCTTGTTAAAGAAGTTAATCCTGAAACTCGGCGTAAAGGCACATATTTTGACTTTGCGATAGTATATCCAGATATGAGATCGCCAACTTATCGTATGCGTGAAATTGGTGTTACGTGTTCGGGCCAACGAGGTGGCGATGATAACAAAACACTGGCACAGGTTAAATTTCAAATTGGTAATTATCTTGATATATCAATTACACCACCTAACAGAATGCCACCTCCAATGCGGAGACCTCAGCCTTATATGAATAATCGTCCTTACTGAATATTTAAATAAGATATTTGTACCTTATATTGTTAGTAAATTTTTCAAAAGTAAGACAAATAAATATAAATTTAAAAGCAATGTTTTTCTTTTTAATCTTAATTATTTTTGAAATTATTCTATTTAAGTATTTAATATAATATAAAATATAATTATTATATTATTGTAATATACAGTGTAAACTCTTTATAACATTATCCTTTATAACAATAAACTCTATAAAGTAGAAGTGAGCACAACTTGGTTGGTTTGTGTTAAAACCCACATATTGATATACTCTTTATAGTGATTCAGCCATTCTCTATTACAAAGAAATGTGTTCATATTTTTAAACAGAAACCCAATCATATCTAATCTTCGAAGCATAGAGTTAGCATTTTTCCCTGCTTAATCCCAATCAATGTTTTTTTAATTAAGATGAAGAAGATGATCAAGTGGACAAAACTGAATCACCTCCAATTGTTGCTAAGTTGGTAGCATTTTTTTGTTGTTTAATCAAGACAATTCCATCACACATCTAGATATGAATAGAATACATAAAATAATACATAAAAAGTACTGGCATAGCAAAAAACGACACAAAGTTATTGGACTATATGTGTAAACAATAATTTATAAGCATATTTTATCTATTTCCATTTCGATTCAATCAATTTGATTGTTTTTTTTTAGTTCACTTCATATAATCATAACTCTCTATAACAACAAAAAATGCTCTGTCCCTTGATTTTCGTTATAACGAGTTTACACTGTATTTGTAATTCTTAATGAGATAAAAAAAAGACTAAAGTTACATGATGGATTTTTGAAATGTATAACTTGTACTATGTTTGCTAGGCACAGTTTGAGTTTCTATATATATGTCTATAAAAATATTGTTGGTAGGGTCATAATAATATGAATATTTTTCAAAAGCTCATATGTGTAAGACACTTTTAAATAGAATTCATAAATATGGAAACTAATGAAGACTTATAGATAATATTAAATAAAAAAGAAATATATGATTTTATATTTTTATTTGTCAAATCAGGCTCAATTAAAACCATTTTAACAAAATATTATGGTTCTACATAACACTAAGTGACAAGACAAATTATGTCTTAAAAATTAGAGCTCCTAAAATAAATATATTTTATGTACTTATAAGTCTAGTGATTACTCGCTGATCTGAATGGCCTCTTTGATTTTTTACCCATTGCTGCGAGATCAATAGTTATACCATTTGGTAAAACTGCTTTATTTTCTTGGTAGTCAATAAAGCCTTTTTGTTCCTTATCTTCTCTGGCCTTATCACAAGCAATACCTGTTTCATAGTTGTATTCTCGTTTTAAACCATCGGGATCGACATATCCGTATTTACCACGAGTGATACAGTCTACGCCAATAACTTCCTCTTTGAATGATCCATCGTCGTTTTCAAATCCCCATGTTATGCTACCATCTTCATTTTCTTCCCGATATTTACGTATAATTTGGGCGACTGGTTTTTTCTCTCTAGAATTGGAAGAAGTGTATCTTTGTGCAGGCGCGCTCTTTGCAGGTGCACGAACGGGCTCTTGTGGTCGGGAATATTGTCTCACGGGTTGAACGTAATCATCTTCTTCGTCTACGAAAGGTTTAGGTTCAGGTCTAAACGCAGGCCGCTGTGGTCTGCTCGATAAAGGCTGAAGTCTGGCTGGCTGGGGCCTCGCAGTGGGTTCGTTTCTAACTGGGCTGAATGATTGGGGTAATAAGGGGCGGTATTGTGTTGGCCTCACTGGCTCAGGTTTCGGTGCTGTTGGTGTGGTTTGTTGGAACGGAGATGAATTAAAAATAGCTGGTGGCTTTGGTTGAGATGTAGTTGTTATGTCGTAAAAGTCGTTTTGCGGTTCTGCTGTGGAGAACGCGTTCGATACATAAGCAGTTGGTGTGTTGATTTCTATTTCATCTTCAGGTTCTTCTGTTACTGGTTTAGATTGCTCTTCAAGAGACTGTAGACTTGGGCGAGGAGCTGCATCTACTGATTTGAAAGATGGCCTGGCAAGTCCAGGCCTCCTTATTCTTGCTACTCCATTTGGAACTGGAGCGGCTTGTAGTCTTCCTTGTCTAAATCCACCTTGTCTACCTCCTATAATTGCTCCAGGAATTTGAATCCGAGGTGGTGTTGGGGAATCATATTGAGCATAAGCTGTGACTGCACACAGCATACATATCTGAAACAAAAACATTATCATTAAATTTTTTATCACAGATAAACCAATTGTTACAAACATTTTTTCTATCGACTTGGCAATGGAATAAAAACAGAAATAAATATAAAAGTTGTAAAGTGGAATTCGTGCTACGCAATTAATCGACATAGCAGCATACTTTCGACTGTAATAGGCCTTGCCTATATCACGAACATTGCTATACTTATTGATATCGAGTCGTTTGACGTGTTTTGTTTGACTTCGTGTTCTAGTTTATATTTTTATTAAAGTTCGATAGCAAAAATACCTTTCGTTTTAATATTAGATATACCTACATGCCGTTACAACATTTTGCAATAGTGTATGTAGACTATAATAGTGTATGAGCCTAACATTACAATAAAATAAAATATTAGGTTGCTTATTTATAATATAAGAGCAGCAGCAGTAGCAATTTATCTTAAATGAGACCAAAACAATATAGTAATATTTTAAACAATATAGTAATATTTTATAACAATCGGAGAGCCGATGCTTTTGGTGGTCAGTTGTCACCAACACGCATTGGCATTTTGGCACATTTTCTTCAACTAACAATGAGACGCTAACCCTAAAAATGAAATGGTTATGTCTTTTGTTCCTTTACACTGGCATACTCACTCTTACTATTTAAACCGATGCTCATTACAAAAATAAAAAACTACTTAGTAGTAGGGCTTATATAAAACCACTCATCAACAATCAGGAAAAGCCTCAACTTTAATTTTACATTTTTATACTCCAAAAGAATTTGGTAACGTCACAAAGCTTTTAAGCTTAAGAAAAGGAGGAAGAAAATGTTAAATTTTTTTTTATTAAAAGATTTCCGCAAACATAAATTAATAAACTCAATAAATTTTACCAGGTAGTGTCAGCGATATTGAAAATATATATATTTAGAGCAAATATTCTTAATAAATAGGAATTATGTTTTGCGTTTTTATTTACAGTGCTCATATAATGCAAATGTATGTAGTTCAAGCATTGTTTGATGGCTGCAGGCTACGAGCGGAGACATTTGTTACAATATTACGGCAGCTTATTTCAAGGACCTACAAGCTATGACGGTAATATTATAGTTCCAATGTGTGTCCGCAAACACACGCGCAGGTTTTAATCTAATAAACTAATGGAAACTGACAAACTAATAACAAAAGAAGTAAGGCAGGGCAGCCTAAGACTATCATATTGATAACTTGGAGGTTTTATTGACTAGATATATAATAATCTTTAATCGATTTGAACCTAGAATCTTTAAATTTACAGCCTTATAAGTCTGCTGTTGAACTATCGTATTTATATATGTAGAATATGAATACGATGGTTAAATTAAAAAAGAACTATTTTTTTTTATGTATTTTATTTTTTATTATGCTCTTAAAAATAAAAATTAAACATTTTAATAAATAGCGTCTCACTATAACGTAATAACTATTAAATATTAAAACTGGTTAAAATAATTATATTACGTGATTATGTGATTTCAACTATCAAGTCACTATGAGTATTACTATTTACTAATAATGTAGAGCACGACGTCACATAAACGGTTAATAAAAATTCGGGTACTAGCATCCGTTATTCCGTAACTATATATGTATAATTTGCGCAAACACTTTTAAATTTTTATTAAAAGTGTTTGCGCAATGAGGGATTAACAGTAATAAGTCAATACGTAAGGTTTAGCATATAGAAACCCGGAACTAATTTTATTGTAATTATCATTTAATTATGTTTCGTTTTATTTCCTGCCAAATCAAATTATGATAATAACTTTGTTATAGATATACGGGATAATGATAATGCCATCCTGAGTTTCACTTAAATTATTACACTTATTTTTGTACGTATGGTTCAAAGATCGTGCGTTAGTTCTTTTTTTTTCTCAACATTTACGATGACTTTATAGCAGACAGTTTAATATTATACGGGTAATTTATTCGTATACATAATTTCTATCTAGGTTTAGAATTATAGTGTTTCTTTATATTCACTTAAAGGGAGAATGTAATAAAATACCGATAAATTAACCGCAACATATCTATCTGGTCTATAACGATGAAATTATTGCAAGAACAAATACATATACAATTTAAACGGCTAGGACATTATAATAGAGAATAATGACTTAATTTACTGACTTTGAAATATATAACCTCTTTCTATGCTAGATTCCATCAAATTGAATAGTGTATTATTATAATCGAGAATTAAGTAATATCGTCACGACAAGTAAATATAATATAAACATAGCGTTTATTGACAGACTATGAAGTGGAATTACTTTTTTACACATTTTGACAGACATAACATTCATAAGTTATGAAGTTGAAATTCCTCAGTGGCAGTTTAGAGGTGAGGCCTGGAGCCTCGATCTGAAAGTAGTAAGGACGCCCGGGCCACTCATTCTTCCGCCAGTCAAGGTGACAACGTTCTCGTGACTTAAGAAAATAATATACTACAAGTAATCTGGGCCTAGAAGGCTGAGATTTTGTTTAATATATGATAAATATTTTAATACATACGTAAAAGGAATTTAAAGTATTTTAAAATTCATTAAAGATAAAATGAATTTTGAGTATGTTTGCTATGTACAGTTTAGCAATAAATCATATTCCGAAATTCCCAGAAAACAGATATATAAATATATATAAAGGTTACAAAGGTCAAAGGTAAGGTAAAGTAATATAAATGACTACCTTCTCAGTCCAAATGCATCCAGTCAAGGCTAATTGCTTATGTAAGTCCTACATTTTGTACGCTAAGGCGTAGACTGCAATACTAGATTTAAATACATAATTAGATTAAATAAAATGCAACCTTAAAGTTTGCGGGTGATCAAATCTCTTATGACCTACATGTAAGTTTGTAACTTGTTTAAATATTTAAAAAAAATTGTTTCCAGAGTCAATCCATTTGTATTCATATTGGTTTCTTAAGATTATTTTAGAAATATAATAATTTACTCGTTTTAATAAGAGCATACTGTTGAGTGTTTATGTGAACACGTTATTATATATTTAATGACGCGTTTAACAAAAAGCAAGTAAACCAAACACAGTCCACAGCTCCTGCCCATGACATTTTTAGTATGTTTTCTGATTTTGTAAGTTATTGCACTTGCAATAACTTATTTTCGTTAAACCACTATTTTTATTGCGCCAATATTTTATTTCAAAATTAAAATTCTAACCAGTTTTCGCGTAGAACTAGTAATTGCTAAATAGTTTCGTATTTTTTTAAAATAAACATAATTTTCTTTATCTTTATTAATAAACAAAATCACTTTAAGCAATTAGCAATTACTTTGAAAAATTAATATGTAAAATAAACCCTAAGTGCGTTTAACGTTGTGCAAAGGTAGACATGAAACAAGACTAATATTTTTTATTATTATAAATTGCTCGTGTTTTCTATTTATTTGGAGTCTGTGCAGTAGTTTATAACAATGAAAGAAAGGAATTTAATAGACTTACAAGCTGCCTGCATAACGTCAGACCATCTAGGAAAGGTTTTTTTTTGCAATTTATGCGTCGATGCTATCAGTAAATGCTGTTGTTTGTCAATAGTAAAGATTACGATGCTTATAATTTTAAAATTTCATTGATTTAGTGTAACTCAAGTAATAGTAATAGTTTATCGAATAAATATCGAAAGCCTACAACATCATATAGTTGTACCATCATACATGATAACGATCGTTTAAATATATCATAATATAGCGTTTACAATTAAAGATACAATGATAAATATTTGATAGTAACTTTTTACAAACATAAGTTATACCTATAGATTTTTTACAAATGCTGAGTAAAGACTTAACCCTTTCAAACGTGATTCCTAAATTTACATGATATTTTTTATAAAGTTTCATGACACAGTTTTAACAGAAATCGTTAAACAGTCGTTTAAGCGTGAAACTTAAAAATTGCTTATATACATACATAAGTGCAGGTTGTTAATTATTTGCTATTTGCTAGTTATTATTCACAATATTTTCCATTATATAACGAGTTAGCATGCTATATTTACACAGTGCATGCAAACAGCGGCAGTTCATTGAAAACGAACGGGATGTATTAGAGACTTTTTTTAAATATAGGGGGGCTAAATCCGACTATGATTGCAGAAATATATTTCAGAATCATATTAAAGAAAATAAGGTTGTGTTTACAAAGGCATAAAGTTAAAAAGTTTATCTTATTTCTCTTTATATTGTTATTGAATTAAATTATTTTAAAACATATTGCTCTTGTAAACATACTTACTCGTAAAGAGTGATAAAACTATTTTTGTCACACATTCAAAAAGTGAAATGAAAAGACATTGACGTAATGAAGTTGATAACGAGTTACTGTGATATAAGAATGTTGTTTCTCTAGAAACATTTATTATAGGATAAATCGTTTTATTATTTTTATTACATACAAATTAAATGTCATTAGTGTTTTGTTTAAGGCTTACATGTTACAAGAGCTTATAAATTCCAAGTGCAATAAACACAAAGACGGTTTGTAAGGAAGATATCTATGTTTATTAATAAGAATTTGTTATTAATAGTAACTCACGTTCCGGGTATTGTATAATGTCGATTGAAGTGACCATGTCGGTAATGAAACCGCGCGTTGATGTCTTTTGTTAGCAAGTTCACGATGACGTTATTTTTAAATACAAAAATGTACATTCATTAAATTTTAAAAGTAAAATAAGTCAAAGTAATTTTACCTTGAATCTTATTTACAATTCAGAGTTGTAACTGAAATAATTCATTCTTAAAAAATAAATTGTATAATGTTATTATGGTACTGTATTGACAGTTTTTTCTCGATTGACTCCCTTAGAAATGTTATAGATTTTACTATCTCGGAACTTCATCAGTAATTAATTTCGTAAATTGAAGTTACCTAATTTAAAAATGGATAAAAAGTCAGATAAAGCTTGAATGGACAATCACTAAAAAATTAAGAGAATCAGTAATGTTTGTTTATTCTTTAAACAATACACGAACATGTCTTTGTTATTTGAGCTTTCAAGGTAATCATGGGCCAGTATATAATATATGATACTTACACAAGTACCAAGTACGTAAGGGCTTGAGTTACAGGCTTGAGCTTTGGTTCCGCTTGAATCGAACTTATGTGTAACATTGGTATCGTGTTGCAATCTAGGTTATATATATTATTTATAATTATGACATTTGTAAATATTAGATCAAACTTGTCACTGTAATTGAGAGCACGAAAGCGTTTTAACAAAATATATGGACACAGGTTATCTAATTACAGATTATCCGATAAGGATACGTTTTCTTTATTTTTGCGATCATAACATGAGTTGCATTTACAACCCAATTTCATTGTACGTATCGAATTGTAATTTTCTAAGGAGTAGTTAGTGTCATAACTTACAAAATCATACGAAATGCATTATTTATTTACAAGCATTTATTATAAACTGTACCGACACAAATGTTTTTTATATGAATTGTACAGAGGAAGATACAGCATGATTTCCAATTGTTTTGTTATATAGATTTGTCTGCGTAAAAATTAAATTACTTCCGATTTTGTAGGAATGAATCCTTACTAAAAAATATTGCGATAGATTGTTTATTAATTTTATTCAGCAATTATAGTAAATGTAATCAAGCAATTAATGATTTTGTAACATTTAATCTATGTTATAAAATTTAATACGTTATAAAATATATTTAAAAAAAGAACGTGAAATCAGCCAAACTCGCACCTATTCATATTTCTACAGTTGAGTAACTTTAAATACCATATCAATTTGTATAATAGTAGGTAAACGAAATTTATAATTGTATTGCGTATGTAGGTTTACAGCACTTGTACGTTATACTAATATTATCATGGCAATTTTTTATTTCTATTAAAAATAATTATGGATTTTAGGACAGGTGTGACCAGTAAATTATAAAAGATTACGTTTTGCAGTGAATGGCATAATTTAAATGCGTTGAAATAGAACGCCTATCAGCTCTCTATCAACTTCTAGTCAAGCTTGTTGGAGTAAGAGTAGGCAAGTGTAACGCAACCAGTGGAGCATTTGTCCATAATGCATGTTTTACGTAATCGAGTCATTAATATGACAGGTTGAATGTTAAATTCTGCTCGCATTCTAACCATTAGTTCCGCTTTATAAATTAAGAAGGGCAACATTGTATGCGAAAGGCTAACAGTTGATTTACTACCGCCCTCTCAAATCTCGATAGATTCAAGGTTGCCATGCGAAATCGATACCTATTTAGTTCACTAGCTACATGATAATATCAACCTAAATTAAATTTGAAAATTGTAATTAAAAATCGTTATATACAAATCACTAGTATGCTATGTATATTTTAAAAAATAAATTAAATTAAAATTTAGAATTTTATTTTATTTTTTGACATAAATCATTATTTTATAAGCTAGAAATGATGACATGATGAAGTAGCAGATTGGCCTTGTATGCACTGAGACTCACCAGTAATGTCCGCATGATGTCCTGTGGCACGACACTATCACGCCGCGACCGATCAACAAATAAAGGAAACACCACCCGCGCAAGCTATATGAGGTCGCCCACTCTCGCCCTGCGCCCGACGCGACCACCATACCTTATTGCAAGGTAACCAACTAAGAACGAACACTTCGGCTAATGTTATGCCAATAAAAAGCATTACTATATAATTTGGTTGTACTAAACGCGAAGATACCGCTAAACGGGCTAATTAATTTCAACGACGTTTTATATTCTTTTGTGTATAATTTTATTGCTTAATCTAATTCAATATCCTGTCTAAATGTATATCGAACACCGTTAAAATATGCTTATTTATATTAAATATGACTTCTAGTGATAAACTAGTATGCACGAAGATATCTCGGCTTGTAACCTTCTAAACGAAATCTAAAATGATTTAGCTTTTGAACTTTATTCGAGTCTATGAAATCGTTTATAATTTTATACCCTTCAGCTTACTATTACGAATCAAGTTCCAACGTAACACATCCGATTCGTCTCGTCACAATGTTGGGCATTGTTCGTTTCCAATTTGTAATTCAATCGAAGCGCTTTCAGCATGCGATATGTCAGGTGTGGCAATAGCTCGTGGATCGTAACTATTTACGTTCGTTCATATTTTAAACTAGCTCTAATCAATGGCTTCATCTGCGTTGGTATCAATATTTGTAATAATTTTACCAGGCATTTTTTTTCAATTATTTCTATAATGTCAAGTAACTAATCTTTATATTATTAAATACAATCAACGTAAATTTTACAAGAGCGGTGTTTTTATGTACGTTTTATATTACAGCCGACAATTAGATTAACATACGGATACAATTTTAATAATAGTAATTAAAGCTTACTTCCTTCATCTTAAAAAATATTTCTCGCAAACACATAACGTACAAAATTACTTCATTTATAAATTAATTTTTAATTCTTATAATTTAAAATATATAAATACATAACTGTCTGACTGATTGATAATCGGAAATAAATAACCGTAATTAATGTATATATATCAATATCTATCAACAAGTACACATATATCAGGTTAATTTATGTAAAGAAAACAATGTAACTAATTGTAAGTTTTTCAAGGAACAACGAAGGCTAGGTGTTCTAGATTATGTAATTGTCTCCTATTTAGGCTACTAGTTTTTGGAAATACAAGTATATGAGGTTATTAGCTTTCACTGACTGCGCTGTGACTGCGGCAGGATAATGTAAGTGTAGTTTGTTACATCAGTGACGCGTGAGCAGCAGTTTAATCACGCAAGCGCACCGGAAAGTATATCGGCAGCATCACAACATAAGTGAGAGTTCGATAGCCATAACAGCTAATTCCCTTACGTTACTGGTTTGCAGTATCGCTATTTTTATATAAAGGAAACACGTAATATGTGTACAGTACAATGTTATTGTATTATTAAATATTCCCAGTACTACTGACTTATCCGTCAGGACGGTAATAGGAGAGCGCCGTTATTTGTCCCGTATCGCCTTTTTCAATGGCGTTTCTGATTCGACACGACGCATACTCTATTTGTAACAATGGAACTTGTTTCGGGGTCATATACGTAGTGCTTGAGTATTACTGTTTAATGCATTTATGTCAGGAGTTGACAGGTTAATGACCGAGGACACGCTACACATTTCGACTGATGTATTGATTACAAATGAAAATTGCATTTTCTTTTTTTTTATTTCTTACAATATTTTAATCTACTATAACTTAAATATATGGCATATATAAAGTTGATGATTCACTAAGCGAATTAATGCTAAATTAATGAATTTACAAATTCATTAAAATTTACGATCATACGCTGATTTTATTACAACGAAGTGTTAAGATACTTAGTTAAATTTATGTAACATAATTTACTGTTTATTCAATATTATTCGATTTGAAGTTATATACTTAACAATATAAATTAAATACTTATAAAGTATGCAATACACTATATGTACATATTTCTGGGTACGTTTTGGCGCAGGTTTTATGAGGCTGATATTGTTTCTCGTGTTTTGCCTTCAGCATATTAAAATGTAAGCAACATGAAATCTTTAACAATGTTTGTTCATTGTAGAGTCTGTAATATATAAGTTTATTTATAAATTTTTATAGAAAAATCTTATATAACAACTGTATATTATAAAATCTAAAAATATTTAAGATAATTTCAAATGTAAAATTATGTATTAACATTGAATGATTTAAAAAAATAACTGGTATGTATTGGTTTAATCATCACTGCTAGAACCGTCCGTCCTAAATAAGGCAATTTAGAACTACTAGACTACGAAATTAGTATCCGAATCACGTATCTTCTGACGACGCGCGTCGACCGCCACCGTTACCGACATTTAGTAATTGTCTTTACAGGGAATGCGTCCGCGCCGCCCTAGACGAAGTCAATGTCCGGTATAATTAGCGTTCAAGACCACATCAGCAATGAAGAATTACACCGTGACCTGGATTTTAAGATCGCTACGTCATATGTTGCTGTGATCATTAATGGAGTTCTGACGAAAGCAAATTAATTAAGTTTGTAACTTGTTGATGTGCAAATTTATTTAGATACAGTATCAGACTGTAATTGGCCCACAGGTTTGATGAGATCTCCTGTCTCTTTGAGGTAAAGATTTGGAATTCCTCCACGCTGCTCGAATGGGAATTTGTGGATTTACTTGAGGCAGAATTTGGTTGAAATTAGACATATGCTGGTTTTCTCATCGTTTTTCTTCAACGCCAAGTACGAGATGAGTTATAAATACAAATGAAGGTCGAAGAGATTCATTGGAGTTTGCCTGGGTTTGAACTCGTTAATTGGTTGCACACCCTCCCTCATCACTTCTAGATACCATCAACTTATCACATTATAACACAAAATATTTAGTACTTTTGTGTTCCGTTTTGAACCCAGTTAAAATTGCCAGTGTGTACAAGCATTGGTGAACCATTACGGCCCATCTGCCCGTCTGCCAAACTATTATCAATAAAATAAAACAATTTATTCAAAATAATTAATACGTTAAGTGCTTAAATATACACAAATATGAATTGAAAATAGTTACTGTAAAAATCTTCGCCGCGTGGAATGGTGGCAAGAATGCTTTATATATTATATATTCAGTACATTTTATACAATTTTACGATTGAATCCTTCTTATATATCCTTATGTAGGTTAAAGTACAGTTTCTTGAGTGTAATGCCCTTCCAACCACCATTTTGTACGATGATGTAATAAAGTTTGTTTGTCTTGCTAGACTACTGATGAAATACATACTTGGCTTGAGTTTTACTTCTTACAGCACCATTGTCTATGAGCGATTGTGACCACTTACCATCAGGTAGCAAATTTGCTCGTCCAGCAAACTATAAAATAAATTAAAAAAGATATAAAGAAAGTTCTTCTGTAAAAAGAAAAAGTGAGTTTTGATCACTGTAGAAAGCAAAACGTCAAATTGTGATATAATTATTTATTGTACACAATGTCGCATTGTGCATAATAAATATAGTATTTATAGGTATCTGTGCAAGCCCGACTGGGTAGGTATTTTATATTAATATTATTGTTGTATTGCAGATCAAAGGATGTAAAGTAAAAGTAAAGTAACAGTCTGTAAATTTCCTGGGCTAAGGCCTCCTCTCCCATTAAGGAAAGTGTTTGGAACATATTTCACCACGTTGTTCCAATACCTCTTGGTGGAATGCATATGTGGCAGAATTTCGATGAAATTAGACACATGCATGTTTCCTCACGATGTTTTACTTCATCGACGAGCACGAGATGAATTATAAACACAAATTAAGCACATATTTTTATAGTGGTGCTTGCCTGAGTTTGTATCCGAAATCAGCGGTTAAAATGCACGCGTTCTAACCACTGGGCCATCTCAGCTCAGATAAAAGCATGAGGGAGTCAGTATCACTAAAAGACATAGTATTTTAGTTCTCAAGGTTGCTGTAATATGAAAATGATTAATAATTCTTTTCAATATTATACAAGTGAAATACGAAGTGGATTCTGAGTTGACAACCGTGTGCTTTTAATTTGTACGGGCTGCTCGTATATTATTTACTTATGTGCACAAATTATGGAAAGGCATCATAATGGGTACGTTTGAATAATAAAATTTCCTGAAAATTATCTTCGCAGTTTGGTAAATAAAGTTATTCACTATATGTCTTAGTAGTAAAGGCTGAGATAACCGTGTAATAACGTAAATAATGATTATTTTGCAACTGTTCTTTTCTTGGACTTAGTCTAATAAACTGTTTCGTTGTCATTTTAAATCGTGCAATTTTCATAGTTATTGCATAATTTTAATAGCTTCTTTTATAGTTAGAAATGAAAATCGAAAGATAATAATATTAATGTCAGTATTTTACAGATTCCACATGTTGCTTTATTTGAAAGAAAAAAACTTGAAAGAACAACACTATCGTCTCTAACAAAACAAACACAAAAAGGGAATAACGAATAGAATAAGTGCTAAAAGGAATAAAATTGGTTCATTAGTTCCCGAGGTACCAAAAAAAATCATATATAATATTCGTATACATTTGCACGAAAAAAAGAGTGCGCACGTGGGCATTAAGATGAACCACAGAAAACAAGCGGACAAATATTTAAAAAACCTATGTTGTATGTAATTTAACCAAGGAGTATCTAGTACAATAATATGAAGCAAAAAGCAAGTTTCTCAAAACGACACGACTTTATATCTTTGCATTGAACAAGCCTCGACTGACTTGAATATACAAATTTCCTATGTGAGTCATTTGATCTAAGAATGCAATTCTATGCTTATAGATAAATAAAATTTTCAAACGCCTTTTGAGTGAATCACGAAGCCATATTATGTAATATGGTTTTCTGATTGTGTCCCTATATAAGGTTTCTTATCGAATTACCTAATGACACTTCGGGTGTGCCACAGGGGTTTTAATTGGGGTCCTTTAATATTTTTAATATGTCTTAGCAATCTTTAAAAACATGTTGTGTATTCAGATCTAGATTTAACCGTAAACGTATATTGAAATTTTATTCTTGTTGGTAAAAAATTCAATGACTTTTCAGTCACGTGATTCGCACGACCCAAGATTTGGACTCGGGATTATATTACCTCTCTTCATCATTAGGCTTATATAGATTAATGAGGTGTCTAAACGACTATATGCTCTTGGTATAAATCTTCTAACTGGTAATCATCGTCTTATAAAAAAACATCACTGAGTAAAATATTTGGAAGGCTTCGTTATTGTACAAGCATGCAGTTGTTAGTTGATAAAATGCCCCTAATATCTAATTTCATAGATTCAAATAGTTCAAACTAGCTCCTGTGCACTTGTAACCAAAAATATTTCTTAAATATTATTGTTGTTACTAGATTGGTAACAAGCTTTGCCTTGGTTTTAGTAAAGGGCAGATTTTTTATTTATTGCAGGTGTAACCTGCTATGAAATCTATTTCTAATGACCAGAGAAATCTCATGTACGAGAAAAAGGTTTCATAATATGTCACGGTTGCTTAGTTTATGTTGTAGGCGGACTTGCGAATGGGACACCAGATGGTAAGAGGTCACCACCGCCCATAGACATTGTCGTTGTAAGAAATATTAAACATCGCCAATGCACCATCTACTTTGGGAACTAAGCTTTTATATCATCCTTTTAACTGGAACATAACAATACCGAGTATTGTTGTTTGGCGGTAGAATATCTGATGAGAGCTTAAAACCTATCCAGGCGGCCATGTAAAATGCCTTACCACCAAGTAATTTTGTAAAGTAGTTATTAAAAAATCAAAAAGGTTAAAAAATAATGTTTGAATACAAGTCTCTAGTATAGTATCATCAACGTACAATAGATGGCGTAATACATAATTTTGTACATAAGTTTAAAAGAAGTGTTGGTATTGTGTTGTATAAATAGCAATAAATCAAACAATAATTTTATTTCTAAAAATATATTTATCAACATATATTTACTTAGGTAGGTACATGTGGTTATTTTATAATTTACAAAATTAACATTTTTTTTTTAATATCACAAGTAAACTAGTCAATATGTCATACTACAGTTTCTTTGTATCTGTTGCTTGTTATAACTCGCTATTGAATATAAATTAAGTTCAATAGCATTGCTTTCATCAATATTTAATTAATAGAATATTACTGATTAAATTGTAACCAAAGAATTTGTGGACTTGTGAATTTGCCGAGACCAATAAATAATCTTAAACAACTAGTATGTAAATTCATCATTATTTCATTAAAACTAATTATATCTAATAAATGGTTTTGCTGATAAATTACAATGAGTTAAATTTGACAGAGTAAAATTGTTGATTTGAATTAAATATGGTAGATAAGCTTAACGCCCTGTTATATTTATTAAAAATGTACATTAATTTAGAACTAATCCAAATAACTTTGCGTTCGGTTAGTAATTTCAACAGTCATGGTAAAACAGATACAATTGCATTTTATACAATGATACTAAATCCCTTTATTTTTTTATAATGAGTAAGTACAGAAGCCCAAACTCTTAGAGGCAAGCAAAGTACGAACGAAGTAAATAGTCTTTAAAACTCGCTAATATTATTAATTATAATTGTAATATTTACTGGATCGAATTTATAAATATAAACATATTTAATAAATTATGTATATTATACATAAAATATTAGATAGGTATTTAAAGTTGTTCAGGTTGCTTTCACTAAATCATAACTAGATGGCGCTACTGGTCATAGTATTTCATTAGTAAATCAAGGTTTATAACAAAGTATTTATAGCGCGCATAAAGTTTTATTCTTAATTATCGTTATTATTGCTTTTTTGTATGAATGTCAAATTTATTATAAGTATAACATTTTCTTAATCCTTAAATTATACGTAGTAACCTTAAATAAGAGTCTAATTAAACCTTAGATGTACTTAGCACTACTGACACATTTGTTAATTTAAAACCGGTAACAGTTCTAGTAAATACCTAACGTAGGTATGTATAAATACTTTTACAATTATTTTATTTACAAATATACTAAAATTTAAACTAATATTTATTGTACGTTACAGGATAAAACAGTTATGAATTTTAGTAAGCTGCTTAATTTTGCGAATAGATATTTTTCATACTATAATAAACAATTATTGAATGTTTGTATACTACTTATATATTTTATAATCAAATGTCATTGTAAGTATTATAATAATTCTACGAAGTCAATTTATTTACTAAAATTTACAATTTGTGTCTTTTAATTACTAAATAATCGTTAAAGTAAAATTATATTTATAATGTGTACTATGAAAGAAATTAAGAATTAAATAATATATAACAAGGATTTCACTTAAAATATACACGAATATACATTACTATCACTTTTTATCTATTTTGTAATGATCACATACGCTTTCACGGTTTTTAGCACCAACTACTGCCCTCTATCGTCAGTGACGGTAAACGTTCCATTGCACGAAGAATTCGCTGATCTGAAATTTATTTTTTATTATATAAAATATAATTAATAAATAATAGTAATGATATATATCTATATATTCCACATAATTAAATCCGATAGGTAGGTAGGTATACATATGTTTTGTTTTACCTCTTTGATTCCTTAGAGATAATGGTGTCCGGTAGCAATAGTACAACAGCGCCCCCTGCGCCGCTCAGAGCCGCTATCGTAACCATTGGTAAGTGCTCATTCAATTTAGCCTGTAGAACAAAATAAATATAATTTTCCTACATAAACGTAAACTACATTTAAACTAAGTTTAACTAAAAGTTAATAAGAGTTTTTAATTTTTTAATACATTTGTAGTGTAAGATTTGGTACTCAATTTTGGTAGCTATAACGTTGGATATATAATTATTATAGATTGTTAGACGGTATATACATTCTATAACTACATTCAACTGCTTTAATACTAGTCGATCTAAGAGGAAGTTCTATATGAACTAAATAGGATTTTTTGAGCAGTATTCGAGTTAACGATTATAAAAAATAAATTTTATTATAAACGAACAATTAAATGGAATTAATCAATTATAAATTCGTCTAAAACTTACCAATTCCCATAAATAGGGAATGCAAATAAGCGCCAATCCTGATGATATTTGACTCGCGCCCACTCCCAGATTCCTTATAATTGTGGGATACAGTTCCGCTGTGAATATTGGCAGCATGATATTCGTCGACGCGATTGCAAACTTCCCGACCATGAGACACGATATTATGATCCAATTATCCTCGAAGGATATAGAAAACACTTCGCTCGCCACACAAGCGAGGCCACAGATCACCATGGAGATGAAAATTGGTATGCGTCTCCCAGCCTTGAATAGTATGGGGATGCTTGTAGCGATTGCTGGTATTTCTACCGCTGCGAGTATTATTGAGGTTATGTGCAAATTGCCCAGGTTGAATTTGCCAATATTTAACAGGAGTCCGTAATACGCGATTGTCATGGAGAACCATATGATGAAAAGGCAGAAGGTTCTCTTCATTAAATATCCTTTGAAAAGCATAAGTACACTCGGCTCTTCCGTCCTGATTTCGGATTTGTTTGATATGAGTAATTTGTCGATATCAGCTAGATTGTCTTTCTTATTGAATTTTGATGCTTTTTCTAACACCGCTTTGGCTTCTTGCGTTCTACCTACGCTAAGTAACCATCTCGGGGATTCAGGCAAGACGAACCTGAAATAAAATAGATCAGTCATAAGTTTGGATAGAAAAAACAAACTTATAAAAGTATGTACATGTATTTTATAAAATAGTCAAATGACTAACGAATTGGTCACGTGATGGTAAGTAATTAGACCAATGCGCCATCAATCTTAGGAACTAAGATGTCATGTACCTTGTGCCTAGTCAGTTAGGTAGGTACATCATAGTCTTATAATATAACACAACAACAACAATACCAATAGCCTGTAAATTTGCTTATGCGGGGTGAATGCCTCCCTATATCCCTTTGAGGAGAAGGTTTGGAACATATTCCACCACATTCTTCTAATGCTGTTTGGTGGAATACACATGTGGCAGAATTTCTATGAAATTATACATGCATGTTTCCTCACGATGTTTTCCTTCACCGCCGAGCACTAGATGAATTATAACACATGCTCACGAAAATTCAGTGGTGCTTGCGTGGGTCTGAGCCCGTAGTCACCGATTAAGATGCACGCGTTCTAACCACTGCGCCAGCTCGGCTCTATCATATTGCGCTATTTAAAAAACTTAGAAATTAATATTACATATTAAAATATTTTTATTACCATAGAATAAGCAGGAAACATCCGGGTACGGATAAGGCTAATTGCAAATCTCTCCAATTAGGTAAAACCATTGACAGCAGCGATACAATGATATAGGCTAATGGCAGTGGGAAGAAATTGCAGACTCCAGCAATCGTCACCCATGCACCACCTACTAATTCAACGGAGAGCACAAAGGCCGCGTACACTACGGATACGGAGACGAGGCCCATTACGAGCCTCACCAAAACATATTGCAAGTACGATTGCATCAGTAGGGATAAGATTGCTAACACGCTTTGAGCCAACATCATACCGATGAGTATTCTTTTACGGCCGAATCTGCAAATAAAAAACAGAAAAATTGTTAGCTTATGTTGCAAATTTTCTTTTAAATGATAATGTCTTACAATGCGCTTTGTATTTTTTTTAATTGCGCAACTCTAACCCACAATTATCTATCATTATGCGATACCTCGTGAGTATCTCGTGTTAGATTTCGAGAAAGAAATTATAAGATAATTATATTTATTTATTATTATATTAATAATGTAACATTATATGCTTAATAAAATGGTTTATCGTGATTTATTTTCTTGTTGTTTTAAAATAAGTATTGGTGCAAAAAGAGTCAGGAATGAAAAGGCAATTTAAATATATTGTTTAAAGATGAACTTACTTATCTGATATCCATCCGCCTAAAACACCTCCAATTCCAACTCCGATTAGAAACACAACTTCTGCCAAATTAGTGAGAGTTGCTCTATCACATACTAAATCCCATTCTGATATGATAGTATCCCCAACTTCTGACCGATCGTAGTCCCATTCGTTGCATCTCAGGAATGAATCCAAAAGTGGGGCCGTATTGTTCATGATACTTTCTGCAGTAATCCCATCGGGCAGCACGCGTACTGAACACGCGTCGACCGGTTGACTGTAGTTAATCCAATATTCAATCGGCAAGCTTGATAAGTTTTCAGGTCTTCGACACCAAAATTTTGTAGCTCTTGCCTGAAATAAAAAGTGGGCTTACTATAGAATTTTTAATTAGATGTAAAAAAAGTGTAATTTAAAAATTAAAAACCATACATGTAATAATTTTTTTTTGTTACATTAAAATAACCGCTTTTTACTAAATGTATGTATACGTATATATACACGGTACAGATACCAAAATAGTTTTTACAATTTTTGTTTGTTTGTTTCGGCTAATTTGAATAACATAAAGAAAGTCTGGACCGATTTTGACGGGACGTTTGAGTCAACCTGATTAAATTAAGCTTAAACAATAACTTTTTTGTTAAATGCAACGCGCATGAAGTTCCGGGGACAGCACCAGCTGTCCCCTACTACTGTCTACCAAGGTACATCAATAGCTTCAGAAGAAAAATAGATCTAATTTAAACTTACCGTAAACGTTGGTAGATATATGTGAAATGTGCACGGGAAAGAAAACAGAGATAGGAGGAACGTCATCATCAACTGCCAACGACCATAGTCGCCGATTATTAGAGAGACTACGTCTTTCTGACCGATGTCTTCGTTGGACTCATGGTTCTTCTCTTTGCTTATTCCTTGACTGGGGATAACTGAAAATAAGTAAAAAACACATTTTATTATGTATAGATTTCTATTAACAACGAAATATTAATGTCATTATAATGAGATTCTTGCACTACAATTTGTCAATTGTATATGCAAAAAAATTAAAGTAAGTAAATTATGTGAAGAGATAATATTTGTCGCTGCAAACATTAAAACATAAATTAATATATACAGTTATTAAGTTATGCAACGTCACGAACTCGTGTAACATAGTAGGTATATACTATTGTAATATAATACCAAAGTAATGTCACGAAATAAAAAAAAAAACACGCTTTTTAACATCTTGTATAATTAAACTAGAACTCATGACTTTATTTGAGATACAAAAAAGTGATCCTGACCCAAGCCGGGTCAATAAAAAAAAAAGGTTTTGTCGAATAGGAAATACTCAGTCAGTGTTTTTGTTGGGTCCGGTACGTTTTTTTGTGTTGTGGCAAATGGATGACCCATTGACTGAAGGTAACTGGTCACCAGTGTCTTCAATTCCTCATATCACCAATGTGCTACCTCGGGAGCTAAGATGCTTTGTCACATGTGACTGTTGTTACATTGGCTCACTCACGCTTTAAGTCGGAACACAGCAATTATTGTTTTATACTAAATATTGCTGTTTGCCAAATAATGGAGTGTAATATGGGTACGAATGAGATGTACTTTTTGGATCCAAGTTTCGTTTATTATATCATAATATACAGTTTATATAAACCGATGTGACACACTACAATTGTAATTGTTGCCGCGTAGGGCAACCATCATAAACATAGAATACAATTTTGTATCTGTTCCGGTTGCTGTGTAATAATTTTATTTTTATCTATCACAAAATGTAAATCTGTCCCCCTTTTTTTTAACGTCTATTCCATCGTCAGGTTCAATATTGTAAAAAATTAATGAATAAAACTGTGTTTTTGAATCAACTTGAGTTAAATTAATGTGTGTTTCAAATACAGTGATATTTAATATATATAATTCGCTGACTCGGAAAACATGTGCATTTGCATGATTTATGACCCTTTCCAGTCGTGTCAGACCTGTGCGGATTCTGTGTAGGCACATACTTCCGATAGTTGCTGAGATAGAACCAAACCTTAGATTTACGTATAACTTGCGATTTGTTCATAGCTCAGTCATATTGTGCACTACTAGTATTTATGGCTTATAGGTATATCTTTATTTATATTAATACAGTATTATTTTACTTAACTACTTATATCTCCTTTAATTTTAATTCCAAGTTCCGATTTTATTTTTTACTTGGTGGTAGGGCTTTGTGCAAGCCCGTCTGGGTAGGTACCACCCACTCGTCAGTTATTCTACCGCCAAACAACAGTACTCAGTATTGTTGTGTTCCGGTTTAAAGGATGAGTGAGCCAGTGTAACTACAGGCACAAGGGACATAATATCTTAGTTCCCAAGGTTGGTGGCGCATTGACGATTTAAGGAATAGTTAATATTTCTTACAGCGTCATTGTCTATGGGTAATGGTGACCACTTACCACTAGGTGGCCCATATGCTCGTCCGTCAACCTATACCATAAAAAAAGTCAAAACAATTTAGTTGACTTACGTCATTTTTTCGCAAATCCATGATTAATATTAAGATTATCAAGCTTTAGGCTAATGATATTACGTAAACTCGACGTCAAATGTTGTTTTTGTCTTCTTGTGGTTGGAAAAGACGATATAAAAAAAAAATCGTTTCTTTACGATCTTTCCCTTGACTGTAAGCACGACTTTGTGGACACTCACGACCTTTGGGTCAAGATCCACGTGTTTCACTCACAGAGTTATCTCGATTCTCATAAAGAGAACGCATGAGATAATATTGATTTTGACATTGATTTTGTTGTAATTAATCGTCTAAAGGTTATTATTGCAATGACCTTACATTATGTATTGTTTTTCTTAAAACAAGCAATAGTTATAATATCATAAATGTACAAAGTATGAAATTGTATCTTCTTATGTCAATTTCCGGAATATAATTACAGTAGAATATGTATTGTGATTATTTTTTAATTCATAAACATTTATATTACACTTTGCCTTATATTTTATTTCTATTATACATAATTATACTTGTAACGAGAAGATTACGATTTTTACAGAATTTTATTTTATTTCAACAGTGTTATCTGTGCGCCCATATATTTATTGTTTAATTAATTAACTCTATGAAACTATTATTCTTGACGCGTTGCAATTATTTAGTTATTTATATCTTTACATATTTCGGATGTTATTTATAAAACAATTAGCATTTTTTTTATAATATTTTAAGGTCAAACTAATTTGTTAGTAAAATGCTTTGATTCATATCAACTATTTTTTTGTTCGATATGGAAGGAACTTTCTAGATTCTTCAGTGTCACTATCTATTTATAGCGACGCCTAATTAAGTGCAGTTATATAAAGTGCAATAAGACCTATCAATTACCATTGTATCAAGTCATACAATTATAGCGAATCAGATCTAATCAATCGAAAGCGCTCACGGATCTCAATGCGTTTGTTACGCCACACGCCAACTGAATAGTTCACGCAAACGCACGATATACATTAACAAAGAACTCGTGTGATGCCTTGGCAATGATCTTCAATATACTTAATGTCGACGAACTGCGACTGACTTCGACGTACTTCGACAACATTTTTCGCATATTACGTAATTAATTACTCCTTAATACTAACATTTATTACGACTTGTATTTCTTTTATTAATTTATGGCGAGAGCGAGTAAAAGTGATTTGAGTATATTATGTTTTTAAAATTGATGGTGCAATTTCCAGTTCAAAGTACAATATAGTACGTACCTATAATTTAAAAGTGTCCTCTAAATAATGCATATTGTTATCGTTGTGTAACTGCCTTTAGGGACGGTATTCAATTTTTTTTAATCTCCTGAGATCGAATTGGCAACGGTTTAACCATAACCCACTTATACAAAATATAATACAATGTCAAATTAGTACGTCCATTCATTAAAGAATACAGTCTTTATGATAGAATGTACGACACGCCATTTTCTCTTAAAGGAGTGTCCATAAAATAAAACCGTGACCATTTTATGGGTCAATTCACTTAGCAGTCGCCTTGGTTTTTGAATTTGTAGATTTGGACAGGTAAATTGGTTGGCTTAATGGACTGGTGGTAGATAGCATAATACTATATCAATAACAGATAGATTTATAACTAGTTTGGTAGATGAATTGATTGTTCTATGACGACCTCCGTGGTCGAGTGGTGTGTACACCGGTTTTCAAGGGTACGCCACTCCGAGGTCCCGGGTTCGATTCCCGGCCGAGTCGATATAGATTATCATTAGTTTTCTATGTTGTCTTGGGTCTGGGTGTTTGTGGTACCTTCGTTACTTCTGATTTTCCATAACACAAGTGCTTTAGCTACTTACATTGGGATCAGAGTAATGTATGTGATGTTGTCTCAAATTTATTATTATTATTTATTTATGGTTGATCATTGTTTTTAGTCATGTGAATAAGCAGTTACGTAAGCAAGCCAATGTTATGACACAGTTCAAAGAACGATCATAACATAATATATAAAAAATTGAAAAAAAAAAGTAAATATGTAAAGTAAATATAAAGAATTGTATCAAAAGAAGCAACGGGTTACGAAATGAGGACTCCGCGACGATTTCGAATCACGCGGGTGATTAATTTTTATTTTTCTCGTTTCTTTATCAAGGCTGTTTTATTATTCTGATCCAGATGGTATATTTTAATCTTTTGTTCCACATTAATCGATTACCTCGTGACCTATGCATGAATAAGGACAGACAAGATTATAACAATGTCAAATGGATATACATATATGCCTCTGCAACACATTATATAATAACCATTTAAAGAAATTCAAGAACAGTTGTTTTTCGATATTTCAAAAAGATATATTAAGATTTTATTATATCAACTGATATTGCCAATAGTTGTTTCAGAAGTTTCATAACAGTTTAATAAGTGTATAAATAGAATGTAAAAAAATCTAAGTAATAACAACTACGTATAACCCGATTTGTTTACGAGGAAGAAAACATCCAGTTGATTCTAGAGGATCATATAGAGGGCGTCACGTTATGAAACATTATTCTTCATCCTACGGACAGCGGGGTGCATTTGGGGCCAAGGTCAGGAAGCATATCGTTTACGTTATAAGTCGTGTTAAGAAAAACTTCTTAAAAATGGGTCAAACGATTTATCAAATTAAAAGGGACAAATAATATTTGTTTTAATTTCATGACATGTTTATGCCATTACATAATTAATTATGAGTAATAATGATTCACACGTATATCAATTAAAAAGTAAATAATTATAAAAATTAAAAAAAAAACAAAGAATGACAGAATTGTAGTCTATATGTATATAAGTTATAATCAAAGTTTGATTCGACAATGACCTGCTTTCTATAAGTTTAATATCAACACTACGAAATGTTGTGAAAAAATTTCTTAACACAAGTGTAATTGTTATCTGTGGTAACAGTTTTAACGATACCGGACGTCGTTTAAATTAAGTAAAAACTATTAATTTGCATTTGATATACGTCGATGAATTTCCTTTGAAAAAGTTAAGAAAAACAATTACAATCTGTGAGCGTTCCGCTTCGTTCATCGTCAGTGTACAAGTGTCATAACCCAACTGATGACCCGTTAAATTGGCTTTTACGGTGTCTACGCAGGCCGGAGATGTGTTAACAGAAATGGTCATTATATTATAGTGGTAACACTACACCTTTTGACTCATCTTAGTAGCTGTTTGATTCATATGAAGTGTTGTGTGTTACATTTGTTTTGATTAAATTATAATCCTGTGAATTATTTCTAAGTATTCAATTAATATTTAAATAAAATAACGATCAGATAATTCTCAGGAATGTTCCAATATTTGGCTAAAGCCTATTATTTTGAAGAGGTTTTGAGATCTTATAATTTTTCACTAATGTGGGTTAGGTGTAAAGATACATATGTGACACATTTTTTACACTTGCAGATTTTTCTCACCATGACCATGATGAATAATTAAACACACTCGGATTTGTGAGAGTTCGTCTCGATATGCACCACCCACTACTTACATATTGTTCTTTTTTTTTTTATTTAATTTACAACATCCACAGGCTCGCAGATGCCCGTGCCTTTTTTACATTTTATATTAAATTACATTTTGACGTTTTATATTTTATACTAAACATCAGCAGATCTTCGCTGGAAATCATTTTTGTCGTCTTCTTGGGAGTCGTGGCCCACACTGATATTTTTTTTGTTTTTCAAATAATATATATATAATCTAATTTACTTACATATTGTTCCACAAAACAGTGAGACTTAGTATTTTTAATTAATTTGATTTAAGAAATCGTTAATAGTTCTTATATTGCTTATATATGTGGGCGGTGATGACATTAGGTGACCTATAAACCATTTTACATTTAACACAAATTAAGCACATAAAAATATAGATGTGCTTCAACCCACAATTATTTGTAAGATAAACGTATTCTAATCTTGGAACTCTTACATTTTTTTTGTTTTATAAAATTTGTGTATACGTTCTATAAAATCTAGTATCCTAACAGGGATTTAATTTTTAAGTTACCTTTAATTTTTTATTGATAACATTTAGAGTAATCGTATGATTGTTTATGAATGAACACATCACAGAGCATACGACTTTAAACCGTCATCTAAAGAGTAACGTTGGTTTGCTTAACTACAGCGGATGTAAATAATTTAGTACTTAAAAACTTAGAAGGTCTTGTTAAAATTCGAATACGCGGCCTTCGAGTTGAACCAGTCTAGTTCTAAGATTAAATTATTATAAAATTAAAAGATAGCGTTTTTTATTGTTGTAATTTTATATTATGATATCTTATTAAATTGCAAATCATGCAAATAAAACTACGTTCAGTAATTTATAACATCGCGAAATAGTTGATCGAAAAAAACCATACACAATATTTTTTACTACAACTACTAATTTAATAATATGATGTACTAATAAATTCTCCGAACCCGCTGCATTATAAAATATATGTGTTTATATATCAAGTTATAAAATATATGGTGTAAAATTATTTCTTGAGTCAGGCGGTTGAAAAATGGTATTTTTTAATAGTAGATTTAAATTATGTAAGTCTAAGTAATCCATAGTCGTGATGATGTACGCAAATAATTTAAATTCCTAGGTTTATGGAGTAATTCTTATATTAAGTGGATGATAGTTGCGTGTGAGGCGGGCGTCAGCGTTGGGGGACGTCTCCGGAAGCGAATGTGCTCAATGAAATTGATTCCCACTCGGTCACTGTGCTGGTTACTCACAAATAATATGCATACTACATATTACTACAGAGCTTACAATAAATCAAATATAACACATGAATCCACAAAGTACAATATTATTTATATGTAAGGTGAGAATTTGTAAGTAAAATTATAAATAATTTGCAATTTCTTCGTCCTTGTCTAAGATACAATCAAAATTCTCTCACAAATTACAAAAGAGTTCTTATTATATTTAAATTAATATGATTAAGGTTTCAATTATAGACGTTTAGTGTTTAATTGGACAATGAGTTCTTTCCTTCTGTTATTAATGATTTGATATCCATAAGAAGAGGACGGTATTGTTTGATCAAACATCCGTAAACAACATTTAGAGGTGAACTTTGAAAGTTGGTAATTTGACAGGTGTCAGTGCTATTTCTTGTAACACCAAAGTCAATGGCAAGGTTAATGCACCTTAAGCATATGAATAACTGATTTCCTGCGTGTATGTCGGGGAGGGGGTTTTGTTCTCTGAAATTAAGTCTCTGTTACTATAGATACAGTAGCTTAATAATGTTGATAGAATTATTAAAATTGTTTCAGGAATTTATCGATTACTTGTAAACAAACGTTTTCTTTTTTATCATGTCTATAGTATGGATACATATTTGATGGTTTTTTGGTGAAGTCGGTGAACACTTATTCATACCTATTTTGTAATTTTCATTGTAAGTTTTTTCCTCCAATCATTTAGTTTTTGTATACGAAACAATCGTTTTGTAATTTTGACATGAGATTGGCGTGAAGATCAGAGTCTTTTGCGCACGATAAGATAACTTTTATTTTCCTTAAGTGCATCATTACTCGTGGGAATGGAGTTGTTTTCTTTTATAATTTAAATTAAATCCTGAGCTCGTTTTAATTAATAAAGTATACAGGTATTATTGAAAAAATATAATGCTTTAAAGGTTATAAGGTAGTAAGTTATGTATGTTCTTTTATAGGCTAATCACATTTTAATATTTTTGATATATGTATGTTGTATATTTTTAAATAGTCTTTTTATAAACGTAGTTGTAGTGTATCGTCAACGCTATGTTTGTAACTATGAGCAACTGGAATGACAGATTCTTAGATATCGACAATGTTTGAGGAAAATTGTTATTAAAAAATTTTCGTATAATATTAATGATAATTTTAATTAAAACTATTTGTTTGATAACCGTTAATCCCTGTAATAAACAATGTGTATTAGGCACTTTATTTTAAATAATACCTTTCCTGTTTATTCGATTTAATTTGAACTAATATCACTAATTTCAGAGATATATAAATAAATATCACGTAATGTCAGATAAAATGACTTCTTAGCAACTTATGTACGGATAAAGAGCTTGTGTATATTGAATAAAGCAATTTGAGTTTGAGTTTATATATTGTATTATAAAAAAATGTTTGCATAAAATTATTAAAAAGCATGTATCTCGTAAGACTTACTTTATCCGTGCGAAATCAGAACAGATACAATATAAACATAAAAAAGTATGATCGCGATGTTGCAGTTACAGCATAATTACGGTTACTATCCGGAATAATTATGTTCAACATAATATATCTTTCGAAATGTATCAGTTCTATTTATAAATAAACGTACTGGATTATTATATAAAGTTTTTAATATTGTTACAATTTATTTTATTAAAACATTGATAAAGAGTTATGGCAAAATTATAGTATTTTTAAAAATATAATAGCCCTAAAAATTCCTCTTGTAAATGTCACATTGTTTTGCCAATTTCTCCTCTACTCATTTGGATGTCACTACGCTGTTCCACTTTGAGTTGCTGGATAAAACTTAAAAGCAATACTTAATCATAGCGCAACGTAGGAACACTTTTATAGAACTGACGTTATACATATGATATAGAGATTAAGCATAGTTTTTATTGGAAATTTCAAACTTTTTCCTTAAAGATATATCGATATATTTTTACATCAGTATTATTGGTAATAAAGTTATCAACCAATCTACTGATTTATCAAGATATGTTACTGATGAAATTTTAAACAACACTCGAAATGAGTTATGATTTGTAGATAACATTATCGCTACATTTTTTGTTTGGATAAAACTCGATTTCATGAATGATATACAAATATAAATATTTAGGTACTTTATGGCGCATGATGAAGCTGTACTAAACTTTATCACTAGTTTATTAATTAATATAAAAAGTTGATTTTTCATTTAGAAGTTTTTGTTCAATTTGTTCAAGGTTATACATACATTTTTTACGTCAAAAATTAAATTAATATTATGATAACACGAGGATCCTCAGGAAACGAGAGTAAAAATATTTAAGCATACAATAAAAAGGCTGAGAAAAGAAAATAATATAGGAAAATTATCAAATCCTTCGTAGTTAAGAAAGGAGTTACGGTTAAGAAAAAATCAGGTCAAGCAGTAGCTTTATTTATTATAGATTTGGATCCAGATAAAATGCTTAAAGATGTCATTTATATGCTTAAAAAGTATTTGCAAAACGAATTCACGTGTGAATAGATAGGAACTACTTAAGTATAATCGAATGTAAGCTAAAGCTTACAGTAAATTCGACCTGATAAGGACATTGCTTATTTAATTACATGGATATAAGCAGGTTGTACTATAATAATTTGAAAAGATGAGCTAATTTTTTACTCTTTCACTAGCTGCTATTGTATTGACTCGTAGGGGATCAGTATTAAATTAATCGATTAAATAATGCTGATAAAGCTAGAAGTTGTTAACGTAAATAGTAACGTGGAGATAAATAGTAAAATTGTTGATTGATAATATTATGAAAAAAGACAAAAATCTAAAGCGTCGATAACAACTGAATGTGTGTAGAATATATTGTAAATATACGGTGAAGAAAAACATCGTGAGGAAACCTGCATGTGTCTAATTTCATTGAAATTCTGCCACATGTGCATTCCACCAACCCGCATTGGAACAGCGTGGTGGAATATGTTCCAAACCTTCTCCTTAATGGAAGAGGAGGCCTTATCTCAGCAGTGGGAAATGTACAGGCTGTTACTTTACTTTACTTTACTTTTACTTTATATGTAATATATTAAAAATAATAAACATAATTACCCGCATTTCATTTATTCTTTTTCAAGTCGAGTTAAATGTATTTTTTTATTTGCATATCAGACAAAATAATACCAGTATAAATAGAGTGATGAATTAATATCAGTAATTACATTGAAGACTAAAATAAATATACACAAATTAAGAGTCATAAAATTAAAAACAGCCACTGCACAATACATGAACAATTTGCTATTATTCTTTTTTTTACACGTTGTACCTCATTAATAAGATATGTAGCAATATTAATGGCGGCAAATAATTGCCAATCTGTGAAGGAAAAGTGTAAATTAAATATTGCGTGAATCCAAATCATTTATTTATCGATCATCGAACTGTTCGTGCTCGTAAACTTATTTAATTGATTGAGTAATTTTTGATTCTGTTATTTGTACTTATATTTCGTTATATGTTTGACCTCATGTAAACAACTCCGTAAGGTCACTTTGTATTAAAAATATGTACTTTAAAAGGGATTTCAGATAGTATAATAAATTTAAACACCACTATAATGATTTCAAAAGTCAAGGCTGTTATGTATTTATTCGTATGATATTGTATCGAGGTTTATATTTATATATAGTTGGTCTAAAAATCAACGATTTTTTTTCGTTATTTATATATTTCGAATTAAATTGATACTTGAATGTAAAATATAAATTACAATGTAAAGCATGTTTATGACATAATGTTGGCAGTTTGTTTTGTACTATAATAGAATCATCATAACTCAACAAGTTTATTTTTTTATGCTAAGCTATAACCATATCGGTTGAGGCAAACCGACACATAAAGGCATTTCCAAAAATATTCGCCATCAAGTAGGTCTTTGTTTCATTTTTTTTTTTAATAATATAGGAAAGCGAACGTGTTTCTTGCATGAGCCAATGCCATCAACCTTGGAAACTATTTCGTTACTGGAAGATTAGTTGAACTTTACTGTTAATCAAGATTATTTACAAAGGGTTCTTTGTAAATAATCTTGATTAACAATATGACTTACATACAATTCGTTAATTCAATGCGAGATCGAGTTATCCGTAATTTCCATGTAATTTATCATATAATTGATTCAGAGTAAAATAGGCTTTACTTATAAGATTGCTTAGTAAAGTAAAGTAGTAAAGTAACAGCCACTGCTGAGATAAGGCCTCCTCTTCCATTAAGGAGAGGGTTTGGAACATATTCCACCACGCTGTTCCAATGCGGATTGGTGGAATGCACATGTGGCAGAATTTCGATGAAATTAGACACATGCAGGTTTTCTCACGATGTTTTCTTTCTGCACCGAGCACGAGATGAATTATAAACACAAATTATGCACATATATATAGTGATGCTTGCCTGGGTTTGAACCCGCAATCGTCGGTTAAGATGCACGCGTTCTAACCACTGGGCCATCTCAGCTTTAAGATTGCTTAAATGACAAAAATATTTAGCTGAATTAGCATGTATCTTGAGTTAATATTTGAGTTTGCAGGAACAACAGCGTAAGGAATCGTGATCCTTACGTATTCCGAATTACCAAGCAACCCGTGCACTGTTAAGATGACGAATAAATTCGCGGTTATAAAAAGATTATTCATTTTTATTAACTTCATCTTTGCAAATATAAGACCAGACATGATAAGATTTTTTATGTCATTCTTATAACACGTCTAGAAATTAAATTACATTGGATTTATTTCTGTCTACATATACTATTATCCTTATAATTAAAAAATAAAACAATTAAATATTATATAATTTCATATATTTCAACAATACTATTTGTGGATATTCAAATTAATTTTTATTTATAAAAGTAGCAGGAAGGCGACAAGTACGAGTCGAAATGTATTTGTATCACAACTTTTCGACATGATTACGTTTCGTTTTACGTATAAAATTATAAGAGATTTATTATAACTCCATAAATAGATGTATTAGGAAGTAATTATCAACTAGTTTTAAGACATTTGGCAGGCCGGTAGTGTCGTGATTTAAAGGACGTCAAGTCTTTATTTAGACGTAACCTAGACTTAGATACAATGGCCTCTGCGGTTAAAAGGTAAAAATTACACGCGACTCACAATATTTCTATTAAAAGACTTTAATAGGCCATTGGCATCAAGTTAACGGATTAACTAGGGCATTATACATAGTATACATACAAATATTTAAGTAAACGTGAAATGTAATAATCGGTTATCGTAGATGTTTTCAACTTATTAAATAAATTAGTTTATGATGTATGTAAGTCATTAAGTCTGCCTTTTTGTTGCATCTAACGACTCAACCATTGAAAGGATCGGAACAAATTGTGAACAAATTAATGTTTGCAAAAGCTTTATGTGAAATATCTATTGGTCCGTAAAAAAAAGTCTGGCCATTGTGACGTGACGGGAAGACCGTGGCTCTATTTTATTATAATAATGAGATAACTCTATTTATTTTATTGCCGAAACCTTTTTGCTTCGCTTTTGCTTTTATTTATTTGAATGCGTATTAATTTATTGTCTTAGTTAACATTGCATGATTTGATTAAGAGTACTTCGTCCGCAAACTTTATAATAACAAGTGTGTTATGTGCAGCGAGTACGCAATTAAACCGAAACTCATTCAGCAATAACTATTATAATTATGCTCTCTTATCGTTATGGGTTAGTTAGCGATAAACTAATACTATGTTAGTGCTACTATAGATAATCCTATTATAAATCTCTGATGTTGTCTGTCCGTGCAATTACACTTTATTAATATAAATAATAATTTAACGATTAACTCTTTAAATAGATATACATAATTGTTAAGCTTTTGTATATAATTTGTTTGGTATCAAACACAATCACTATTTATTCTACTACAAAATAGGAAAACAGTGATAGTTGAATTAGTCAATTCACTTAGAAAATCTTATGGTTAAAAGCGAGAGAGTTTTAAAGAGTGTTAAAAGTTGGTAAACTCCTTTCAATGTTTAGGCAAAGGTGACCACGGTCTATAAATACTGTAAATAAATAATGTTTTATTTACAGTATTTATAGACCTATTTATAGACCGTATACTGTAAAACGGGCCACCCATTTTATATCCCTGGTTTTTGTCATTACACAGGATCAATCATCTTTCAAACTTAAACATGATAAAACCAAGTATTGCTATTTGATAATATCTTTAAAGGGCTATCTATTTGCAATTAAATAAAATGATTGCCTATCTAATAAGCATTTAGTAGTATATTTTAAACTTTAATACTGTCAAACACCAAGTCTGGCTAGCTAAGTTACATGTTATAAATATTACAACATAAAGTCTATTACCCCGATAGACTTTTTAAGGTAAGTATTTTGAAAATATATCTTTTTTATTTTTATATAGACGTTTATTTAAATTTGTTCCTCTGTCGTCATTCAGTCTACCAGTATATAAGCATTGCTTATATTAACCTCTTCATTAGACGTATTATCTATTGAAGTAAATTTAACCTTTGATCCAACAAGCAATGTTTTTAAACAATTCCATTGAAGATGTCATGAATGATCGACAATATTTGTAAATAATATTTTTCTAAATGAAAACATATTATTATGCGGTCACGGTAAATGTGTTACTATATTATTACTAATAAAATGGGGATAGCGGATATTGCATTTTCCTGCGAAACATTAATAGTTATTAATAGCTAGTATGATGCAAATTAGATATTTTATATAGAAGGTCTTACCTATAATAACATAACCGATAAATATTGTACAAGTGATCGTATTGCGTTGCGTTTATCAAAAATGTTACTTACGATTCGTCTCACGTAAATTCGACCTTTAAATTTTCTTTTCTGTTTTACGCAATACAAAGTACTTATAGCACATACCTACTTTAAAACTTATAATCAAATATTTATTTGGATAAACAGCATAGTAAAACAAAACAAACCTTTCGGTCCGAAGGCTATAAACTCAAGAAATACTTAATGGATTTTCATGCGGCCTTCACCAATGGATGAATCACTTAATTCATGAAGAAGTTTTCTACTGGAAGCTTTACTAGCTGGCATCGCGGAAATTAATAGAATTATACTATATATTAGGATATAAGCTTTTTATATAGGCCCTTATTCTACCAACCTATAAATATAAAAACTGAGTTCATAATTCTTCATAAAACTTACCTTTCAAAATAATATTTTTAAATTAGAAATTGATCGTTATATGTAAAGATAGTTTTTATGCAAATATTTAGATTTAACCCGATATTGCATTTTTAAATGGTACTGTTTTCAAATCATCATCATTTGATACTATGCCCCTCGGAAGTCCGATATAACTTCCGACTTGTAATTATACCTTGTATTTTGAACCAGTTATACATGTTATTACTGACCAATTTAATAATGATCACAAGTACAGTACAAGTATAACTAATTCAAAAAAATATCCTAATTAAATTTGTACTGGTAATATTTAACAATGAGAGTCACTTTATTATTTTATGAAATAAATTATAATAATACTAATATATAATAATATTAAGTACCTAAATGTATGAATAAGGCGAAATGTATTATTTACAAATATATCAAATATTTTCGTTCATTTCATTGTACAACTATTTCGATTACTGTCTTTGCTTATCAAATTTTTTTTTCCTTTTTCGTTGTGTTTTTTTTTATGATTATGTTACTTTCTTTGTTATCCATCGGTTTTTAGTTACACGTGTTAGAATTCAGATAAAACAAATATTTGCGTTGACCATCTACACGGCCCATTCAATATTGTCGATCTAACTTTTCATTGTTTTGTAAATAAGCAAAAAAGTATTTATACAAAACGATAAAAAATTCTGTAGGTCACGTATTTTTACTCTTTAGTAATTAAATAAATTACTGTTTAAAATCTATAGTAAATTTGCTTAATTTTCATAATAAGAACAAAACAAATGAAACGATTTGATGGTTAGCATTATGCAAATATGTTTTTTCGAGGCTAGCAATGCAATACAAGGCGAGTAAGTCGCACATGGATTGATATACATATATGTATAAAATATATTATGCGACAAAAAAAAAATTATGAGACGGATATTTGGTTTTAATTTTTATGAAATTACGAAGCTTATGTAGATTTCTATATCTATTAATAATAATACATTAAGGTCAGTAACAACGAAGATAATAATCTAACCGTTCTAACGATATACATTATAAATAATATTTCATAAATATATTGTGTGTATGTGTGACTATATTATAAAATTAGAAGAAATTAATATCTTAGTTTTCATTTTTTGATCGGTACGTTAATTTTTGTCTATTGGATTGGACATATACATATATAATGAATTATTTACTTTCAGGCATCAATTCAATTCGCTTGCTTCGATTATATTATACTACAAAAGTTAGAATTTATATATATTTTATTATTATTATTTATATAGATTTGCACAATTATGTACTAAAGTACATAATTGTTCAAATGTATCTAATATCCAAAGATAAAAAACTTTAATAATATAATTGTATAGTTATGCAGAATAAATAAATAAGGTAAGGTTTTATATAACATAATATTCATATTCATATATAGATCATACGCTTGGCATTAGTATTCATCGATTTTCATGCAGAATATATTCTAATTTCATTGAATTAAAATAACATACATAATTATGAAATTTAATGTGTGGGAAAGAATAACTAATATCTATTGAGTTTCCTATCGGTTCTTCTGTAGAAAAAAATAAATAATCCGTAAAATTATTCAAAATTCATTATCGACTGAGAATTTTCGTATAATATATTTTCTGTGTGTGCTTTTTATGTACTGTAAAAATATTCAAGTTGTTTTAAATACATATGTGAGAATAGAAATTTCAATTTGCCACTCCAGTGCAGGGGTCGATCGATGTAGCAATCAGAGCATCGCATACTTCAGTGCTGTCTAACAAAAGTATACTTTTTTCTAATTTCACATATGAAAGTTTTATTTCAATTTTTCTGTATACAAATATAAATTAGGACTTCTGGCAATATCTTTGATCTTGATGTTACTTTTTAATTTTTTTGTATGTCTTTTATTTTTGGGACAAAGACAAAGACAAAAGGTACTCCCGGTACCTTTTGTCCGAAAAATACTACAATAATATAAGAATTTATAAAGAGATCAGTATACATGTAAACTTTTATCATATGATATTTAATTAATAGTTATTTTATGCTATATATGGAAAACGAGTAAGGCCTAATGGAAAGCGACTACCATCGGCCATGGAGATAAGCAAACCCAGGGTTTGCAGGCTTAGCCAGTGATTCTAAATATTTTATCATAGAGTTTAGGCCCTCAAACTTAGGTATCGATAAACCTAATCAGTTAATCAAATTATTCAGAATATACCGAGTAACAGACTTGATCAGTGAAACGTAGGTCGTTGCTTAGACTAGTACTTAGCTCATATGGATACATTATAAGTCTCAGGTTCGAATCCCGGTAAGATGAATGCACAGGACAGGTCACTGTGTTCAAGTGTGTAGGTAAATACAACTGCACTCTCCATTACTTCACTCAAGTGTGATAAGAGGACAAATACCAGAACCGGAAGTGGTTTATTTGTAGTAATTTCATTGTTTTGACGATTCAAGACTGACCGTTTAAAAACGCTAACGCTAAGTGAATTATTGTGTAATTAGATTTATAGCTAATAAAATAACAACATTAGTTTGATTATCCTTAATTTTAAAAGGAAGGAAGGAAATTTTTTACTCGGTTTCGGTCGCATTGAAGAAGTTAAAAGCGTTGACACGTACCACTCACTCTTGCAATTATTAATACAGGAAATAATAAACAAAGAAGGATGCTACTGTTTTGTAGATTCAAAACAGCTTCCGTTTTTATTACTTATTGTAATCCTCTGACTTTACTCGTTTTTTTTTTGTGTATTTTTTATAACAGTGAGTAGAACTTGAGCTTAACATAAATGACTTTTCCTGGGATTTTTTTTCTTTCTAACCAGTCTTCTTGTATTCAGCTCAAGATTATATAGGAATTACGAAAACACCCATCAGTAAGATTTAATTCTGATGTAGGCATTTGTATTCCAAACGACTGACCAACGCAAAGTGGAATATTATGGTTGATTAAACTACAAAAGTTTCAAGCGAAGACGTTACTGACTGTTCTGTTTCAGTCTTTGTATGTAAAAGATTCGCTTTGTTAAATATATCTATATCAGGCATAATAGATTATATCTTTACATATGTATAAGAAACTAAAACGTATTCTTGAACATATGTTACATTTTTTTTCTATTACACTTGACATAATTTATAACTATAACTCAAGTAGTGCTCAAAAATGATGTTCGGAATCTTTGTTGGATTCGAATAACACTCAATAACTGAGATAGTTTTCTTGTTGGGAAATGAAATAATACTGAAAAACACAGAATGAGGTATTTCCCTTCAGTATTACTATATAGTCAAAGACAATTTAACAAATTGCTCAAGTACCTACGTGTTGTAATGGCTTATCTATTCATGCGTTGGTCACACGTTTGTCTGAAAAGCACGTAGCGACCGCAGACAATTGTTGTTAATTAATTAACGCGGCAACAATGAAATTAGTTACCTATTTCTTATTATCAATCGTTTTATTTGACATCGTGTGAATCTTATATGATTTAATATTGTTGCTGTTAATGTTATTTAAAAATGCAATATCTTTATCTAGTTGAGTGGAAAATGGACATAGCGACTCAATCTTAGTGTTGTAAGATACTGCGAGAGTATTCTAGTAATTCTCCATTAGCATTACTGGTTGAACGACCTATATTACAGAGGAAAAGTAACTCCAATCACCAATATTGAACTTGAAGGAATACATTAAACAGTCTGTGAAATTATTCTTAATCGTTTTCTTGTAGTTATATAAAGAACAACGACTATTTCAAATAAAGAAAGACAAATGTGATATCCTCTGAACGATTTCGTTCATCGCACTCTCAACGGAGACTAGCGATATAAGTTTGCACAAGTGTGTGCAAAAGCACAGGTGTATTTACCATTATTTGGTCTCAGGGAGTTTAAATGCCAGTCTACACTTACACAGTACTTTTAAAATTAATAACCAATAAAATTAAGTATACCATAGTGTAATATATTTAATATGACAATATTTTAATTGATAATAATTATTTCGATAAGTTTTTTTTTACTATTAATGTAAGTACTTGTCAAAGCAAAAGTTACTGTCATGTACAGTTAACACGACAGGTTTTTTTAAATCTCGCCTGTCTGTGCAATATTATAAATATATAATAAGTGCAGGTATTGTTAGCCCGTAATTATTTTCCTTGAATATTAAACCTGTTTTTTTGATTTATAGAGATGAAAATACAAATAAATAGAATGATTAGATTGCAATAAGACAAAAAGTAAATTTATGTAAAACGACACTAAGTCAGAAACTATTTTAATTAACTTATGACGAGTAAAAGATAATTTACTCTTGGGTTAATTATATTTAATACTATATATTTGTTCATGTCGTGTTACTCAATAGTTAAACAAACATTAATGGGTTTAAATCTTTCATAAAGTACGGGTTTTCTTTCTTTCGGGTTTTCATTTCGCTCTATATAATATATTTAATTGTTTTATACAACGATTACGAGTTAATATTGGATGTTTTTTTGCAGGTAACAAAAATTCTCATTAGAAATAAGCTTCAAGTATTGTCGTAAAAATTAGATGATGTCTTTACCCAGCTAGATAGTGTTGCTTATATATTTCAATCCGAAAGGTTTTATACTGTTCCTATTTTTTTTTAATTAAAATTAAAAAAAAAACAAGAATTTTTATTGAGCTTTTTCTGTTCGATATTTAAATTCTTTTATTAATTTATATTATGACGGTGGGTTTTCCTCTAGTACCTTTAGTTCATTCGAAATTCAACTGTTTGTTGTGTACTTGTCTGATAAATGTTTATTTGCATTTTTTTAAACAAGTTACGTACAGATATTATTTATGGTCCATATATGCTTATTGTATTCATTCTACGTCGACCGCTAATACATCAGTCAATAGCTACTGTGTTAACAATAAAATTATACATAAGAAAAACCAGCGGCATTCCCAAAATTGCTTACAAAAAAAAATTATAACTTGGAATACATTATTCAATAATATTCCTTTATTTGCATATTTGTGTCTGTTTATTTGACGGTAAATTAAAGAATTTGCTTCGCTCAGTATTTAGGCAGTTTTTCATGAGACTTAACATAAAATTTAAAATTAACTACAGTATTAAATAAAATTCATAAAACAATTATAACATGGTGCAAGATGCTTTGGTCCATTAACTTTAATTTACTCAAAAATATGTTTTCGTTCCACTGAAAGTAAAACACTTTCAAAACTGAAAACTGCAAAATGGTGTTACCGATATAGTTGAAGGTCTTTAATAAATAACAAAGTATGCGAAAAATATTAACATCTTAACAAAAAAGTTCCGAGTATATATTGGTTATGTGTCATAAATGTTTCCAATCCGATATTAGCGCTTTCGGAGGCGGTTTTTGGAGTTATATAACCTATGGTAATAATTGAAGGCAAGTTTTTTATAGCTGAAAATACTACCAAAGAAAAATGCATAAAGCATATAGGTATATGCGCTAACAGTTTTACGCACATTCAATTCATATTTGATATATTTATTTTGAATCAATCTTCAATTTTATTAAGATTAAGATTCATTCTATTTACATTATTATTTAGATAAAGATATGTTAATTATATATTATTGTATATATATACAATAAATCGAGGTTTTTGAGTTAATTTAATGCATTTATGTTTATATCCTTGGATATTCTAAACTTAAATTAGTGTAGAAACGGAGACTAGATGGATTAAAATGAATTATATTTCAAAATATAATTATCAGTCACACAAAAACGAATATGAAACGAACTTATATATTTCTGTGTTAATTATGTGGATTTTCTGTGTATTTATCGGTATCGTATACTTAGTAAATAATTGACATAGTATAATGTCATCCTATGGGCTAAGTTCTTCATTAAAACTAACAGTAAAACCTACTCAGACTAACGCTTATAAGTTTTAGTGTCTATACTCCCTGGAGTCAAATTCGCATAAAACTAATGGGATTACTCCTGAACTCTGTACGGAGCTGTCCGAATGCCAACGGACTATTTGATTTTAGGAATAATTTCGCACACATTTTATCTAAAGTGCTGTATTTCCTGTATGTCAAAATATGTAGAGTATTACAATTATTTATTAAATAATTATTAAAAATATAACGTAGAACTAAATTACCATTACGTATTATAAAAATAATCTCAAAAAGGCACAGCGGCAAACGTCTTTGGAGAAAGAGACAAATATTATATTTATTAATATGTATATAATATGTGGCCTATGCACTTGGCTATTATCCGCTGAGACTAATCGCCGTGACCGAGTTAATGAAGTTATTAACAATATATTAGTAAGACCTCTTAGAACAGATTGTTCATACTATGTGCTTTTTTCGTGTAAATTCTTAGTACATTTTCAGTGATTTCAGAATTTTTAACAAATAACGGTACTTTTTTGGACCGGACTCTGTTATCGCCATTTACGGGAAAATGTCTTTAAATTATAAATCGTGACACGAAAATGGGCCATCTCATGTTAAATGACTTCCACTGACTCTAGACATTTCAACTCCAAGGAACAAGTTTCTAGTGTTGTAGTTACACTGGCTAACTCACCCAAACCGGAATGCATTAATACTAAGTAATACTGATTGACGGTAGAAAATGTATTTTTCTTGTATTAATGTACCTTTTAATTGTAATAAAAATTAATTTGTAAGGAGTATTGTTATTATTCCAAGCGATCGAGATTCATACAGAAGCAACTTTTCATTTTGGTATGTAATTAAATGTAATATTTTATAAATAATTTGTTGTTTATAGTCCATATACTTAATTTTATAAATATGAAAGTAACTCTGTTTGTCTGTCGCTGTTTCGCTACCAAACCACCGAACCGAAATTGAAGAAATTTGCTATGAAACAAACTTGAACTCCATGAAAGGACATAGGCTACTTTTTGCCTAACACCTGACAACCAATCCATAAAAACAAAATAAAACCATATAAATAAAAAAAATTAAATGAATTTTATTTATATGGACAGTATTATATTGGTCATGAGAAAGATAACCGCAATGTAAAAAAAAACGATCAATTCAGAAAAATACTTTTTTTCAAGCTCTTACAAACGAAATGTGAAGTGAATTTTTGTTTAAATAAATAAGTAAATAAATAATTCAACAATTCAATTAATAAGATTAATTAAATGTAAAGCCATCTGCGGCTCAAAATGTAGATTGAACAAAGATCTGGCTTAAAACTGTGGTTATTATTTGATAAAGATTATTGGATTCATTATTTACAATTAAACTTTGCACGCGTATATCCTTAATCAAAATCAATGAATACTAATATTACGTGTTCTTGTTAAATCATACAAATTAATTCTTTATTCACAACGCGGTCATCATCGCTGCAGAAATTGATCGCTAGAAATGTTATATCACTAGCAAGGGAAACTAAAATATCCTTTTTACTTAGGGGCACTGACATATTGACCCTTTAAATCGGAATTATAATTACTAAGTATTGCTATTTAGACGGACAGAAGACGGACTTAGTCTCATTACCGGGTATTTTTCATCAATAATTAAAAAATAAAACAATACATTAAATAATTGTAAGACTAAATATTTTTATCTAACCGGTTATTGTTGTGTGTATTTTTTCTTAACAATATATATTTTTTTTGTTTAATCTGAAACTTTTGTAATGTTAATATGTGAAATATTAAGACGAAAGAAATATAAAAAAGGTCGTAACTTTAACTGCATCGTGTATTGCAAAATAAATCATTACTTAACCTAACTTTGTATTGATTCGGATAAAACTCATTCAACCAGATACTTCTTTATTGGTTGCGGCCTCCTTAGTAAAATATCAGAAATGTTTCAGTTTTGCAATATATAAAATTATTTAGTCTGGTCACATCGAGGTCAACGTAACTTGTTGCCTTTTATTATCTTACTAAATATAAGAGAAATTATCGACAGAAGTAATGTAATGTAAGTGATACTTCTTATATTATGACATTCATTGATCAAAGATAATGTTTTCTTATTGAAGAAGTATCTGTGTCACTTGAGATAATAACAATAAATTCCTTTTGACCAAGAAACAACACACATTAAGATTTAATGTGTTATTGTAATATTATTTATATTTTAAATACGTGATAATTTATTATTATTTATTCCGATTATTTTATATTAGCTACATACAATTTAAATAAGAGTAATTAAAATTGTTCGCGAAAAAAATGCCTAAATTAAATCTGCACTATTTGTTTTATGCTTGTATATACGTGAATATGTACTTACTTTTGAAGAGTCCCATTTTAAAACACTTTCTCATTATGTCTGGGAAGGTATTTAATTTATTTACTTCGCCCATTTATAATTTGCACACAAATTATTATTTAATTAATATATATTTAAGGGCATTTCACGATGTAAGTTTTGTTTAAAGTCCGCGTGTAGCACCGGGTCGCTACGAACTATTGCATGCGACTGAAGGAGCCGGCGCTGCGCAGGCGCAAGTGGCACCGGGCCTGTGGCCTCGCTCATTGCCACTCTACATGGAAATCACATCCATGGATTATCCAATTAGAATCGAAATTTGTCACAATCTATGAAAACAAACACGAATATACATATTTGAGTTTGTGTGAGTGAGAAAATTGGCGGTGATGTATTCAAGTTTATATATTATTATACATGATCTAATAATCATTAATCGCTTGGAAGCATTTATCGCTGAGATAGCACACACGGAAGCGAAGAAATTTTTTATGTTTTCCTTATTTTTTTGTTATTGTAAAAACACTAAGCAGAAATGCTTTTTTAATTGTTAATTACAATTGACCAAGAATTAATGTTTGCAATAGACATTTCAATTAAGGAAATTATAATTTACCAGTTTAAACATAATCAAATCTTTTGGTTCGATTTTTTTAAAAATAACAAATAGAAACCAATTTATCTATGGAATATAAATAGTGCATTTATCTATGGATCATTTATCTAAATGTAAAGATAATAAAAACCATATTAAGAGACTGTGTAAGAAAATAACCTTGTAAATGCTATCTGTTAAGATTCTTTTATCTTTTACCCATTTAATAGCGCGATTGTCTTAATTTTGTAATACTAACTGAAATCAAATTAAGTGCTTCATAAAGTGTTATGTTCTTAGTAAATAAAGGTAATTAATAATAGATAATACAATCCTATACACAATATGAGTTCATCCTTAACAAATGAAGAGGATGATACCTTACCGTATGTCATTCATGCGATATTGTGTTTGTTGGTATATCTTTCTACCATAGAGTAACGTACCGATGTTTTTCTTTTGCATTTATATAGTCTATGCTCCGAGGGTAACATAGTAGTAGTACAATAGTACAATAGTAGTATCTGTGCCTACCAGTAGTATACCAATAATAAAATATATACAATATCTATTTATTTTAGAAAGGGCTACGTATATTTAAACGTTGTTTCTAATGATGATGTCATACTGAACGATTTAAGTCATGGCAGCCACAATCAAAGGTGATAGCCAACTGCGCCAGACAAGTCTGTACGCAATCATAGGAGCAGTCTCTATCCTCTCACGATCAAATTCCGGATATGACCGTAAAGGGTTAATGCGCAGGAGAAAACTTCACGCGCTTTCCAAGTCACAAGAGTGACTTCCATCTCGTAGACTTCGAGCTATTATTAAGAATTTTCGATTAAAAAGCCCGATAACTATGTATCGGTCAAACTGGTGTTTGGATTTAGAACTTTGGGATATGTAGCCTTTTATCTAATCAGTCGATCAACAAGGCTGACATTATTTGTAGTAAAGATTTCGTTAAGAATTATAGTAGAGTAGCTGCGGAAGATTGATTTCTTTTCCTTAACTTTCCCCTGAGTGTAGCCAATTCCAAGGAGCATAATAGAGTTCATAAGTATGTGCATAAACAGAGATGCATACTATATTATTTCACTCTAATAGTCTGTTAAGATGTTTTACATTACCATAAATATTAAATTTATTTGACAGAAATATCGTGCGACTATTATTGATCCGAAGATTTTAAGTCAGGCTCTCTGAAATCTGCTGCTCCAAACATAGTAAAGAAGTATAAGACCTTTATTATATGCCGTTCATTTCGATCAATTACTTTATGTTTTTGAATTCGTTACTCAACAGCTAAGGTATCAGCTGAGTTAGTTTTTATCGATTTCCATACAGGGTATATATAGTATATTTAAAGTTGATTTGAAATTCAAATGGGGAAGCTTTCGTGTCTTATTCCAAATTATGTATTTGTACCATTTACAGTTGAAAAACGTTCAGTAGTAAAACTTGGATTAGTAGTACAAAATCTTAATTAAAAGTATAACTCCCTACTATATTGTCTCAACAGGAGGACTGATTCACATTTTGCCAAATACAACAAAAGTGTACAAAGTGTAGTGTAAAAGAGCCGAGATGGCCTAGCGGTTAGAGAGCGTATTATAAAAAAAAGTGTCAAATTGAGGAATATTTACGTTTGCGTAAAGATTGCATAAGAAATAAATATTGATTATTTGGAAGAGCGTACATAATTCGGATGTGATCGGTTTTACGAATTATGCCGATGCTACATCTAAGTTGTGTCGTACTATACATCTGAACTGATAATTACGGGTTCTCATCCAAGCAAACTAAACTTTCATGTGCTTAATAAATATTTCTAATTCATCTCGAGTTCGGCAGTAAAGGAACACATCGTGAGGAAACCAGCATAGGTCTAATATTTACGAAATTCAGACATAGGTAAACTCACCAACCTACATTAGATATATTATATGATATGATTTATATAGTAATTATTTTTAATTTATATTTCTATATAGATAAGTCATTAATGTTAAAAATTCTTATGTAAGTAAAGAAGTTTATACATACATAAATGTATTTAACAATAAGAAGGGGAAATAACAATGTTACGTAATATAATAACTGTATTAGTCTTGCATTAGTTTAAAAGGCTATAAACCGAATGGCTTATAATATATACGAAAGTATATGTATAAATGTAAATGTAGTCGAAACTTGAATAAGTACAACACTATATTTCTTTAAACAATAGAGCCGAGTAGCATAGAAAATATAAATAAATTTTCTTTATTTAATTTTGTTTTAATCGATGCCTTTTCACACAAAAGCACATGTACACACAGTACATACCCACAGTCACAGGCAGAGAGCGGATGTTAAGATATGTTGACGTAGGTCGGTGATTTTAATGATGCTGTTGTTGTTATTTTACATATGAATAGAAAGGAGCGCCATCTATTGCCGATAATATGAAATATTAATTTTCACAACTACTTATGTGTATAGAATAATGAATAGCATATATAATAATTGCAAATTATTTTTCGATTTTTCATTTTTTTTTTGTTTTTCTTGGAGGTTTATAGTACATTCAATGAAAAATAGGTGGCGTGCTCGTGCGAGTTGTATCGGATTTTTTTACAAAGGTAATCAAAGAGACATTATACTTAATATTGACTAGTTTATGTATACTTTTCTTATATTTTTGTCAAGAGGGCACAGATTTACTTGGTTTTTATTGTATTACTAGCGACCCGACCTGGTTTCGCACGGGGGCAATGCAGTGTTTCTTTACTATATTGCCAACGCATTCAATCGAATTACTATCTATTAAAAATATAGCATAAAGTTCCATTGCGTAATTTTAAAGATCTAAGCATACATATGGACAGACAGGACTTTGTTTTATACTACGTAATGATAATGATGATGAAAGTGACAGATTCTGACATAGTAAGTAGGTAAGATTGAAGTTTAATAGATAACGTGAGAGTATTTTTTGATAATAGTTTAGAAATAAATTTATATATAATAATACTCTTTATTGCACTGAGAAATTTTACACAGAAGTTTTAAACATGAAATTTTTGTTTACAATGGCGGGCTTATTTCTAAAAGAAATTTCTTCCAGCCAACCCACAGCTGTAAGAGATAGTGTTATATAGCAGGTATAAATAGTGCAACATTAGATACTCTTAGTAACATTATATAAAAGAAACAATATTAATATAATATATATTACGCTTACATAAATATATATAATAGAATAAATACATATATATTAAATTATTATACTTATACTACATCTAGATACACAAATATTATAAATATATCTACCGTACAAAAATAAATAAATAAATAAAAAAAAAAAAGATAATGGTAAATTTGTCAAATTTATGAAAGTTGTGAGAGAAAGTGCTCTTTTACTCTTTTTTTAAAGAGGTTGATATTTGGACTCTTTTGGATGGATTTTGGGAGACTGTTCCAGAGATTTGCTGCACGTACCGTGAAGGAGTTAAGCAGAAACTTTGTATTACATCTAGGCACTTCTAACTCTGAAGTAATACAGGAACGTCTAGAACGTGTTGGAGGAGGAAGAAGATTGAAACGGGAGCGAAGATAAGCAGGAGAATTTGGATCATTAAGAATATTAAAGAGGACTGAAAGGATGTGCATATCACGGCGAAGGCGGATAGGGAGCCATTTAAGTTGAGTACGAAATGCAGATATATGGTCATATTTACGTAAGCCGTAAATGAACCGAATAGCCAGGTTTTGAAGACGCTCTAATTTATTAAGTAGCTCCTCAGTCACATCCAAAAAGCAGACATCAGCGTAGTCGAGGATTGGTAGAAGAAGAGATTGCGCTAGCATAATTTTTGTACTGAAAGGGAGAAAGTATTGGAGACGTTTAAGAGAGTGGTAAGTGTAGTGTATCCGCTTGCTAACATCATTGACTTGGGCCACCCAGGACATATTGCAGTCAATAACAAGACCCAAGTTCCTAACTGAATCGCAGTAAGAAATTGGAATCCCGTCATAAAGTAGTTTGGGGACTAGCCCCCAGTCTAGCTTGCTTCTAAGCCTGCTACTGCCAACAATTATGGCTTGTGATTTTTTGGGATTCACAAGAAGGCCAAAAGATCTAGCCCACGACTGAATAGCAGACAGGTCCATATTCAATAAATCAACAGCCCTGGGTAGCTCAGCCAAACTAAAATGTCGATAAAGCTGTAGATCATCTGCATACAGATGGAAGGGAGAAGTAATAAATCGGGAAATGTTATTAATAAAAATAGAAAACAGTAATGGTGAAAGTACGCCGCCTTGAGGGACACCAGCCGTGAGCTCTAACCAATCTGACGAGGAATCGTCGGTTTTTACACATTGCTGGCGTCCAAAAAGGTATGAATGAAACCAGTTAATAACAAGAGGAGAGACGTTGACTGCTCGATGAGTACCAAGAAGTATGTCAAAATCAACGGAGTTGAAGGCGCTGCTAAAATCCAATAGAGCAATTGCAGTGAGCTTGGTGTTATCCATAGCCCACCGCACATCCTCCGTTATCTTCAGCAAGGCACCAACAGTGCTGTGGGATGGACGAAAACCGGATTGGAAAGGACATAACAGGTTGTAAGTTGTAAGAAAGGAATAAAGTTGTTCGTGTACAATGGACTCAATGACCTTAGAGAGGATAGGGAGGATAGATATAGGACGATATTGGGACATAGAGGTAGGATTGCTGGTTTTGGGAAGAGGTATAACGATAGCCCTTTTCCAGAGTGTTGGGAAGACATTGCATGAAAGTGAATAATTTATAATGTGAGTGATCACTGGTGCAATGTCATCCAACACTGGTAGAATCATATTAAGGCTGAGGCTATCGCTACCAATGGCTTTGGTTGAAATAGAACGGACACACCTCTTGATAACATCTTCAGAAACCAACTGGAAAAAGAAAGAGGGACAGTTTGGTGGTTCAAGAGAAGATAAATAAGAAAGAGTCTCTGATTTCGTTATAGGATCTACAGTAGTGGGAGGGCTAGTGAAGAAAGAATTTAGCGCTTTAAGGTCAACGGAACTGTGGCAGGCTACAGGAGTTTTGCCCACACCCATTGACCTTAAAAAACTCCAAACTTGGGATTGACAGAGATTTTTAATTGTTGAGTGAATGTAGCGACGTTTTGCGTCCCTACACATTCTGTTGCAGATGTTACGCAATCTTTTATATTCTACAAAATTTTCCTCAGATGGATACTTTTTATATCGACTCTTCGCTTTATCGCGTTTTGCCATGGTGTTTCTGATTACTGGTGTTAACCAGGGAGCTGGTGCATGCTTCATCCGCACTGGTCGTGCAGGAGCATGGATGTCATATATACGAATCAGTTCAGTAGTTAGATCGTTGACCATGGCATCAATGTTATTCGAAGATAGTAGTGACGACCAGTCGATATTTCTTACGTCCTCTTTCAAACGTTCAAGGTTAATATGCTTGAAATCGCGCTGAATAGATACTTTGCCTCTAACCTTAGGAGGGCGCACTTTATAAGTAAGAAAAATTAAGTCATGATAGGAAAAGGGAGCAGACATTTGACCGTGAGAAATAACAAAATGAGGGTTAGAGACAAACATCAAATCAATCAATGAAGGCTTACAGCCAGGAAAGTAATGAGTGGGCGAAGACATTGAAAGTAAATGTAAATTAAAAGAAGACAGCAATGCATTCAGTTTCTGTGCTCGTGAATCGCCCTTTAATATACACGTGTTTAGATCGCCCATGCATATTACGTGATCAAAGTTCGGTAAAAGATTTGCTAAAATGTTTTCAAGGTCATTAAAATAATTAATTTTGTCACTAGGGTTGTAAAGAACACCAAGTAGAATTTTTTTATGATGTATCTCAATACTTAAAAAAATATATTCTATAGAGTCTACAGAATGTGGAGGGGAGCAGAGAGTAATATTGGCCGGAATATCTCCGCGCAAATAAATACCCACTCCACCTCCACCACGCCCAACGCGGTCGTGGCGAAACAGTTGGTAGCCGGGTAGAGAGCAAGAAATAGACGGTAGGGAGGGTTTTAGCCATGTTTCAGAAACCAGAATGCAATCGACTACACTAGTGTCAAAGGATGTGAGAAGATCAGAATGATGAGCTGGTAGACTCTGCGCGTTGATATGCACCAGTGAAAGGAGGTTCTTATTTGGGAGAAATACTTTCTGGAGTTTTGCCTCCAGAAGTTCAGTATCAGATAGTGAGTCATTGTTACTGCTTAAGGCACTTTCATAATCATCTGACGTACAAGAAAAATAATCATCTTCAAAGTTCATCAAAGTAGAAATAAATAGATATAAAATAAATAAATATATATAAATATGTATATAACACTATAAAAAAACAGTATAAATAACTTATAATTATGATATAGACTAGAAATACAAAAAACTAAATAACTATTTGCCAATAACAACACTATTCCTATGTATAAGTTGACTGCAGGACAAACATAGGTATGAATTTTATTAATGTTAATAAAAAAAAAAAAAAAAAAATTATATTTTTATACATTAAAAAAAAATACGGAAAAAATGATAAGAGGTAAAAAATAATAATAACATGCTGAGTTAAAATAAAAGTTAAATCAAAAATTAAAAAGCGGTAAATGCAATAACCAAACGCAATGCTCACAGACAGTAGACAATGTGAAATAGACAGTTGACAGTGACATAATCAAATATTGTCGTCAATCTTATGAATGTTATTTTTATTGAAAATACCTTAATATACTAAAAAGTTTGTGAAATTTAAAAAGATAACGTTTAACTGTTTGAAATTAAGATAAATGAAGTGAACAAAGAGACTTCAGTGTACCCTCAATTACAATATAAAATATTTAGACTGCTAAAACATGACAAAAATAATTATGGTAACAATAACAAACTTAAGAAATTAATAAATATGTTTTAACACTATGGAGCTGTCGTGTTTTTAGGATACTTAGCTATCAGCTGCTTCAGTTCATCTTGAGACACGACCTTAACACGGGATTTGTCCGGCAGAACAATAATTATGATGCCATCTGCAGACCAACATCTTCGAATCCCAAAATGATTTCGAGCGGCAACAAAAACTTCCTGTCGGGACTTTGTTAAGAATTCCGTTACTTTAATTGATGAACCTTTCAACGATGTTTTAGCTCTCCAGACATTTGAGCGAAGTTGCACAGTTGTGAAGCGCACTAAAACAGGCCGAGCCGAGTTCTTTTTGGCACCTAACCTGTGGCAAGATTCAAGTGACTCAGGTTTAACATTAGTCAGTTTCATCTGCTCTGTGAACACAGTCATCGTCTTCTTTACCACATCCTCATCCACACTCTCCATAATGCCATGAAGAAGTAAGACCTTTCTTCTAGACTGTGTCTCCAAGCGATCGAAGCCAAGGATAAGAAGTTCAATCTGGGATTTGAGAATGCCTAATGATTTCCAAACAAAGGTCTTAAAAGTTTGGAACTCTCCAGCTATGGCTTTCACTGTTGGATTGGAAGCAGAAGTGGGTTGCGGCAAATTTTTCTCAAACTCTCCCATCCTGGAGTTAAATAATTTTGAAAGCTCTTCCATGCTTTTTAAAAGCTGCTCAGCTGATGTGTCCATATTTATGTGAAGTGATTAAGTTAAAAAGGTGATGATTTGTAAGAAAGTTCAGTGACCGCCAACTTATACACAGGTACACTTAAATTATAACATATACGAAAATTAATAATTTATATATTTAAAAAATACAGAGCTCTAAAATTTGCGTGTTTATGTTTTCGTGTCTACCCGCCGTATATCCGTCGCCGTGTATTTAAAGAGGTTTTGCGTATTTTTTCGTATTGTATGCTTCCGGCCGTATATTCAACTGTTGATTAATAGTTATTATTTACACTGGCAAAGTGTAAGCAATAGGTGTCGCAGCATTGCAACGAATGCAGGTCAATTAGCTAATAAATTAATAATTACAGACCGTACAACGAGGAGAACAACATCGTATGAGCGTATGAATGAATATATCGACTGCATGAAGATATATTTATATTTTCTATCTTTTTCGAATAGTTTATCAAAATTTTAGAATTTTTTCAATACATTATGTACGAACATTTTTGTGTAAAATAATTGGTTTTATATTATTATTTTAAAGAAGCGACCTTAAACAAATTAGTCGAATATTTTATTTAAAATGAAAGTTCAGCTTAAAGAAGGCCAAAAAGGCAAGTTAAAAAAGTAAACAAACACGCTTTAAATATGCTGCACATGTGTGTAATATAGGAATGGTATGCTTTCCTCTTTAGAAAAAGCCTTCATTTATTTCTTTTTACTTTATTTCTAGCCAATAGACATTATCGGCTTGATAAAAAAGTAAAATATTAAAATATGTTATTCCACATTTACATCCAAAGCTTAGAATAAGAAGATATTATACTCTTCCGTAACTATTATTTACAGCATCAAATCAAGTGTTTCGGATAGACTGTACCCTTGAATGTCATTTAATATATTTATAAAATATTGTTCCTATATTGTATTTCGTTACAAGTATCTTTCTTTTTATATTTACCTACATTTTTTTTGTTTAAAAAATACTTCAATGAAAATCATTGGTGGAAACCTTGATTTACACGTGAGATGTCGAGACGGGTTAAAAATGTTATTTTTCATACTTTCATTTCCTAAGTGAATGGTTATTTTTAAAATTTTTAATCAAAACACTTACTACTTTTATTAATAAAAAGGTTGGAATTGGAATTACATTTTTTTTATTATTTACGTCTTTGTCATTAATTCATACTACACAAACAAAAATATAAATAATTGGTAAAAGGTTCGGAAATTAAATTTCAACCGGCAAGCAATTCAGAACTCTTTCGCTAGTCACGTTATCGCCACAACACATGGACAATATATATTAAAATTTTAATTTTAAGTTATTTAGAGTTTTTTTTAAGAAATAAACTAGTAAATGGTGAAGTTTACCTGACAGACACTTACATCTAGTTATGGAACAGGGAGAAATATTGAGGATAATGTTGAAAACGTTATATATCTATATAATTTTATTTTCGACATTTTTAACAGTTTTCGTTGGATAAAAAAAGAATATTTTTTTATCTAACCTTTTGGCATAGGTTTTTTTATACTTATACTGCGGTATCGATGGAGTAAACGATGTCTATATTCATACACTTTACAGTTAAATTTGTAAGATAAGAAGCTGCTCTATTATACTTTTTTAAACATTATGCTAACTTCATAAAATATGATCGAAATATCCTCATTGTAAGTAATAATTAGTATAAAATAAAATAAAATGTTTTAAAATAAGGATCCAAAATATACTTTTACTACTACTAGATTATAAATTAATCCCTAAACTACAGAAGTAATTAATTATTGGGAGCTCTCGCCTTATCACCAACCTTGACTTAACATCTTTACCACCCGTTTTATTCAATGACATCAATATTCCTTACCGCAATCACGTAAAAGATTTTCTCTATTATCTTTGATCCTCTCTCTCCCGAGTATTTGAAAGGTAAATTCAAATTTCTTAGTGATAATCATTATCGTCAACTACGTTCTAAGGATTCTTACCTTCTTTCTGTCCCTACTCACTCTTCCGGTTTCCTCTCTAATTCCTACTCCGTTCAATATATATATATTGTATGTATATGTTTTATTTTTGTTTAGATTTATGTAAGTATATCCATATATTGTTTTATATTGTTATTTATTTATTAATCACCGCCTTCTTTTACTTTTCTGATTAGCCTAAAGGCTGACTGGCAGAGAATGCCTTCAGGCATTAAGTCCGCCTTTTGTCCCATATATATATTTATATGTACATGGTGTTCAATAAAGCCTTTAAATAAATAAAAAAAATTAATAAGTAACGATAAACCTCAATTTTTATTAATATTACGATGACTGAACTATGAAAAACTTTTTTCTAATACTAATTATTATTTAAAAAGACATTTAAGTATATTTTCTTTAAATAGAAATAATTTCTTAATATTTACGTACGCTACGCCAAAACAATGTGCAAAAATAGATAGTTAACTTGATACATTATTTATAAAGGTCCTTCGAAATTTTTTTATCAATAAAACTTGTGAAAGTATGTTTGCTAATAATAATCTTACACTTCATATAAACACTTACTAGGAAATAAGTATAAAAATATTCACGCTTATGACGTACTTTGCTAACCAGATCTATTTAATATTAGTAACATCAAGGTTGCATTCAAAGTAATTTTTTAATACATTTTACAATAATCATTTTAGTAGTAGAGCTGTACGTAGTTTTGTCTATATTAATCAAAAGACGGGTTAGGGAATCAGTTAGGCGCGTGTCGTTACAGATAGAAAAAGTTGACTGTGTATTAGCTATTGACTCCTTACGAGATTTAAGCATCATGCTAAAATATTTATTTTTATAATATGAAGCAAATGTACTCATTTTATATTATTTTATAAATTTAAAAAAGTGAAGAGATATGAAATCCTCTTTGGATGAACTTGTGTGTTTAAAATAAAATATAAGATTAAGATTTATCTTTAGAAGACATTTCGATTTCAAAAACCTGATACATGTATGTGGCCTTTAATAAGTATGTTTTTATTTTTTGACATTAAAATGTAAATTAGAAGATAAAAAAATATACTGATGGATTTATAAACTGCACCAAAGTTTAGGATAACCATCGAATTAATATTTTTGACAAGTATGCAAACTTTTCAGATTAAACAAAATGATAATGTCGACCCTACGATTAATCATAAATTAAAAAAAAAAAATTAGAAAACAATAGTTATGGATTTATATGTTTTGTATATGTTACTGTAGAAGCTCGGAATACGGTAAATCCTAAGATTAACCAGTAAAATCTAAGACAATTTTTAATGGTAAATGTCCAAAAGAGTTTGCGATTCTTATAACCTAACCTAATGTATACTGAAATCGAAAGATAAAAGCCCACCTAAGACTTGCCCTTAAATCATAAGATTTACCGTAGTTCGAGCTTTTACAGTAACATTTATGTAATATGTCTTCTATTAAAACAAGATTTTTTTTTAAATGGTTGCTGTTATTAATCTTAATTATTAATTACCTTTATATTTTAATTGTGCAGAAGAGTCTATCGTCGACGTGGCGAGTGATATCCTCAAAATTTGCGTTTCATGCTTTATTTGGTGAAGGTTTGTGTCACCCCAGACATTATGATGACCGTCCTAACGAAAGTTGTGACTATCGTCATGATTTTCAAAATAATAAAATAATTTGATGAATAACGGAAAATACTTTAACAGTGATTCAATAAATTAAATGATAACATATATATTTGATACATTTATAAAAATAATAAAAATTGAGTGGTCAGTTCTATTCTACAAATTTACTTTTAAGGTATGAAACTACGCTGTTATGAAATTAACGAACAAAACTGTAAGTATAATTAAGATGCAGTTCATGAGTCCACCTATCTATCTCAAATTTAAAATTTTACATATTTTTAAAATATACATGCAGAGGTATATAAAAATAATAGAATTTTTAAACAATTAGTCACTTGAATTTTACATTTCTGTCTAAATGACTAACTTTTTCGTTAATAATTCGTAATTACCTAATGTATGTAATATAATGTTCTATCGAACATTTTAGAAGTAGTTAATGAATTGCACAAAAAATCGATTAATTAATTACTTAAAATTAGTATAAAATGTTTTACCCATCAATTCCTTTGTCAGTTAAATATAAACTTGTGTACTGTAAGAAGTCCTATGGATAAGGTAAGAAAAATTCAATTATATTTATATTATTAAATAAAACTTTATATGTTGAACTGCTTTAAGGCTTCCTCTCTACGAGATGGTTTGGTACTTATTCCTTTTGTTTCAATGTCGATTTGTGACGTATGTGTAAATCTATATGTGTGCATCCGTCACAAATGAACCCATATGTGTATAATGTTAATATTGATTAACGGAGCACGGAATTTGGACCCAAGGCATTTCAGCACGTGTAAATTCAATGGTATTTGAACCAACTATATTCTATTAAGATTTAACAGTTCTAACCACTTGTTTTTATATAATTTAAACTTTTGTATATACAATTTTTGAAATATTGTATTGCCATTTGAATTTGTCGTAATTGCAGAAAATATTAGATAGATTGTTTTTTCTGTTTATTTCAGATGTTTCGTCTAATGATATTATTTGCCGCATCAATACTGATCTTCAGTAACAATGTGCAAGCAAAAACTGATAGTAATAGAGGGATCAGACAATCAAGCTCGGATCCTGAACCAGATCTTAACTCTTTATTCGTCGACAGTTTTGGTAACATAGGTTCTATAATATCATTTCTAAAATCGCAGGTTCGAGATATTGTGATTGATATATTTATCGAAGTGGTTAAATTCATAAGAGGAGTCTTACATGAATACAAAATAAAATTATTCAAAAGATTAGGCAAGTATACCCTTTCTGATATATTCCATTTCGTATTTGATGGAGTTTTTGAATTTGTTGGCGACACTGATTCGAATGTTGAAGCTTCTATGGAAAGTGAAGCATCGCCCGAACCATTAGAGTATGAGCCGAATTACGCTTTTCCTGCCCCTTACTACCTCGAGAAACTCATACAAGCTGAGAAAAAATAATCCATAAATAGGTTTAGCTTTATAGATTTTATTTCGAAGAAAGGGAATAGTTCACTTTCATCGGAAACTAAATGTTCCTATGTGATATTTGTAGTAAAAAACTTTATTATGTAAGTGAGAGTGAATGTATGTAGTCATGTGTAAAAATAAATATGTTTAATGAAGTTATTGTTTTTTTGTTCAAGTATTTTTATTTATTAGTAGGTACTTTATCTTTAATCCTTAAATATAAAAATAGCAAATTGCATTCTTACAGTATCAGTTTCGTATATTTAAAAAGAAAATAATTGATAATACAGGTATAATAAATTTTGATAATTTCGAGGAGTAGATCGACCCGATCGAAAACTAATCACAATTATAGATCGTTAAGAAAATAATGATTTTAATTGACAACATATATCAAAATTGGTACAAACGAGTTATAAACCATGAAATTCAATGAGATGACGGTTCAAAAGGTGGCCAAGTTTCACGTTTATGGGCGCGTTGCGATAGCCATGTAGATATCTTGGTGCTTTGTGCAAGCCCGTCTGGGTAGGTACCACCCACTCATCAGTTATTCTACCGCCAAATAACAGTACTCAGTATTGTTGTGTTCCGGTGTTTTGAGTGAGCCAATGTAACTACTGGCACAAGGGACATAACATATTAGTTCCCAAGATTGGTGACACATTGACGATGTAAGGAATAGTTAATATTTCTTACAGCGTCATTTAATATAGGTGATGGTGACCATCAGGTGGTCCATATGCTCGTCCGCCAACCTATATTATAAAAAAAAGATAACATTATAAGCGTTGTCGAATCACTCTAAAATACGATCCGTACGATCTTACTTCATTTATTAACTAGTTTTTACCCGCGGCTTTGTACGCGCGTAAGAAGTTCAGTTAGTTGTCAAGTATTATTCACAAAAAATCTTTATAAAAGCCTTTGTGTGTGATATTCTGATATAGAGCCTGTATTTTTGTAGTTTTATATCTATTCGGTAATTTTCGCGTGAAAGATCCATAAATACAAATATTCGCTTTTATGATATAAGTAAGAAAGTCAGGATCGCTCATTTTGCTAAACGCCAGTTTGTTTTACTCCTTATATTTTTAATAGCAAAATATTTATAAATAAATTTGCTTCTAAAAATGGTAAGGCGCTTCATATTTTTTTTTTTATTTTCATATAACTTAAATCGAAGGGATAATACTCTATCTTTTTCTATGTAAAAATAAGCTAATACAAATAATTTTTAAATGTTTGGTTTTCTATGTGTTTTTAATTAAGTTATAATTTGTTTTAACTTTTTAATTTAATTATTATATATACGAAAGAATTTTGTCTTTCCAAGTTTTCCACCTCACTAGTAACTAGTAAGTAGTGAACATCCTACTACTATTATAAAGGCGAAAGTTTGTATGTATGGATGTTTGTTACTCTTTCACGTAAAAACTACTGAATGGATTTGAATGAAACTTTACCACAATATAGCTTATACATCAGAATAACACATAGGCTACAATTTTTGAGGTTTCTAATGTGAGGTCGTAAAAAACACATTTTTTGCGCTTACATTGCAAACGCTGACTGAATCCTACAAGATAGATCAAAACAATGTACTACAGTATTGTACAACTTAAAAAGGTCTACAAAAAAGTCCGTGATGGTATATGTTTATCTCTTAGGAATAACCCACAATAACCATTTTTTATCCTTTACTTTGTACGAGAAATAATGGCTTATTTACGAAGCGATTACTAGACTAGACGGGACGAACCTGAAGTCCACGCGAACGAAGTCGCGAGCAAAAGCTAGTTGACAATATTAATACTTTGCGACATATCTTTACGTAGTCGGTGCGCCAGGAAACTTAGATGTCAAGATTTTATATCCTCATGCGCGTTATTACGCCAGTTCAATCGTTTTAGCTAGAGCATATTATTTTAAAAAATATTATTGTTTAGTTAGTTAATGTTCCTACTTACAATAAGAACATTTTTAAATTTATTTAGAAACAGTTTATTGACGTTTAATTATATTGATTAAGGCTGTTCTAGACTTATAAAAAGATTTGACTTCATAATTTATGTAATAATACGTTCTATATAACTAGTTATGTAAAATGATTGGTAGGCGAACTGGTAAATGTGACTGTTTGCTTGTCCACACTGTTTATATGTCCCTATTCCCTAATGATAAATGGTCACCGCTGCCCATAGACATTGGTACTGTTAGTAATACTAATTATTCCTCATGTGCCACGTTAATAATTCAGTAATTAAAAAAATCACATCACTTTTTAGTACAGAATTATACATTTGTCGCGTAAGGTACACTTAATATATTCCACACTATTCCCTAATGATAAATGGTCACCACTGCCCATAGATATTGGTACTGTTAGTAATATTAATTGTTCCTCATGTGGCACGTTAATAATGCAAAAAAAATCACATCACTTTTTTTAGTACAGAATTATACATTTGTCGCGTAAGGTACACTTAATTACGCAAACTTATACGCAGAAATCATTAGTAAAACATTAAACTGTATATACCAGGATGGTTTGCTGACAATGATTTGATGACAATGATCGTAATGACGACTTAAATACTGGAATAGTTAATTTTTATATAAATGTTGTTTTAATTACATGTATCTTCTATGAAAATAATAACTACTGTTTTCTATCAGTTCAAATAACTACCACTAAACAAAGTACATGTTATTAAGAAATAAATTTGAAGGAATTAGATTTTTGACATAAACCTAATTATATAATCTTAGTTGTGAAATATATGTGTTTACCAGTTTTTGTTACACATCTTTATAATCAGATTCGTTATAAGGCTACAACGATAACTCTCAAGGATTTTAGCTGTCCGCGTAGCACAAATTACAAGATATAGTTCACAATTACAGTTTATTCTTTCCTAATAATTTAACCGGAAATAATTCAGGCGTAGGATCAAGTATTATATTGGCCGACCAAGTAATTAAACTTAGAGTACAGAGACAAGTTTCACGCTAGATCAACCCGCACCAGATCCAAATGTTTAATAGTACATAAATATTATAAAAACAATAATTAATTTAAATAGCAATTTATTAAATTGTGAGCTCTAGACAACAGTTATACGTGCCTTTATCAGTGGACAGAATTACATTATCATCCTTTGGCGAGTCCAATTGTGAGATTTCCACTTGTGTATAATTTGCATGTGTTGTTTTAAAAGTTAAAACCATATTCCGCATCTACAAGTTTTCGATTTAAAAATATTTTTCAAGGGATTCCCGTCTAATTTATTTACTGTCAATAAATTTAAGTTTTTAATAAAAATCTCTTTACAAATTAATCTTGATTGGATGCGAATCCATCAAAATTTGTTTCATTACTTTAGAAGTATTTCTTAATAATATGAAGTTTCCGAAAGTTCCGAAACTTCACGATATTTTTTTTATAATTTCCTTAAATTATTTTAGACATAATAATAATAATAAACTTTATTGAAAAAACACAATGCTTACATAATAGATTAGAACATATGGCACAACATTAATCTTCTTGAACTTAGCTGAAACGATTACAATGTTTTCCATTGGTTTAGGTGTATTATGGTTTTAGCAATTATAAAATTTTTGATTATCTTTGGACCCCACACTAGGAGACCTGTATCGTGGGGCCCGAAAGGAACGGTGAATACTTTTTCATCGATAATAATATAATCAGTTTACTTCATAAGATGAACAATAGAGTTTTAAATTTTAAATTCTATAAAGACATAAAATAAACAATTAACCTTACATAAATTATATTAACTGGTTGAGATATCTCTTTTATAGACCACAGAATAATTTGTAGTAAAGAAAAACAAATAAAAAATACTAGCAAGTAGTTTTTTACATGATTTTCCATCTTGAACCGCACTTGAAATTTTTAAAAGTCTTGTTTAATATCTTATCTTTGGCTGATTGACTTTTACTAAATCTTCCTATAGAATATATAACTTATAAAATAAATGCTTAACTTGGTATAAATACGCAAAAATTAAATTATAATGGTTTATTAGTAATAATAGTTTTAAAATAAACAACAAAATTAAAATATTTACTTACATTTTCATTTACACTGTAACTAAATTATCTATCATATTATAGTTACTGTAATTTTCAATACTAAAAATAATAGCAAAGTTGTCAATCGTTGGATACGCAGCTTTGCTATAAAATAAATTTAGGAGTATGAACATAAAGCGTGAGCGTGGTATTAACGTAAAACACAAAAGTTGTATTAATTTATCCTGCGTAATATAATAGTCATCAATAAATATAAGAGTTGTATATTTTAAATTAACATATGACGTCAGTGGGTTTTACAATGTTTTCTTCTTAGGGAGAAAGTGAGGTTATACCTAATAGGTATTATACTCATTTTAATATTAGGAAACTTTAGATAAGGTGCCTTTTATTTAAATTATTATAATTTCTTCAGAAAATAAATTTATCTGTCATATTACTTATATTGTAAGTCCTGGCAACGGTGAAATTCTATAAGAAATCACTTCGTATCTTACTCGTGAAATATTAAGAACCGTGTTGCAGTGATACGTCGTGGTTTTGATATTCTGTAAATTTTATAATTGTTAAAGTAAATGTCCTATATCACATTCTGACATTTAAATATCGTATTCTGCGGCAAGTTTCGAGTTTCTTGTTATAGAATAGTCTAACTGGTCTCTATATTTTATAGTTATCCACCAGACTGGGAACAACCAATACGCATAATATTAAAGTACATATTTGTACAACGGTTTGTTTACTCTTTGGATGTTCGAAAAGTCATATAATTGATGGACCTTTCTTACAACATGGGTTATCGTTACGGAGCGGTAAAGAGCTTTAATGTATAAATATTTTGCGTGTTCGGGATACAGCTTATTATATCAATGTATTTGGGGAGTCAATGGCCGGCCCTCTTCATTCGAACGGTGCCAAAAACTCGAATAACAAATATTCAAAACCTTAGTACCCAAGATTTAAAAATTTAAACATTATTTTGTTTTTTATTTCGTGTTTTTATTTGTACGGATTGATATTGTTGTGACCTAAAAAATAAAAAAAAATGTATCAATTTTAACATTTTCTGTACATAAAGTCAACTAGCATTAGCAGTTTTACAAATGTAACGCCTAATACACACACGTAGTACACGTGCTTCCTTACTCCTTACTAAAGAATGGATTAAAATGTGGATTTAAATTCCTGTTTTTGTAATTTATTTTACATAATTTATTTCAATTTGAAGTCCCCACCTCACCTCGTTATATTTTGAATGAAACTGTACCCGTATACATATCGTCGATAACTCGTAGATTAAATAATGACTAACCCTAATCATTATAATTATTATTATGTTGACATAACCCAAGTACCTAATACAAAAAAGTAGCATGACTATTATAATCAATGCCGTCGAGTGACCGTTCATAATTTTATTACCTTCAAATGATCCAATTTGAGTTTATTTAATTAAGTTGTCCTCGTCAAAAAAATGTATCAAATAAAAATAACAATAAATAACAACATCAAGTTTTAATAGCGCAATGATATTATTGTAAAAGTCGCATTTTCGATCTTTTAGACTATTTGCCTGCTTATCATATATCGATAATGTATATGTATATAATAATGTATATCAAAACAAGGTTTCTGTTTTTTTAAGTGAAAGTGACCTTATATTCTCACTGGAGCGGAATTGAATAAATCTTTCTTTAATTGTAAAAAGAAAGAAATTAAAATAGGAATACTGTAATTTAAAATTATGAAAACTTGTTTTAGTAATACTCGTTCTGTTACTTTGTTTGTTACCTCAGACCACTGCAAATTAAATAACAGCAAAAATAGTGGGAAGTGTTATGGTAATTTTACACGAATTACATTATTTATGCTATTCTAGATAATATGGACATCAAACATAGTTTATGAGCATACATTTTAGGACATTTTTTGACTAACACTAATTTCAATTTTAGTTTCAAGAATTGGTGCATATCTATACTCTTTTTCAACCATAACGGGGAAAAAAAGCAAATAGAAATTTCAAAGCCAATTGACGCGTTTATATTGGTCGAGAGCTTGAATAGTCTATAGATTTGCGAAAAAATTGTGTTATGTACATCGAAGTAACTGTAATGGGAATTTTGGAAGTAAAATTAAAGTGGAAATACAACACATAAAAACTAAAGTATAATGGTGTTGAAATATAAATATGTACTAATAATAAACTCTTAGTAGTGCAGTAGGTATACAGAAGAGCTAATATGATGGCATAAATTTGAATTTTGTTTATTATTTACCATTCCTATTGGAATAGGGTATCAGTAGGTATATGTGTGGTTAAACAAAAACTCGTTCTAAGTGTTTTATATTTTTGTTGTATACATGGTTTTCATGCTAATTCTCCAAAGAAGTGCTTCAATATACATAAAATATACATTTAAAGTATACGTTTGTAATAAAACCAAAAAGTAACCTTGGCAGTGCAGCAATGAATGACTAAATAGAATTCTTCTTACAAATTATATCTTTAAATGGCCCCAGATTTAATAGGCCAGCATTTGCATTCAATTGCTAGTGCGATATCGACGTCCACGGTTCGCAATTCAGGGTCTCCAAACGATGAATTATTTATCTGAAAAATTATGTATTTATAAGAAAAATTACATGGTCGCGGGGATATTGTTTCCGTTATCCGTTAAATATTAAGTTTTACTTAGTTCAGCGTGTTGAAACACTTTTTCTGTTATCATTAATCTGACTATTGAAAGAAAAATACGCCATAGTTTAACTAACTATAACTACCCTCATAAACTTACTAGGTAGGTGCGACTTTGTGCAAACCTTTATAAGTAGACACAGACTTCTCATCAGATTTTATCAAAAAGCAATATTTAGTATTGCTATGCTCCGCAGCTCCGCTTTGAAAGGTTTGTGCCAATGAAACTACAGGTATGACATCTTTGATCCCGAAGCAGTTGGTGCGTTGGCGATGTAAGGAATGGTTAATAGGTATATCCATGGGATTTGGTGATTACAAATCTTCAGGTAGCTCATTTTTTCTACTTATATGATAAAAAACAATATTTATAAAGAAGGTTATATGTATATGCATAAACATTTTAAGCGATACTCAAAATTGAAGCTAATATTTAAACATTATATGTTTACTTGTGTGTCATAGAACCACAATTTATCAATATTTTATTATTAAAAACTTGTTTAAAAGACGATATTATCCTCAGTAAATATCATGTTATTATGAAGACTATTAGGTATTTTTAAGCAGATACGATCTCAAGTTCGTAATAGAGAACACGTGATAGGCTACTCGCGGGCAACATGTGTGTAAATAAAGATAGCCTGTTAAGAGAACTGCACGGAATAGTAATACAAGATATCTATTCACATACCTCACGTGTGTGATTGCTTAATTTTCGTACTACGTTCCTTGACACGCCCTGACATTGATTTTACGCAGATTTCGCCGTCCCATGACTAATGCGTAAACTTTAAACTGATGCAAAACAACTTTTGTTTTATCTAAACGCCTCGTTAAGCAAATATTTGAAATACCCATTCGACGACGTCGAATATTATCCGGAAAAGATTTCTAACTATAAAACTTGTTTTGTTATTGAATGGATATAATATTATAAGACGTTGAGGTATTTAAGCTTTATGGATATTGATTGTGATTTTATCGGAATATTATTATTTATATGATATTATTAATTTCTATTTAAGAAACAATTAATATTAATTCACTCATGTTCATCACAGGGATATTGAGAGGCGGGTTAACTTTACGATGTTTTAATCAAATTTTAGTTACGTCAAATTAAGTATTCCAAAAGCAAATTTAATAAATAATTAATCTATATCTCAGTGAAGTAATAGTGAATGTCACTGGAAATATACACGGATATAAAAGTTAAAATGACAAAATGTTTTTAGAACTTAGAGGTCATGAGAACGTGAATTATATTAAATGCCTAATTAAAAAAATTAATATCATTTCAAACGCAGAAATAATGGGACTTTAACTATTTAATTAATTAATTAATATTTAACGTTTATTATATACATTAAATATAATATGATGTAATTTAGTTACTTAATTTTTAAATTATAATGCGGACGAGAACAAAGCTCAATAACACTGACTTTTAAAAATTATATCAAAATAATTTTTAATAGGTACTATTAAATAGTCAATTAAAACGTAGAAACTAAATGTTAAACTACGGTAACTTGGAATGTAGATCTGAGAAGAACTGGAAACTCAGTAATTATGAGTCTAACCTTTTTAGTAGCCACCAAATTACATGTATCTAGTTAGTATACATACATATACTTACAGTAAACTGGCGCATAAAAATCAATGAATACTTTATTTCTTAACATCTTATATTTCGTTATTTATCTTGTCTAGAATAATATGGCTTGTCCTCTTAATGATTTATTTAAATAATATGCTTAAATGTATTAGCTTCGCAAATGTTAAAGCACTAGCGAGATTTTATTATAAAATTTAATATTCTGCTTGTATATTACATCTTAAAAATGTCTTCAAAGAAGTCCGCGGTGGTGTATGTCTATCTTAGGGATAGTCCACAATAACAATTTTTTACCTTTATTTTTAAGAGAAGTAATCTTAAAAATAAGATTGAAGACTTTTTTTTAGAAGCGAATTTACGTGTTCTGACATTATAGCTTATCTAATTATGTAACTTGAATACTTCATGAATTTAATACAGATCAATATGGCCCAACAGTATGTAATTTAAACGAATATTTTCGAAGACAGTACAGATATCAAACGCGTCCTGTGTTTTATTGTAGTGTCTAATGAAAAAACAAGCTGTGGACGCTGTGTGATATTCTGTAGTATATTTACTATCAGCACTGCATCCGTGTAAAGCCGGGGCGGGTCGCTACTATAAAATAAACGTCACGCATCACAAGGTAATAAAAAGAAAGGCGACAAAGTGTTCATGCCGTTTCCCGTCGCGGCAAACGACTCAGTCTTAAACTCAAAGCGTGCCTATAGAGATGTCTCTTATCCAAATAAATTTATGCTAATCTATTAAATTAGTATTTTTTAAACATTTCATTGATGAAATAGTTAATTTAATTACTAATTATTTTATTAACATGTATTAACATAAATAATAAAAGGGATAAATGCTAATGTCTTAACAGAAAGGCGTGTTACCGAACCAGCAAGGGCGTATAATTACGAAATAGAGGTCAATTTAATTAACTTGATTACTTGATAAAAAAACTTCAGTTGGAAATATCTATTGTGTTCAATAAGCACTAATTTATTAAATATCCGTTTACATAAAAACTCGATCTGTAATTATCATGGACCTAATTGTCGTTGAACGCTAGATTTGTTTTGCACCTTCTGTGCCAAGAAAAAATCCTAATACGTTATTGAGTAAAAGTTGTCTGTTATTACCATATTTAAATTGAAATTACTATAAGAAGTGAGTCGATTTAATAAACAATACAATTTCACCAACTATAATAAATTAATAAAATATTAGTGTTAAGCAACCTTTATAAACGCTTACTAACTACTTATCTAAAAATAGATTATATCTATTTCTAATAGATGTACATCGTGAACAAGTAATAAACTAAAACAAAGTACAATCACTTCAAGGCATTGACTAAAAGACGCATGTTTATGACCTCAGAATACAGTGTCTTGCGAAATTCTACGCTTGTTATAATACTTAATTTCGATTCGAAGTTATTCAATAGTTTTTATTTTTAAATTAAGAAAAAGATTAGTTTTTCTATTAATTATTTTTATTACATATTCAATGATATCAATGAATGCCCGTTTTGTCTTGTTATTTTTCTGCGAAATATTGCTAGATATTACTTAAAGGTACTATTTCAGAAAGCTTCGATTATGTGTAATAATTAATAATTAAAGCAATTACTATATAAAATACCGTCTCAATTCAGTCGCATATAAAATGCATGTTTGCTTATAATTCGAAGAGAAACGATTAACAAAAAAATATAAGATTAATATTTACTTATTGTCTGTCACCACCGAACTGAGATGAAAATCCTGTTCGGCGATCTCGCTAGAAGTCATATCAAATGTAAACTGATAATTATATAAATTAATAAGTAGACAACGCGTTATTGTTGAAAAATGTCTGGCGCCATACTAGTTAAAACAACGTAACGGTTCCTAATCAAGTTCAGATGGCTTTCCCCTATCTATCTAACGAATGCGTTTACTCGTTACTAATTAACGCATCGATTAATGTATCCAATTGCTATATATTCGAATTATAAATATTTTTGTAGATGTTAAATGTTATTATTACATAACATACAAATCAAAACATTTACACAGAAAGCAAATATTATTATTAATCTTTAGCACTTTAATAGACCTGTTAATAATCTTATTTCGACCGATTTCAGGTACGGCGGTCTACATTAACATAGATTAGCCAACGGCGTGGGGCATACCAATTCTAATTCCCAATTGCATTTGTACACCCAGGTGCACTGTCCTTTCCTTCACTATTATAATGCAATGGGAGGCAAACGAATGGAGCCTTGTATTCCGAGGACAGGCAAATATAGACAGTTTCTAGACTTCGTCGGGCTGCCGTCTCCTTTATAATAAAGACATGGAACCTTCGAACTGATTTTTATAGAAAGCTGATTTTACAAGGAATATCTGTTGTAATCAAATAAGCAAGATATTTTGAAACAACAATCAAGTAATTAATATACTTTATAACGGTTATATTATCTTAATAATATATATTAATTATATTTAATTAATTTATTACATATCAATACTTTTACTATTCAGACGCTCTTAGGTCTAAATTAAATTACGAGTAATGGAAATTTAAGGGGATTTAATATATTTTAATTAAAATAATACGTTACTATATAGTCTTAAAGATCAAGAAACATAACTATCAATATATACGTGTGTAAACATGTATATATACCCTCACACTGGTGTAAAAAGAGGAGTAAACTTATTTAGCCTTTAAAGGAATGCTAGAAATTAAGCGTCGGTAAAGAAGAACTATTTATAAACAATAAACTGGTTTGGAAATTCTAAAAAGTTGACTAATGTGCTTACTGCGAGTTAACTTAGTTTCTGTAAGGTTTGAGAATATATTGAAATCAGATTAATTTTTTTAATGTAACAAGTTACAGTTAAAATCTTAAGCACTTCTTTCTGAAATATTTCAAATATGATATTGCATCCTCAAGACTGTAACATTGAGGGTTGACATTGTTAAAATTAATCTCGATAGGAAAAGAACGCAGTTATCATTAATATTTATATTTTTATGGCATTGGATCAGAGGCTCACCTCAAGGAAAGTGATTTTCTGTTTATACATATGTCATTGACCCAAAAAACTGGATGATAATGTTTCACCGTTAAACAGACGTCACCTCTCCCTAGGAGAAGAATGCTTGCTAATTCTACTATGCTGTTCCAATGAAGGATGAATTTTATAAACACGAAATAAATTCACAAAATTTCATGCGTAGCTGGATTTGAAGTTACATTCATTGAATAAGGTGCACACATTCTATCCACTGGACCTTGGGTTTTTATTTAAGCTCATATTGTATAGGAACGGCTTAAGCTAATTCTTTTGCGAAAATAGTATTGTTCCGCTTCGAACCATTACGAATGGATTATAATTGAATTTATTTAAACACTAGCTCTGCCCGTGAATTCATGCACGTTGGAATTTAACAAAAAAGTCATTCATATAGCCTAAGTTATTTCTTGATACATCAGCTACCTGTCAGTGAAATTCCCGTCAAAATCGGTCCAGCCGTTCCAGAGATTAGCCGGAACAAACAGACAGGCATACAAAAATAGAAAGAAGTACGTTATATGTACTAAGTACATGCAAATATTAGTAAAACTCGGTTATTTCTATGTTACAAACAGACACTCCAATTTTATTATATGTGTAGATTTAACAGTTATTAAATAAAGCTACCTTCAATATGGTCAAGGAATAGTCAAATGGTTTTTTTTCACCCGATCGCTTTTGCGTAACCTTACTATTAAACATGACTTCATTTGTAAAATACATTTTTAACTCCGGAAGTACAATTGTCATGACAGCTGTGATATACGTGAAGTGTTTAAAATGCGTCTAGCAATAATAAAAACAAATCGAGTCTATGAAACAACATTTTTTATCCTCGTTACGAGTTAATTAATATGAATATTTTAATAGTACACAATTCAAACGTACGATTTCAAGATTCTAATAATGGTAAGAACCAGATTTTTTTAATTTCATACGTTATATATATATGCGAGACTTGTTTGTAATTTTTGAACTAGCATACTCTGTGATAGACAAGACTCTCTTGGTCTATTTTTATGTTTCGGTATGAAGTGCGCACAAGAGACGCCACACCATATCTTGGCTCCTAAATTTGGTGGTGCTTTGAAGAAATGAGGAATGATTTATATTTTTTACAGTCCCACTATATATGAACATTGGTGACCAAAAACCCACATGTGTCGTATTTTTCACTTCAACTATGTGTGCCACGCATTAAATTTAGATGAAACAGGTAGGCACATACTCGTATTTAATGTAATGTGTGACGTTGGTTGGCATTTACGATTAATGATTAGTTTCTTAGTCATAGCATTAAGGTTGTAAGCCTTCCCGTCTACATTAAATAGAATATTAATGCAAATATAGTAAAATATTCAAATTATATGAATAATGTCTTAAATTAGTGTAATTAATTGTAGATTCAATTGACTATCGCTACCTGTTCGCCCAAGACAGTCTATGTAAATAGAAAGTTTTTATTTTGCACGCCTTTGTTCATTGAAGCATATTTTTGTCTTGTGTCTTTTGTGTTTTTCTTTTATATTTTTGTCTTTCCTTAATTTTAAATATATGTATCTTTATTGTAAAGAGAGAAAGAGGATAAGTTTACTGGTATCAGTACCAATCTTACATATAAGCATTTATTAGTAATCCTTTAAGTAAATTGAATATGAAAAATCATATATAAAATAAATGCGGAAACATGGTAAGCTTATGATCTACATTTTTAGGACAACACAAGCGTAGGATGCGGAAAAGAAACTGACTATATCCGTAATATAACTCGGCCTTATTATTTGACATGTGCTACAAGCAAACGACTCACAATGCCTACGTGAAGTCGCTAGTTAATACGTTTACTGGAAATAATAGCTCATTAACATACATATGTCATATTTCATAACAATTTTTAAAAGGTTAGTTAAGGCCGGTTTATTAAGTGCTGTGCGTGCTCTTATATATTTTTTATGCGAAACGGACAGAAGGCTCACCTGATGGAGAGTGACTACCACCACACTTGGATACCAAGACACCGGTGGCTGCAACTGCGTTGCCTTCTTTCAAGAATGTAAAGACTTTTCTCTTTTTTCCAGACATATTGATTCGGAATAGTCACCGACCACCGCTTATTCCACAGACTGGTCGTACGAGGAAAAAATCTTAAAAAATGTATACTTATAATATTCAAAACTTGAGATATAGTGTCTCTTTTTTATTTTATCAAAAGACAACGGTCGCCATAATTGCTTAGTCGTATGCATTTTCTTATGATATTAATATTAAATTGTTTAATCCAAACCCTAATTTCAATTTTCCTTTTAAAATATTTTTTTGAATAAGAAATTTATTAGATAACATTATCGTCATCATCATCATCTTAGCCGGAAGATCATTACTCCCTCTCAAGGATCCCTACATAGCCGCCACTTACACGCTCCGTACCTATTCAACGGCATTATAAATAAATAGATATTTTGTCGTATTAGATCGTGATATAGAAGTAATTTAACACAAACAACTAAATATTATAAAACAAAGTCTCCCGTCGCGTCAGTCTGTATGTATATTCACGATAAACTTTTAAATCACTGAACGGATTTTAGAGAAATTAGAAAGAAGAGAAATTTATTTTTAGGCATCTAAATTTTTAAGTTTTTGTGGAAATAAGTTGAATTAGAACGACAATTGTTAAACACATCGGAATAAAGCAACAAAAAATTTTAAATAAAAGGTAAAAATAAAAAAAGCTTTTGTCCACCCGTGCGAAGCCGGGACGGGCCGCTAATGAGTAATAATTAGCATAGACTTCTGATATGTTTGTTGTAATGAAAAGCGGTTCAGACTATCATTCTGATAGAGCGATCCACTTTGAGCTAATTAGTGACAAGTTAATGAATTCGTAGTCAATCGGCTGTAGTCGGAAGCACTCAATAGGAATTTAGTTTTGTTTCAAAGCAGTATTTTTAATGAAAATGAAATCGCTTACTCTGGATATACAAGTTCTGGGTGAGCCAATAAAAAAGTAATTAGGTTTTTAATAAATTCTCAATAGCAGCTCGCAGATTGAAAACAGGCGTACTTCGGAAAGCAAGTTCCGCGCCTAAACTCTTTCCGACCGTGTCGGATTTGCCTCCACATCGGACTTCCGAATAAATTTAATTGAGAATGTTTCTGCCGTAACCGAAATTATTCTTCAGTACATAATGGTGATGTTATATTAGTAATAGATAATAGTGATTATAATATGCATAATGGATAATAGGTATTCAATATACAAATCGTACCAGCGGTTAATCGTAGGTCAGTGACCTTAGGTTAATATTTTCTTGAGCAAACATTTCTATGAAATACGTTTTACATCTTTCTCGTCTAATTTTTACAATTTTCCGCAAAATGTGGATACTAGTTCATTTATTTCCATAACAAGGCAAGACGTCATTTGTATTTGAAGGCTATTATTTAGTTTGTTACAAATATTCGCGTAAAATGTTAAGTTTTTTTTTATTGAATAAAATTATATTATGAATGAACGATTTTGGGAGAGTTCAATGAAAGCCGGTTCTGACGACATAACAAACATCTTTCCATTAAATCCTTCGCAATAATAATATTACAAAGATTTAGTTAGCATTGTACATATGCTGAAAACTGTCCTGTTTTACGTTTAACTGGTGTTTTTTGTACACAATTTCTAAATATTTTTGTCGATAGATATTAAATACACGTCATATGACGTCACTGGACCAGAAAGAACTTTTATCTTACAAAGACAAATGAATTGGACAACACACTAGCACTATAAACATCATTCCTTACACGATGGAAAACGTGATCAAAAATCCTATGTCCTTTGTGTTTAGGCACAGTTGCAGTGGCTCATTGACATTTCATACAATAACACAGCTATAAAAATATTAATAAATGGGAGATACTATTACGAAGGGGTCAACACAAAATTGTACCATCAGAAAAAGGGACATCACCCAATCTATTTTCGCCTATAATTTGAATCCTATTTTATTATAAATTAATTTCGTCCTTAACTTCCTTATTAATTTTATAAGAAATTCTTTCTGGAATATTTTATTTTGTAAAAAAGAAATAAATTGAAACGATATATTATGCAGATGTTTTTCAAGAAACACGTTTAAATTTTTTGAGAAGTAATGATTACATTCATGGTTCCCGTTTACTTTTTTGTCGTTTATATTTTGGTGTTTATTTATGATATGGAGGACAAAAGGTATATGCAATTACTAAAACACAAATCTAAAACCGCTGGGCTGAGATGGCCAATATTTTAACAATTTTCATTATGGTTAGAACGCGTGCATCTTAATGGATGATTGCGGGTTCAAACACAGGCAAGCACCACTATATATATGTGCTTAATTTGTATTTATAATTCATCTCGTGCTCGGCGGTGAAGGAAAACACCGTGAGGAAACCTGCATGTGTCTAATTTCATAGAAATTCTGCCACATGTGCATTCCACCAACCCGCATTGGAACAGCGTGGTGGAATATGTTCCAAACCCTCTCCTTAATGGAAGAGGAGGCCTGCTGTAGTGCTGAGATACAGCAGTGGGAAATGTAAAGGCTGTTACTTTACTTTACTACTTAAATCTACAACCAAACGAATAATAATATTTAACTAAACTATTTTTAAAACTTGTTCTTTACAGATCAGCGATTTTGACACTGGAAAAATATCAATAATTTATGTTAAACAGATTTTTTAATTAATCAAAAAAATATACATTATCGATGAAGGTTTTTTTTTATTACTCTAATGTCAAGGTTCCAGAGTGTAGTCAAATGCATACTAATAGTTCTAGTCTGTGGATACGGTAAAACCACAAATAACATTTAAAGAATTTTCGAATTACGAATTATTTAAAATTTTATTATTGATTAATAATAGTTTATACGTAAATAGGCAAAGACTAAACAGTTCAGTAATTTGGATGTTTGTGAATCAATATTTTTTTCTATGGGAATAAGACTAAAAACTCAAGGAGTTTTCTCAAACGCACCAAGGTTACGGAACCGATATAAATATTTGGCAATAAAAGTAGAAAAATCAATTTTCGGTGTAATCCATAGAAGTTTTCATCAATTTTTAATAATGAATATATTATAATATGGTCGAATTTAACTGCTAGGTTAGCACTAGTATTAACTAATTTATAATAACAATAAATGATGAATTAATATTTAAGATATAAGATATTAATTTATTTTTAATCATTATTTTATATCCAATTGTAAGTCCCGTCAAACTCAGTCCAGCCGTTCCAAAGATTAGCCGGAACAAAGGGTCAGAAAATTTTAAATAATGTTATTGTTATTGTTATATGTACCGTGCATACATATATATGCTTTTTAGTAAAAACCGCTTATTTTAATATTACAAACAAATACTCCAATTTTACTATATACATAGATGCGTGAACAAATAAACTACATTTTTATTTAAAAAGTCTTATTAAATCAATACAAGAAGATCACTCATCGAAATATATAAAATATTTGTATTATCAAAATTTCACAAATTTCAAACTGCCATTTTGTTAACAAGCAAAAATTTGTTTGTGCAAACATTTTTCGGCTATAGCAGAAGTGGTTTAACATTATGTAATGTTCTTGTTCTATGAATCATATCTTTCTGCTATAGGTCTGGTATAATAAAACAATTTGTTACGTTCGGTAAATCTTATTCAAATCTTTGTGTCAACAATGTTATTGTAGACTTTTAAATTAGTCGCAATATTCCACGTTTTTAATCTTCGGCCTAATCTCCTATAGAAATTTCAATAGATCCACTGAGTCATATGGAGTCATATTATAATAACGAATCATTCAAAAGTACGGTTTTGAGTAGTTAGCCGGAGTAGAAGAGCTTGTTTGACGCGGCACTGTATTAACTCAACACAAAATAATCATAAAAAATGACAATATTATTTAAGTAGGTACAAGAATTATATTCGATTTAGTAATAAATATGTAGATGTGGATAAATATATAAACATATAATATAAAAATATATAAAAAAATATTATTTCTCAAGTAACGGAGCGAAACTAAACAAAAGTCGTAGTCAAGTATATATAGATGATACAAATATTAATAAAAAAGTCAATTTATAATCTTTAATAGATTATAAAATGACTTTTTTACACAAATGATATAAAATAAAACATTAGAATAATATAATCTTGCTCTTTTTATATATTCTTAGTTAGTATCTTAACTATTTATAATATTTCAGTTTTCGCTAAATATGTCGAAACACGGCTTCATCTCAAACAACAACATTAAGCGGAGAAAATACATTCGTACTTTCGAGAAAATACTTTTTCTAACGGCGTAAAAAAATAAACAATTGAATTTACTGGCGCAACATATTTACAATATACTTTAACTTGTCATATAATTATTTATTCTTTATTCGGGAAACAAACAATACAATATTACAAAATAATTACTAAATAACTCAAACCACTACGTTTCCACTAACAGCCAGTATAAATAAGAATCAAAGTGGAAAAAAACAATGAACAATTTATGTATTAAGTAAATGATAATTATTGATCACTAAAACTTCAATAAAGTACTTGTTAATTTTGTTCAATAAAAAATCCTTTGCGTTGCAAGTTGGTAGCAGATGATTGTCTTACTATTTTTTTTAAGTAAACAAGTGGAGCCATGAGGTGAAGGTGTGAATAGATATTTACAGTTTCTTATCAATAAATAAAAAACATATACGATTTATTTTCCTAGAATGTTATGTTTAGTTAAATAAACAAAACTATTGGCATAATAATTTAGAAAATCCGTATAAACGGGAACCATGAATGTAATCATTACTTCTCAAAAATTTTAAACGTGTTTTTTGAAAAACATCTGCATAATATATCGTTTCAATTTATTTCTTTTTTACAAAATAAAATATTCCAGAAAGAATTTCTTATAAAATTAATAAGGAAGTTAAGGACGAAATTAATTTATAATAAAATAGGATTCAAATTATAGGCGAAAATAGATTGGGTGATGTCCCTTTTTCTGATGGTACAATTTTGTGTTGACCCCTTCGTAATAGTATCTCCCATTTATTAATATTTTTATAGCTGTGTTATTGTATGAAATGTCAATGAGCCACTGCAACTGTGCCTAAACACAAAGGACATAGGATTTTTGATCACGTTTTCCATCGTGTAAGGAATGATGTTTATAGTGCTAGTGTGTTGTCCAATTCATTTGTCTTCGTAAGATAAAAGTTCTTTCTGGTCCAGTGACGTCATATGACGTGTATTTAATATCCATCGACAAAAATATTTAGAAATTGTGTACAAAAAACACCAGTTAAACGTAAAACAGGACAGTTTTCAGCATATGTACAATGCTAACTAAATCTTTGTAATATTATTATTGCGAAGGATTTAATGGAAAGATGTTTGTTATGTCGTCAGAACGGGAGAACAGATTTCGACAAATTTTGGTAATGAGTTAGACTATGGGCTGGAATAGCATATAGTTTTTATCCTAAAATTTATCTAACATTTTAGTAAAACCTCCTAAAACCTTTAACAGACGGGCAAAGCCGCGGGTACCAACTAGTGCGTTATAATTGCTTGCAAGAGTGATAAATTGATCTTAATCATTAATATATGTAACATACATACAAAATGAATTATAACATATAGAGTACGCGGAATCAATATTACTGAGCTGAACGTTTAATTTTACTTCCTGTCGACAATCCTTGCAGATCCGTTAAACTGGTTTATAGGAAAAGTTAATATTTTTGATTTTAATAAATATTATTTTGTTTTTATTTCTTATTTTTTAAGTTACGATGTTTACAATTAAATTTAAATAAATAAAAAAACCTGATCTTGAAAAAACGATATACCCGTGAGCTTTTTGACTTTGGATGAGTGAATGAATGAATTTTGTTTTGAGAATTCAAACGATTTATAATTTTGAATATTACGTAAATTAAATATTTTGACTTGAAGTGTATTTTTTGTAAGGTTTAAAGCCACGATGTAGTTAAAGCGATTTACATAGCTTATATATTGAAGACATGAGATATGAAAGTGTTGATTTTAATCAACTTTGGGATGGTACTGCGCCTAGTATCATCATATAAAAAACGGATTAAGTCCAGATGTAACCCGTATATTTATATAAAAGAAACCTGCATACTTTGGAGACTGATATATGCATATACTACAGTTGCACGGTGACTATTAGATTAGTCTTTTATTCTTATACAAATACTTTTACCGTGGGAGTACTCCAACGGGTACTTATTATCTTTTAAAATTAATTAATGTAATTTGTTAATTAAATTATAATGCAATTGATTTTAATTTAGATGAGCCGTTGCTCGTTTTTAGTACAATTAAAACACAAATCTTTTCTTTAATTAATATTAAAACATTCAAAGCCCGAACATAAACAGTAGCAGAGCTATTGAACGTACATATTAATTATGATAATACATTTAATTCAGAATATTTTTTTTTATAAAATATTGTAAGAAGGTATTATAATGAATGCGCGTATTATAATTTCTAATAAATAATATTGGCTTATATTTTATTACGAATATTAAAACTGGTGCATTTGGTGCGTCATTAAATTCGGTTCGTAGCCAAAAAACAATCCTAAAAAAAGACAAAGGTTTGCCTAAATATTCTAAGTATAACATGGATCTTGTTGATGTCGTGTAAACTGGTTGTGTCGTTTTAAACAACTTATTTTCGTTTTTTTTTAGTAAAATTTATGCTAAGACTCGATTCTCGATTCACTCGTTGCAATTCTTATTTTTAGTATGTTGTTAATCTAAAATATATATTTATTACTTATATTCAGTTACATACATATATTATTGTTAATAAGTATGACTAAACTTATTACAGGTACTAAATAGTTTTGATGACTAAAAGCAATATAATTCTAAACTTTTAACAAGTGCTTTTTCCACCTTATAAGACAATTTATTTATCCTAAATAGATATCTCATATACAATTTGACGCATTAGACTTTACAATTTCTTCCTTATTATTATTCATGATTTATGACGTGCAGATCACCGTAACGGATATTACTATTGAAATGTCAGTTAGTTTTAAAATTTAGTTTAAAAACGCTAATGAAATTCAAACGTACTTGAGGCCTTTCTTTCATCGCAGATCAGCGGCGAACTGTTTGGTTTCTGCAACAACTCCTCCAGCTCAGGTAGTGCGTTCATATTGTTAGCACTTTAAAAACAGTTCCGTATAAACAACTTAATTTTTATCGTAGCTTACACCTCTTTAACTACACAGTGTCATATGAAACTAGTTGCAAGCACAGAACAGGCCGCGTCGTCGCATCGGAAGCTCATGACTTCGAACTGAATTTCGATAAGAGGGTAGACTCCTTTAGTACTGGGTGACTTAATTTGACAGGAATGGTTGACAGTTGACACGAGGATATCAACAGAGAGCCGCGCGGCGACTGAGCTCGCAGACTGCGGTCAAGGGTACTCATACCTCACGGAACGCTAGCCTAAGCAAGACCGACACTGTTGCCTTCATTTTGAACATAACCAACTGTAATTGTTCTTATCTCAAGGCTCAACTTATGTAGTCCTCATTTGAAAGAAAATCAAAACATTGATTCGCTAAATTGTTATTCGATAAGCGGAAACAAGTTTATTCGTAATACCTACGATCAAATAGTTGTGTCTAGTCAATTATTATAATATGTTTATTGATCAATTTGTAAAGCGAAACCATTATTTAAGACTTGTTATTATAAACACACATGCCACGAGGAAATTAAAATATTTAGAGAACAAGTATTTTTACATCTTCATTTCATAAAAAAATATTAAATCAATACCATAAGTAAAAGATTCTGGTGATTGTTACTAAAATTCCCATTTAATTTTTATCATGTTATATAATAAAATGTTCAGGTTGAAACATTTTTGACGAGTCTCGTGTATTTGACACAAGATAGAAAATACACTCATTTATTTTATACGCCAGTTTGAAACACCTCTTTTATGCAAAGCTTTTAATGAAATTTATGAGTTTAACTAAAAAATGCTAGTCTGGATGACCCTCCACATGGCTTAAAGGTGAGCTTCAATGCATTATTTTTTATAAATAAATTCATTAAATCTAGGCTGTAATACGATTAACAAGCTTGCAGTTTCACTAAGTGGTGCCGTTTAACTGTTTCCTGATCCCGCCCCGTGCTTTACTCCACTCGTAGCTCGACTCTCTTTAAGCCAGGCCTAATTATCCATTAGGCGATTTAAGCGTCGCGTACCGGTCTTTGGCTATTCAAAATTTCTTAATAAAGGTTTAGAAAAATGATGCAGTTCTTCACGCCGAATATTCCAATAAATTGGTAATCTTCAGAAAAACATATCATAACTATGAATAAAATTACGCTTTGGTTGAAAGTAATGTTTAGGAAACTAAAATAAGGTAAAGCTGTCCGTGTCCTGTCTTCGGGTTTTCTAATGGGATGAAGTTAACAGTTCCGTTCCAAACATAACACTGGTAGGAAGGTATTAATGACAAATGATAGAATAATTAATATGGGTGGTGTTCAAATATTGATTGTAATCTTGAATATAATAAATTTGATGCTTTTACATTAAATATATTGTATTTATTCAGATAAATTTAAGTTGCTACGTACTAGCAACTATTTTCGGTGACTTTAAAGGTGATATATTCTTACGAGTAATGGGTACAATCCATACGTTGTAAATGTAAATGTAATTTATGAAGCGTAAAATGTATTAACCGAATTGATATTTTCTTTCATAACATCATAATCAATTAACTTAATAATAAGCTATGAGGAATATCATTGTATCACAAATCGTATCCAAGCTGTTTCTTTTTATACAAATATATTTACAGCGATTTAATTACATAATGTGTTTCAAATATGAAATCCTTAAAAAATAAAATTGGCTTATTACTTTCTGGTGTATCCATAAGTCTGTATAATTAATCGCAAAACTAGACTATGTTGCACAGTACATACAGTCAAATAAAAAAATGTTGTCTTCCTGACTGTTTTCACGCCTAGCATTCTTAACGCAGTACGGTGCCAAATATTTTTTAATGCACAAGCATGTATATAAGTTCAGGTGAACTGTAACTCACACTCATAACCTGATATAACGTGAATCCAAATCAAAAACCGGAAAGATCACATCTGGACTTTTTACCATTTAGGTATGAATTACTGATTATGAATTGTGAAGAACAGACTATTTATTTTCCAAACCCATTCGTTTTTTGACAGAAAAACCAAATAATTTATGAGAGTGGAACCATTTATTTTATGGCATGTCAGGCTGCAGTCTTATAAATATGCTACTAAACCAATGAGACAGTAGAAAACAAAGAATATAAGACGAACGATAAGAATAGTTAACGTATAACTCATTCTTACGTTTATACGAATTAACGCCTTCATATTTTCCATGATTATAAAATATCTGTCACATATAATGATAACTATTAGGTGGTGGTTATTATTAAATTACGCGGTATGCATTGAATGCAACATCGTAATCGATTTGAACAACAGACGACTTGCGGTTGTTTGTAGTCACTTAATAACTTGTTGTTCACTGCACGAGTATTGAGTAAACTATTTTAAAATACTTAACACCTACGTCGTAATTATGCAAGTAGTTCTGAACTCTGTTTTGTATAGCGGGAAGGTTTTGGCAGAAAGGAGTATTGGAAGTTTGTTGATATACATGAGTAATCATTAGGAAATTAATTTAACGTCTAGTTTAGTAAGAAGGTGGAGGTTTATATGGTTTACGTTTAATTTTTTTTTAAATCCCTATACGATTGACATACTCGGTCCCATTTGTTTTTAATGTTCAAGATGTTTTATATTATATCACAACTGTGTTGCTTAAAGATTTGGGCAAAACTATATTTTTTATCGATGTCTGTTCTGATGTCTTATTACGCCTAATAAAATAAGGTACTCAGAACTTCGCTTACTTCCTCATTAGTTACAATTATTTGGCCCATTCTTGCATTATCATATGTACGTAAAAATGAATTATATGTATGAATAATTATATTTAAAAATATGGTAATGATATGTACTTAACATTAATTAAGATCAATAACTAAATAAAAAAAAAAACGAAATACCAAAAAGTACCTACGTCTAAGTAGGCAAACATGTTTGATAAAATTGTCTTCCTAAATGTAATAGATGACCTTCAAATGGATCTTGAATACTTTAAACCTGTAAATTTTACAAAATGATAACTAAATCATGAAATAATGTTAATTGGTACTTAAATCAATACAACAAAATGATCTTACTAACGGAGCTATTGGGTTATACAGCTACAGCCTATTCTAGTCGAAGAACGAATTAACATAAACAAAGCCTTAGATTTACTTGTTCTATGCGATTTGGTAATAGCTAAGTTATATTCTGCGCTACTAACATTTCTTGATTAATAGATATTAATGTAAAATAAAACACTATTTCAAATAACCACTTTTATCCACTTTAATTTTTTCGAAAATCCATAATTTATGTCATAGACTATACAAGGTCTCGACCAATAATATCGTATCAATTCGATGTCAAATGATAGATATTTATTCGGTTCTGGTTCTCTTTAAGTTGGAATTGACTAAAGCAGGAAAATATTTCAAGCTGGATATTAAAATTGCATTATCATAAAATTAATAGTATTTCGTTAAATTCAATTATATCAACCAAATAATTTGTGATCTTCACAAATTAAATCCAATAACTAATTTAGAAAGGCAATCTGTTTGTTTATTAATTTACAACACAGACTTGCTTATTATATAGATCAGATATATAATATTAAGTATATCTAGAATAATCTTTGTCTTCACAAGGACTTTCCAAATGTGTTATTCGTAGATGACGTATTGATATCATATCAGCCCTATATCCGTTTTATTAAATAAGAAATCGAAAAAAGATACGAGGATTTTGAAATTATGAAAATATTAAATTAATTTATTATTTTATTAAGTTAAATAAAATACCTCACGTTTAACAATTGAATTAAGAATCATGGCTATTGTGGTTGTAGTTCATGTTCCTTAGAAGGTTCCCGTTGGAAGAAATAGAACGTATTGTAGGTACATGTACGAAATAGGTAGGTATATCCCTTTCGCACTTAGATGAGACGTGTTTAAATTTTGCACTATTTTACTTTATGGGTTTATTAGATCCCAGGGTCATTAAAATAATAAAAATAAATATAATATTTTCGTTCTTGTCAGGTCTATCACATCACGTAATACGAATTCACAGGTCAATAGCCGAAATAATACGAGGCCAAATTTAGCTTAAAAAATTAAAAAGTTTATGTATGTTAAAAGAAAATAAATGTATTTTAATTTGTAAGAAAAAAATAACACCTTATTTGCCGTTGCATATTCCTATAAACCGGTTTTATTTTGCGCCTAAATGGTCGAATGAAGGTATTTTAGTAAGTATTTAGTATAAGTACCAACTTATGGTTTATTGTTCCTTATGGCTACTTGGTATGTTATGGTAAAAGCAACCAAAATAATTATTTATGTTAGCATATATTTCACGATTTCACGAATATATAATAATTGTGGAGGTAACTGTTTGCATTTTAATTACTATTTTTTATATTTCATCGACTTTCGATCAATTTACCTCTCGATGAAAGACGTGTAATGGAACCAAGACCATTTGAAAGGTACTGTACCATAGATATGGCCAAAAAATAGGTGAGTTCCGACCACAGACATTACTTGGTATATTTAATATTTAAACAAGTAGTTTTGGAATGCGGACCAAAATACGATAAAACAACTTTCGGTTCTATTTCGTTATGTGGGATATTTGAATATAAGATGCCTACGGCATTATAAATATTATATTTGACTAGAGTTCGCCCACGGCTTCACTCACGTTTTCGGGGGTTGGTTGTCAAGATGATGATGTTATATGTATTTATTTATACACTCAATATCGTTATAAATAACATGTCATGTGTTATTCCAATATATAAGCTACATTATTGTAAATTTTTATTAAAATCCAATGAGTAGTTTATGCATGAAAAAGTAACATAAATCCATACTTAAACTTCGCCTTTAATATATTAGTAAGGATTGAATTGAACAATGATTTTAAAGTCAACATTGTGGTTATACAGAGGGATATGAAACTTCCATTACCTACTCAATAACACATTTACAGACGTGCAAGAAAAATTGGGCTTACGTACAGTAGGTAATATTCATATTAATAAATCCGTTTTTTATTTCATAGATTAAAAGAAAATGAATTATACCAATATCATTGATTACATATTAATAGAGATTTTTAGAACGAGAACACGACGCTTCTTTAAATAAATGCTATGAAATAGTTTAGTTGCGACGTTGGTTCCCTGGAAGAGATCGCTATATGGCCAAGAGGTCGCCATAATTTAACGTCTTTTTTATTTACGCTGGATCCATGTTGTATTTATTTATTTTCTTAGCAACGAATAGGATAGATAAATAGATAGATAAAGAGAGATAAATAGAAAAGTTATATAGATTGTGAATAAAAATACTTTTTCATCTACCTACTTTCGACTTTTAACCAGGAATAAACAATCGGTTAAAGTACAATGTAATTATAAGATATGATAATATTACTGTTTAAGTTATCTTTACCAAGACTCTCCAAGTTATACTACGTCTTAAATCGACTCACTGTATTTGTGGGATTTCCCTTACTTTAAGTAACGACTTCTATAATATATTTAATTTAATTCCTCGAATAAAACACAGATAAAGTGTTCTAATAAAAATATTTGAACTCACACACATTTAGCTTATTTATGCGACTTTATTTAACGGAAAAGTACGAACATTTATAATCTAAACTTCATGTGGGAAAAGTAATGAAAATAAAAAACATCTGCCTATTTTAATTGCAATGGTAAAAAAGATAAACGAAACTAGAAACGAGATTTTAGGTAAATTGTAAGTATTTGTACTACTAAGATTGAAGTATTGTGCACTACTAAGAGTTTATGATTAATATATCTTAATTTTTAATACAACGCAATTCCACTTATAATAACTACTTTTTATCACTTTATTTTTACTTCCCAAAATTCCTATGAAATTTTCGTTGACGTTCAATATTTTATATTTTTTCACATTTTATAGTAAATGTCATACATTAATTAACCTAAAGCGACTAATGAATTTTTCCTGATATACTTGGTATAAAGCAGACATGGATATTATAAATGAAAATCAGCAGCTCACGTGCACTTTCAGTTACCTGTCTATCAAACATTCCCCGCATATAGTTACACCGAAGTAAAGTAAATTAGACTAAACCTAGTTAATAATTGAGTACATTCGGAATGTATTTATAGTCAATTGTTGTAAGTGAGAAAATCCCAGAACGTTTCTCAATAAGAAATATTTAAAAAAAAAAAATCGAAAACCATAACATAAGGGAGTCACCACTTGCGTGACTCTTCTGTATTATTATCACAACAAGTCTTTAGTCTAGTATGCTCTAATACGTATAAGCACCTTCAGGGACAGTAGGTACGATAGATACAATACTTATGTGCTAGCTACTAATCGTTATGACGTCTTTATGCGTCTACTGTCCCAGAGCGTGTTAATTAATGTAAGAGTATCCGGCATAGAGATCTAATCAAAGACAATTAATACTTTTTACAAGACATATTCTTAACATTTTCTTGGTTGAAACTATGAAAATATTTTTCTACTAAAAATTCTGAATGCATATAAGCGGTCGTGGGAATTGTAAAACTCGATTTCAAAAGATAAAATAAGATTAACCGACGACAGCGGCAAAATAGTTTTTCTGATATAAAGTAAAATTAATACTTAAAACCGCAGATGTATGCTAAAAATATAACTTTTATTATGATCTATAGATTACTGATCTTGGAACTAGCGATGAAGATTGTTTTCCATTTGATAAATACTTTTTTAAACTACAAGATTGTGTAATATTGTAACAGCGTTCATTTAAATTATATCAATGTATTATCTCATACGTGGTGTGAATAATCATTAAATAGATATATAAGGATAACCCGGGTAAGACCCGAAGCTAACTTTTTTTTTTCGTAATAGGTATTCCAGTTATTGCACGGCGTGAGTTAAATTAAATTTTGTTATTTTTAATGACATTTAATTTAAAAAAAAATAACATTAATACTACGTATTAAAAAAAAAAACTGTTTTTTGGACTATAACCGGATACGTTTTGTGAAAATATTATGAGAAACAATTTTACTGGTAGCTAAAATGTTTTGTGAACAATAATAAAATAGTTATACAAGGATAAACCGGGTAAGACCCGAAGTTTACTTTATTTAAATACCAGCTTGTCCCCGGCATAAGAAATAATAAAAATCTTTTTTTTATTTTCTTGTATGATTCGTATGGACTTGTTTGTTTGTTTGTTGTTTGTACCATATCTTTAAATACTAGGCGGTGTCAAAACCTGTCTTTGTGGGATACAAATAAAAATACAATTTATCTCGAAGAGTCTTCCAGATCGAGTTCATAGGACATTCCAGCAATATAAATATAATCACATCGTTTTATGCGAATGTTTTTGATGTAAATTGTTAATCGTTTGTGTAGTAGAGAGGACCCTAGATGTACACTACATTATAGGTATATCCATAGTGTTGTCGGATGTCGTTTTTTTTCAATATTGTTTTAAAACCGTTATCCAACAATACAATATTATTTGTTGTATCTATATCGAGTAGGTATATATTATAATGCAAACACACCAAGCTCTTTTATAGTTGAATACTAAATTATAGTTTAGATAATAATTATAAAAGCCAAACAAATAATGTATAAAAACAAAAATCAAACAACCGTAATACGTATGACTAAAATATATATACACCTAAGTCCATACTAAATATATACGTATTGTTTTTTTTATACATTACAAAATATAAATTTTCGTTATAATATAAAATAAAGATGTCAAAACCTAATCAAATATATTTGTAAAAAGACCATTCTAATCTCGTTTTACGTTCGTTCGTTTTACGTTCAATCCAGTAAAAGATAAATTAACATCCCGTTTCAGAAACTGTAATCAAAGATAATTATTTTTCTTTAATTTGTATTGTAATTGGTTGACGGCAGCTGACGGAGCTAGTCAGATTAGTCAGTCTCAGTTATTTTAATTATTATTTAGATGTTTTTTTAGCGGTGTTTTTGTTCACGAGAGTTTTCATAGAAAATCGAATGATTTATTTTATAATGCTTATTTTTTATGTAGCAACTATTGTAAGTTTATAAAAATACGTTGGGATAATTTTTAAAATTCTATGCAAGCACAATTACAGCCTCTAAATACATAGATAATAATAAATACTAAAAGGTTTTGCTCTCCAATCCTAACAATACGAATTGGATACACATTTGGTAAATTTTCATCTGACCCATGCAGGTTTCCTCACGATGTTTTTCTGCGCCGTCGAGCACGAGATGAATTATAAATGCAAATGAAGTACATGGAAACTGAGTTGCACTTGATTGGGCAATGTTCGATAATATTTCAAATGTTCTGAAATGGTTCATTGGACCACGTGCATTCTCACTAAACTATAAATTTATTGTGGATAAAATATGATTGTAAATATATCCTACCATTCAGAGAACAACAACAACAGCCTGTAAATTTCCCACTGCTGGACAAAGTCCTTCTCTCCCTTTTTGAGGAGAAAGTTTGGAACATACTCCACCATGCTGTTCCAATACAACCCGTATTGGAATACACATGTGGCAGAATTTCTATGAAATTAGACACATGCAGGTCACCATGTTTTCCTTCAACGCCGAGCACGAGGTGAATTATAAATACAAATTAAGCACATGAAAATTCAGCAATGCTCTCCTGGGTTTGAACTCGCAATCATCGGTTAAGATGCACGCGTTCTAACCACTGGGCCAACTCTGCTCTTACCATTCAGACACATGTAATTAATTTAGATGTACCTATTGTAGTATGAATAATTTTGTTGGAAATAAAATACACTTTTTAATATTTTTATCTATGTATATAATTGTAACGTTTTGCGGAAGGAAAACCCAAGTCTTGCGGTTACAAAATGTATTATTTTACTTGCATTTAATAGAAAAAGACAACGGTTAAGGAAGATTGATATAGTTACCTACTTATCTAGGATTAAATATGTAGTTCATGTATACTTATTGTAGATTTAGCGTACAGAAATAATATTAGTTTATTAGTAATTAGTTTAAATAGCGTACAAAGAAATAAAAACAGTCCTAACTTCGAACAGAAATAACTCGCCAAATCATACATAATGAAGTAAATTACTTACTCAGATTAGCTTACAGGTCCAAATTAAACACAAATAACATAACACTTTTAACAAATTATATGTCACGCCAATATCGACCGTACTACAGTCCGCGTCCAAAAAGAAAAATTAATGGCGGTTTAATTCGACATCGCGCTATTTTGTTTCGTTTTTTTTTTCTCTAGCCAGTTGTATGTAAAAAGAAATCTCCTATATAAAAATATAGGAGATATACTATACTTAAAACATTTAAAACAATAAATTTTACAAATAAATCTCTCAATAACTTTAGTAGTAATCTGTGGTTAACGGTGTTGGTTTCACAATTATGTATTTTTAAATCTAAGCTTAGTATTTAGACCTATTGTGACGCTGTTTGTTAAACCCGAATAAATAAATAAATAAAATAAAATAAAATAAAGAATTATATTATCTTTTACTAAAAATAAAATTGTTCCGGCTGATCTTTGAAACGGTTGGACCGTTTATGACGGGACCTTCACTGGCAGATAGCTGCTGTGGTAAGGAATAACTATTTTTATTTTAGACTTATATATAAAATAATAATAAAACCCCAAATATACTATACGTTACCACAAGCTGTCATACGTGGCAATACTCTGCTCGGAGCAAAATCAATAATACAAAGACTTTTATTAAAAAAAATACAGATGTATTGATAAGCTCCTCTTTTTTGAAGTCGGTTGAAAAGAAATACTTAAGCTTGAGTGTTTGAGACTTGTTTTATTTAACACGTCTTTATTATGTGATAATACTTTTGAGACTTCATTTAAAATACTTGTTAAATGACGACTCAAGTGCTTGTAAAGCCTACTTGAATAAAGTATAGGGTATATTATGATTTTGACATTTTAATATTATTCATTATAAATCAAACTTTAAAATTAATTCGTAAAACTATATTACATGGATGATTGGAACTGTTGCGTGTCACCGTGGACTACGGCGTGTTATAAATAATTACGCGATTATTATCGAAAGATTATTCAATAAGAAAACAAAATTGTGTAATGGTTTTTTAAATTGTCTGAGTAATTATTGTTAGTAAATTACAACCATTATCTGGATTTAAGGGTTGAAATTTTGGATTGTTAAGAAACTCGAGATTGTTTGCGGAAAATTGACTAAGGGAATTAATGAAAACTGATGAAATAGTATTGCGTTCCTAAACTTGTTACGAAGAAAGAACACGGACATTTAATTTTAAAAGCCATTATCTTATTAGTGCGGAAAGTATTTGGGATTTATTTGTGAAAATGTGGAAATCTGAATAATGCTTTCGAGTATTATGTGCCATTCGTGTCGGGATACAATTTTTCATTATTATAATTTACCTTCTGATTTAGAAAGCGAAATAAATCCATACTAGTCACCACAAACGTAAATTTTGTCATTTTCATTATTAAAGTTATACAGTTCGAGAAACTGTTTATCCCCTCTTTTCCGTTTACCGGAAGTATGCATTTCATAAGAAAAATAAACGTACGAAGAAAAGGTCGTATTTAAAGTTGTACGTATTGTAATAATATAGTTTAATTATTATCTTACTTGGGAGATAATGTAATTAAAACGAAAAAAATTGATAATAAAAGTTTATGCTTTTAACATAGCCCCTTTCTTTGCTTCTTTCTTTGCCATTTTCTTTTTTAATAGCATTTGCTTTTTCTCTTCCATCGACTTCTTCAAACCCTTCATCTTTCGGGTTTGTAGTCTGTTAATATCCTGTTTACCCATGTGAATACGACCAAGTTTAGTTCCAAACGCATCTGTAGATTGGTTCTTCTTAGCAATTGGTTTCAATTCTTTAGGTATACGACACGCTTCCTTGAACAAATCGGCAGATGCTAACTTGGTTCTACGCAATTTAAAATCTACTGAAGGACCTGTAAGCAAAAAACAAAATTTATTGAAGTATAGTATATGTAGAGTTGAGTATAGTACAACAAAGATGTGAACAGTAGTGTGAACTAGGCCTACGATTTTCTGAAAACAAACTTTTTATTTATAGTTGTTTTCAGTGTCGCGGAATGAATTTTAAAATAATTAATTTGAATCTAAATTATTATGATGGCACAAATAAATTAAAAAGTTATTATCGCGAATTTAATTTTGCTCTGTAGATATATACGACTATTTGTATCAGGCAACATTGCGGATAGAGCTGCACTTTACTTTTAAATATGTTTAATGATGTCAAACTGTCACACTCAGGGACATTTAAATTTTATAAACTTTCAACACATTATCAATAATTATATTTTAAATGAAATGTAAATAAAAACATTTATTTTGAATATAATAAGCAAATTTGCTCAAGTTCATTTCATTGCTGGTATTAATAAATAAAAAAATTGTAAATTTTATCTTGTATGCTTAAAATTAATATTAATTTAAGTAAAAAATACTGTTTACTTGTATCATATTCATAATTCACTCCATATTTTAATAGACGCGTCATTTATTTTATTGAATTATCAACATTTACCGAAAGAGTTCCATATACTTGTTGACTAGTTTGGCACATTAAAACATGTGAATTATGAAGAGGTAATAAGAATATAAATATAGTATAAGTAGTTTCTTCATGTTGATACACATTTATGGTAAACATTTGCCAACCACATAATATTTACTATAGACATATTAATAGATTTATTCTAGGCATAGGTATATAGTACATATATTGCACAACACATCCTTCTTTTTATGTTTATGTTTTGTTGTTGTCCCAAGCAAAGCTGCTAGTAACAGGTTTTCTATAATGATATGTCATTTGAGTCACACTAGTGAGGAGAAAATTATTGAGTGTCTGGATAATGCTAAGGAACAATATATTTTAAAACCAAATTTTAATCATAATTCTATGTTATTTTTTAAATAAATTTTATATAAATTGCAGATAAGGTACATATTCAAATTTATAGCTAGCAGCATTTTTAGTCTTAAATAAAAATTAGTTAGTTAGTTTTGATTTGGATCATCGTTATTCGCAAATAACCTTATTAACTTATAAATAACACAAATACAACTCAAACGGTGGATTTACGTAATTAAGTGAAATATTGTTGTAATACAAATAAAGATATATTAATGAGGAACTGTTTGTAGTGATTTACTACAAACAGTTCTTGCAGTGGATTTATCAACAAAACACTTGTAATATTGAAAAGTACAGTATGTTTTGGTTGTTTCCTATTCTCATTGAAATGGAGTATAGGCACATATATTCTGAAACTAATAACTATTACCTTTGAATAATATGATGAAATAAACAAAATTTCCCTCTTCCTAATATAGTATAGTGATAAAAAACAATAATTACCTATTTCTTCTAGTTCAATTCTTGGAGTTCTTTGACCACTTTTTTTCAGATGGATTCTGTAAGACCGTAAATAAATCATGCCATCATCAGTCGCTGAAAAGCTAAGAACATGTTCTAATCCTTGCAGTCTGACAGATTCAACCTGAAATAAGAAAATAATTTTAATTAGAAAAGCTTATTACAATTACTTATTAATCATGAGATATGTAATAAGAAGTAGGGCTTTGTGCAAGCCTATTTAGATAGGTACTATATTGTTGTGTTCCAGTACGAAGGGTAAGTGAGCCACAAGGCACAGCAGGCACAAGGGACATAACATATTAATTCTTAAGGTTGGTAATGCATTGGCAATGTGCGGAATGGTTAATATTTCTGTCGGTCTTATAATCTATGGGATATGATGTCTGCCTATATCATTAAAAAAGATATCAACACAGATTCTATCACTATATAATGACATTTAGCTTGTGTTCTAGATTCAAAGATGAATGATCTACTATAATGTTCCTGCTGTTATGGTGGATCATTCATCAAGGGATGTAACACCTTCATGAGGATGAGGACATTGTCGATTCACACAAAACACAATCTATTTAACTACTATACCTTTAATATAATTAATCAGATATTAAAAGTAGTTTCTAGGCAAGTTTAGTATCAAGCAAGATCATAATTATTTATTCATAAATGGCATAATCATACAAATATTGTGTTAATTAAAAAAATTATAATAGATAATTATTATTTAACTACCTTTTCTCTGTAGAAGAAATCAGTAAAGAGGGATTTCAATCTTTTAAGATCTTGATTTAATTCCCAAACAGGTCCATTAAAAAGTAGGCAAGGTTTTATACCGGCCAACACTTTCATGTTATGAAAATCTGACATGGCTTTAAAGTTTTCTGCTCCAAGTTCTATCATATCTAATATGCCATAGTTAAAAGTCCTCCCGAGTACAATATTATGAGGTCTCTTTTTACTGTGAGAACTGACTCCAAACAAAGACGCATCTTTCTTGTAGCATAATCTGTAACACCAAACAAAATCTTATATTATCTTTAAATATAAGTGACATCATCAACGCGCAATCATCCAAAGTGCCTTTTATTATTCAATAGCTACCTGTTTATGTATCATGCGGATATAGTAACTTATGTAAATTATAGATTAAAAGATAAACATAAACATAAAAATTCTGGCTCTTTTCTAGCTTTGAAAATTTAAACCATCAGCTTGCTCAATTATGTGAATGTGTTATACTGGTTATATATATAAAATTTACCTCTTAAATCACTCTGTTTATTGATGAAAACCATATTAAAGATATTTTTCAGAATCAATCAATAAAAATATACTTAATTAATATATTTTATTAGTTATTTTAGAATATAATTTTAGATGTAAAGTAACTGTCAATTGCTTATGCTGATAAATGAGGAAATTAAAAAGACTGTAATAATATTTAGAATTGCTAAGCTCAGATAAATAATTTATGAGACCAAACTTGGACATTTAACAGAATATGCATTGTTTAACACTGTATTTATAATTTGAGGTTACTTTTAATAGTCACAATAATGTTCTGAAACTTTTACTACTTTAAAGCTTATATTCTCAATAAAATATTCTTGGGCATTTTTTTTTCATTGAATGGAATGACGTTAAACTAATTATGATGTTAAGCACACCATAATTGGTTCAGTGAGTGAACAAATGAATCGTTTAAAATAAGTGTTATACAGTGAAAGTATATAAGTTATAAGTATATTATTCATAAATATATTTTAAAACTTACTTTTCAATAAGTGTCGCGTCTTCAAATGGTACGAAATCATTTTTTCTGCTTAAGTATGCTGCATCTGGCTTCTTTAAATCATAAAGGTCTTTCAAAACTTTTCTAGCTCTCTCGGATGGATTGCGAGCTTGAAGAAAAATGCTTTGCTTAGGACCTTCTATTGGTTTCGGTTCCCGGGACAATAGAACTTTTTTACCCTTACGAGTTGTGGGTTTTCTGTAAAATAATTGGAACAAATTAATGTTTACGTAATTATTTTACTTACTAGATATTTAAATTGTTATAATTACTTTATTCTTTGTATGACACCCATTTTATTTGTTGTATTATAATAGAAACACGTGCTATTTGAGCAGCTTTTCAATTAGAAGTTGGCATTGACAACTGACATTGACATTGGCATTTGTCATTTTTTAATTTTCATGTATACTTCTTCAAAAAGGTACTAATCATACAGCCATACAGATGACCAATAAAGGTCAGTGCTAAATTTTGAATTAGTTGTTACAACAACAATTTTTTTCCGGCAATAATTATAGGAACTACTAGTATTATTGAATAATTATGTTTCTGATAGTTAGTCTGTATTTATTTATATTGTATATTTAAAAAAATAAGTTTTTGATAAAAATGCTCATACCCTTCAGATAACTCTAAAATATTAAACATGAATTCTACTTCTAGTTCAGCGAGATATATCGATGAGGGCATCGACCATTCACTATATATTATACGTTTATCGTAATTCAGTTGCTCTTGCTACTGCGTTTCTTGTCCCACGAATCGAACGAGGAGATAGAAACATTACTTTGTGTCCTCCATTATTTCTTCATAATTTCATATGTTCAGAAAGAAAATTACTACTCTTTAGTAATGACGAAATAATATAACCATATTATAATAATTCGCTTTCGGTCAATCATTGATGCAGCGGTCATCGCAACTGCCTATTGGCAGCTGGCAACCGTTCTGCAGCTTAACTGATTGCACATCTTGTGAATCATAGAATATGATTGTCTCCAGACTAGTTCAAATAACATGAGTATACATAATTATTATAATGTAATTCGAAAGGTATGAATGTAAGGTTTTGGTTCTGTCGCCGCTTATATGTAAATTCATGGTGTATATCTACTAATTTATAGTAAACAATAAACTTACTTACAAAATCCACGTATTTTAAAGCTTTTTTATTGTAAAAATATTTTTGAGTTGAATTGGACGTGGCCGTGAATATACTTTTCATGTCTGGACTAGACAGTTGCTGGTTTTTTCCTGTAATAAAAATTAAATTCTGGGAAAAATCCGATTCTGCTCCATTTACGCCATTATTTAATTTGTAATGTAATCTGGTATTTAAAGATTTAGACGCTAGGAAATGCGGATGCAGATTTGGAGGTTCGAATTTGGTTTCCGAGAGATGTTAAAAGTTTTTCTCAAAATAAATTCTCACTGCGTATCCGACAAATCTATTATTTTAATCATGTGAAAGTTTATTTTATTTATGTTTGCATAATATTTTAGTTGCTTGGCCTGTGCTAACAGGCTTCAATGGTTTACAAGAGATGAGTGTACAAAGTGCGCCTCTGAAAAATTGGCACTCTAACATCTTCTAACCTGGCACACTCCATGAGATATAACTATACTCTATATAATATTGCGCTTTCAACATAGTTAAGTGATATTTCTACTTAATCCTTGATTACCTTGTTTACCAACATTATCGATAGCATGTAGTCGTCACGATGTCGAGCTAATATAATCACAATTGGATGTAGACAATCCCATTAGTATTGCTCTATAACTATCATTACTGCGATGTAATTGGATTAGGTTGTCGCATGTCAGTTAACATTATAAGATTTACGGATAAATCAAGTGTAATAATATTATTGATTGGTCATATTCATGGGCACTTTATGTCAATTTATGTGACTGTAGCTTTCGTGCGACTATTTCGTGGTAAGGCTTCTCACCTCATGATTGACTCCGAACAGCAATACTTAGCTTTGTTGTGATCAGACTTGATATATCAGTGAGGCAGTACAGGCTTACAATAAATAATATCGTTTTAGTTCCCACCATTGCTAGGGTGTTGACGATGTAAGGGATGATTTATATTTGTCCTAAGCGCTAATGTATATGGGCAGTGATGGCCACTTACCACGAGGTGAACCGATTTCCAGACTCCCGTCAAATATTTTGAATTAAGAATTGTAGTGAAAATTTAGTCATTTCGTTAGATGTTAGTATTAGTTTATGGTATCTCTATCTGTACCGATGGAAATATTCCATGACATGTAAGCTAGACACGCGGATAGATGAGCTATTGTAAATATTATATTGAGCGTAAAGAAAATATTTCCTAACAATACAGTGTTTTCTGTGGACTCAGCTGTCACTCAAGGTTTTTTTAAATTTCGTATTATATTTGCATTAGGATCTTTATAAAACGTTTAAGTTATACATACAAAAATAATGAAACAAAATAGCAAATATTTTCATCCTTGAGCGTTGTTTTTCAATCTAATTTATTACGAACTTACGAAATATCAATTTACATAAAAAGTTTGATTGATTTAATTATAGTTTGTTAAGTGCGATATTTACGTATTAAATAGAGTAGATATTTGATAGAAAAAATCACATAATATTTTTTCACAAAAACATGCTAATAAAGACTTAATAAAAAAGCAATATTAATTTATAGTAAATTAAAAAGTACAGATTGCTTGAGGGTTCCGTGGGTAGGATATCAAAATTGTTGTTGGTTACTTTAATTGTTTGAAGCTTATAGACATCGTAGAACCTATGACAGTGACAGTTCAGATGTATGTATATATTTATTTTTCATTTTGCATAGGCTATTTGACAATGCGAAAAATAAATTGTGAATTATTGTAATCAGTGTATATTATGAGTTTAAAAATGGTTATTTACTAACGAAACTTGAAAATAATATTTAATTTATTAAAAAATCAATAAATAAAAATGCATTTTTTCAAACGTTTGTCACGTGACACAAAACGCTCCTGATTAGTCGGGCTTAGGATGAAGTCACTTTGTTGTAAACCTTGCTTTCTACTATATGTACCACAGATTAAAATACAGCTAAGTGACGTCAGCGACCCCATTGCAGCACCATATTGTCCAAGTAGCGTTTTCGCGCGTTATTTAAATATGGAATTTTTATATGCTATTTTTCGGCAAATATGTACTAGAAATTAAAAAAAATTATTTTACTGGGTTCCTTACCTCTACTAAATAATATAAAATAGATTTTAAAAATCAGTCAAATAGCCTATGATTGTAATGCCTATTTTGTATGCAGATCGCCGCTAGATGGCACTTTTATACCTCAATTTCTATAATCTATACTGATTAACCGATCGTTATAATATGGCAGTTCGAAAGAATACACAGATAAGACAACATTCTAAAGAAAGGCTGATGTTGTGTGTTGTTTGTACTAGCCTTTTTTCGTCATTTACGCAATTATAAATTATTACAATTATAATTAATTATGTCACATTCTTTTCGTAGGTGTTATATAAATAAGAATTTTTTTCTATTTGAAATGTTGTTTGTAATACTTATGTTACTTTGATAATTTCTCTTTTTTCTTGACACTACTTGTGTCTGGGAGCAAAATGATTAGAGCAAGTTTAACTGTAATTAGTACAAGAGCGTTTCTTAGTTCTTCTTAGTAGAATACCCATTCCGAAGCGGTGGTAGCTTCATTAATTGACACAATGAACTTTATAAATAACAATTTCAAAGTTCTTGTCCTTTTTATTACACTACCGATTTTTAATTGATTATTTTTCTAAGATATTTTATTCCTTGTAGTATATTTTGTTTGTAGCATGTTTCTTTTATTTTAGATTCATTTTGATCTGAAATTCGACTCCTTCAGGCTGCTTGACATACGAAATCTCAATCTCACACGTTTACAGCTCACAGCAAAAGCGCTGACAATGAAAAGTCTACCTGAGCATATTTGTCGCTTTCACTGGCGTCTCTTTCCGGTCTTTGGTCGGACGCAAGCTTCAAGCTGTTAATCAAAGAATTATCAGTTCTAAGGTGCAACAGACTGATTGTTATTGATACTGAACAAATTTATTCAATAGTTATTTAGACTACTATATTTTTTACATTTATTTACTTGTGTAAATATAGTGTAAATTTTCATTCATTAAAATTAATAAAAATAATAAAATCAAGTACTTGTTTGATTAACAAAGTTTATATAGCGCTATTTTGAAGCTTAGAATGATTAATGTTTCGATGAATTATAACACGTAGGAAGCATGACGGTAGTGAATGATATATTACACCAAACATATCCCGCCTTTGACCCTTAGTTAATGATTAAATAACAATGTTAATTTTATAACATAATACCGCATCATTCATATAACGTTGACACTAAAAACTTTATATAATATATAATTATAAAAGGCCTAATCTCAAGGTCCTTTCTGAAATGACATGGTCTGAAATTTGGCGTTTCATCTCTTTATTACACACTGTCGCAGTCATTATGTTTGCAGATGAAGACGATAAATAAATAATAACAGGTTAAGCGGGTAGTATCTACTATAATAGAATAATAGTATATTATGTTATGAAGTTATAATAATTAAATTTTATTTCTAACTAATAAGGTATTCCTCCTCTTCGAAGGGAGAGAGAACTGAGACTGAGATGAGAGATTTTTTTTTCTTGTGTATTGCTGTTTTAATTCTTATTGTTTTGGAAATCTATGTTTAAATTTATTGCGTGCTTTGTAGTTTTTTTGTGTTATAATGTATACTTTCATTGAGATGTGTACAATTTAACCGTTTTAAGTATATAACATAAAATAAAAAGTGCTCTAAAATATTCACACTGCTGTGTTACACCTATATTAATTTTGATTGCGTATTAGTGTTAATAATGGGCCTTAATAAATAAACACTTTTAATTATATATCATTTTATATATTGATTTATAATAAGGAAAACTTTCTCTATATCATATGACCACTGAAGAATAGATTTATACAATGCCTAAACTATATTTGACTTGAAATTTAACGAACTTAACGAAATAAATAAGGGAAGGTGTGACTTAGGGTGTTGTTATTTCAAAGATTTATTAGTTACATAGATTAAAATATGTTGCATTAAAAGACATTCAGAATTTTATTAGCGTACAGGACCCTAAGATTCTTTATGTATATAATATGATTAATTATAATCTTATTTACAATCATATTACCTCAATGAAGTATGTGTATGTAATGATTATATAAAGCAAAGAACTTGTGGTAATTGAACAGTTGTGAGTCGCATCGGTACCCTACGGTCACTATGAGGGCTTTTGGTTTCACGCTAATCTTTTTTATTCAAATTGCCTTGAATTATGGATCACGTAAGTTTTTTTTTAAAACTTTTGTTACGTCATAAAGACGACTAAAAATCTTCCTAGGGTCTTTTAAAATTGAAGTTGACTACTACTGCTATTATTTTTTGTTTGATTAATTATTGAATAAAAACGAATGCGAGCTTTCAAGAGGCACCCGGCCGACGTTAAAATGTATTAATTTTTTTATATTATTTAAGAAAATGAATTTTAAAAAATGTCGTGTTTTTTTTTAAGTATGTATAAAAAATCTGTTTTCTTTTTTAGATCCAGCGATTCATAATAAATGTTCTATATGGGACTCGGCCTGTCTGACGGCGCGTGCGCAGGCTATAACACCTAATTTTACAGCAGGTTTTCATGAAATTGGCACAGAGCGATTAGATCCTATGTTCGTTGATTTAGTTAATGTTAGAGATGAAGCAGGTCTTAAGTTTGATATGAAAAATATCCATATCGAAGGATTTAAAACAGCAACTATTGACAAAGTCAGGTGGGTTTTGTTTTGCTATAGTATTCTCAGTGGCCGAAATTGTATAATAAATATTGTTAATTATATCTTGATCATTTATATAATAACCCTTTTTTTTAATTCGATTGTTTGTCTCGAATTTTAAATAAATATATTTTTTTTTAGTATTGATCTACATTCACGTATAATGCGACTAGTCTTCCATGCAGATTTATCAATAAAGAGTTTGTATAAAGCCAGTGGACTTTTATTCGGCTTGCCTATTTTTGGACATGGAGATTTCGCCATGAGTTACGGTGAGCTTCATTCTATTCTATATACTATAAAATTAAACTGTAATCAAATGGGCGGTTAAGTCACTCAGTAAATATAAGCGAATATTTGTGCATAATAAAAACAATGTGAATTTAATAATTTTGTACCTATATTTAAATTCACCATACTACATTGCTCGTTTGAATAACTCCGTGAAATTTGGGAACATAATGACTCCTGAAGTTGAAGCTCAATTTCTGACACTAATAATGAAGTTCACATAAAGTATTGCTTATTAAAATAAGCCTTTGATTATGTTACAGGTAATGTTCTAACTGAGATGGTCATGCTTTTCGATGTAATAAAGAACAAACAAGGCCAGAATATCATTAACCTGAAGGTATACAAATACTGGTATGACGTAAAAGGCGGTGGTCATTTTCATTTGGCTAATCTTTATGACAACGACAAGATATCAAGTAAGATATTTAACAATATATTTGATAGAAAAAAGTAGTACAAGATAAGTATTAATTATTAAATAATTTCTTGTTGCCGTCTGATTTCGGTTTATTTATATGTAAGTAACCTTTTTTAACCCGCGGTGGATAGTGTAAGAGGAATTACTAATATCCAGCTTATACGATCGACGGAGCAGATTACCCTTTAAGATCAATTGGAGGGCTAAATAAGAATATTAGTGATTTCTTGAAATGAGACAATGCTAATAATATAGGGAAAAAGAAAACATCAAACAAACGGTCGCTAGTTACTTAGTTCATAGAATTCTACGGATATAAATATACCATTGGATACCGTGTTTTAAACTTCACTGACCTAAATAAAAAAGGATAAGATGACGATGACAATTCAAAGTTTGCTTGTTACTTTTTTTTAACTTTTTTTAACTTTAATTGTTTGCAGTGCATACAATATTTTAATAAAAGTACAATGGACAAAATATTTGGTAGATATTTAAAATAAAATAACTGTTTTTTTTCAGGTCTTGGAATGCATACTATCATTAATCACAATTGGAAGACTATCTCTGAGTTGTATGGGAGACAAATGTTTGATAAGTTCAACGATAAAATTTTCAATGCAGTTCGTACTTACTTACGTTCGCATCCTTTGGAGGACCTGTTTTTGCACTAAATATTCTTAATTGTTATGATTATAATCTGTAAACTAATAAAAATAAAGGGGTTAGTTATATAACAATAATATTGTGTTTGTTTGATATTTTCTGATTAAAGCCATTCTCATCTAGTTCTTACAAATCTTTAAAAACAATTTGATTTTTCTTTTAGATAGAGTTCACTAGTTTCGTTTTACTTTTTGACAGCATAATGAACTCAAATAACATTTTTAATGATTAAGATTACTCTAGAACCTTTGTATTCAATCTCACGATAAAAATCTTTTCCGCAGTTCAGTAGGTTCTTCTAACATTGAAATATTAACGTATCGTGTTGTGATTCGAATAGTGAGTGATCTAGTGTAACACGCAAGACTTAACAGGCTACCCAGGTTGGCGCATCAACGATGTAAGGAATGGCTAATATTTCTGCTGCATTCATTTCAATTTACGGTGATGACTTATCACAAAAAATAGATGTTTAAATAACCTTTTTTTTATTACTGTTAATTAATAGTCACATATAAAAAGAGCAATGTGACGAAAGTTTAAAAACACCAAAATCTCGAATGCATTTATATATTCATACTTATATGGTCATTCTTTTAAAAATCATCCGCCGTATCAAAATAAGTAAAGTTGAAATATGAATATTTTATTTATGCTTTATAATACGACTAAGTATAACAAATTTAGAGGCAAATAAATAACATATCTATGTGCCTATGTTGTGACGTAAATGTACGATTCCTACATTATGTCAGTGTCTGTCTGCTTTGAGCAATTGAACCGATTTTTTGAAACTCGATTTTGTATTTTCAACCAACCATAGTATTATAAAAAAATATTACAAAAAATACCTATTTAAATGTTGGCTTTTGAAATTTAGATGCTTGGATGTCTTATTTATTTTCTATATTTGTAACATTTTTCTTTCTCTTAATTTTACAACGTAGGGGCCACATATCACGTTCTTCACGATATTATTTAGATAGCCGTTCATGTAGGTCACCACCTACCTGGTAGAATTCCACCTGTCATCATCATTTGAAGAAATCAATTTTAATTGATTTTCTTAAAAAGGATTCATATAAGCTCATTACGAATTTTATTGTTAACGAGATTATTATGATGTTAATGATTTAAGGGATACAAAAATGAATAACATGTGTTTTTGAGAAATAAAATTATTTAATAAAAATACTTATATTTTAGTTTTATGGATTTTGCATATGAATCCAATAAATAAGAGCTTTATGTGAGTATGTGTAAATGCACGAAACTAGTAATACCCCAAAAAGTAGGTAAAGATAAGGTATATGTAAAAAAAAGTACAATGACGTAGCTCAATTTAATTTATTTGAAAATTAACATAATTATATGTTATAACTATGACTTTATTTTTATAAAAAGCTTTTGCAGAAATATGATTTTACAAAGGTTATGATTATATTACCATTTTTGAATAAATTAAGGAGTAGTACTGTCGAAAAAAATGATCTTGTCATCAAAATGTTTGACAGTGCCTGAAGCATTATATACGCTTTTTCATGTATAATTTTTGTATAAAAAAATTCTTAGTAAAAAATGCAAAGATACTTTAGTAACGGGGCCGAGCAAAGAAGCCTAACCATATAACCATTCCTTAAAAATAAATCACTAACCTATGGAACTGAGTTTTGATGTCTCTTATGCATAAAAATACTATCAATACACATATGTGTAGGTTCATAGTAAAATATATGTTGTGTAGGTGGAGTGATACAATCCCAAACTCCGGGATCGGCCTCTCCGTTCCGGAGATATATCCTGGAAACCTAAAATTTTAGTAACTTTTTTCTTAACAATTTTTCGAATAAATTTTTAATTTGAACTCCTTTCTTTTTTGACTGTTTTGTGCGTTTGTAGACCTGTACGTCCTGCACGCGCAGAGATATCATTCTACCGGATCGGCCTCTCCGTTCCGGAGATATTAATTTTTTACTGTAAAATTTCACTCGATTATTCGTTAATTTAATCGGATCACGCTTGAAAACTAGGCGATTCGAAACTTGATATTGTAAAATGTACTTCGTACATTTTTGAATTTTTTTTTGCGTAAACGTTAGCCTAAAATTTCCAAAAAAATACATTAGTCTTGTTTCGGCACCCCCGACTACGTAGCTTTTAATTTTCGATTTCACCAGTATTTTTCTGTTTTTATCTGTTTTTTATCTGTTTTTTACCGTTTTTTGACCTTACCATCCACATTTGTTGACTTACCTTTTTCCGTTGTTCGGCGTGATTATGGGTCCCTCTGTCCTGTATCCGTCGACACCCCGGTGGTGAAGAAGGGCAGGAAGGGGAGCAAATCTGCTCCTTCAGCCGACGCTTCGGCCGCAAAGGCGCTGCCGAAGACGCCTTAGGCTTCTAAGCCGAAGCTGGACTCGCTCGATTGCAATCGTCGTAACGTTGCAAAGCGTCAAGCTCCAGGACCTCTGCATCGGCGGCGGCCTGAAGGTGCGACTCATGGCGACCGGGGCCAGGGCGCTGGAGCTACCGAGAGCCCAAGTGGAGCAGGCCGACAGGTTGGCGGCGAAGCTCTGTACCGTGCTCGACGGGGTTGTTGACGTGGTCCAGCCAGTTAGCAAGGCCGACCTGAAGGTTCGACGGGGCTCGACGACTCCGTCACCGCGGAGAAACTTGCCGCTGCGATTGCGCGCGCAGGTTTCTGCTCCGCCGAGACGGTGTAGTGCGCCGTCTCGCATTTTTAAATTTAGACCAATAATTATTGTTTAAATATTGACAAATATTCAGTGTTTAATCGTTTTTACAAAACAAAAGAAAAAAATAGATTTTAATTGATACTTTTTTAAATAAATTGAAAAAAGCTAAAAAACGTGATAACTCAAAAATGGTTCACTTTTGAAGTATGCATATGGGGGTTAAAATCATTGCAAATTATCACCCCTATCACCTCCCAATGAACATAGGTCGAATTACCAATTTGAACCCCCAAAACTCCTGCCTGCCTACGGCCACGCTTATCGTATTATACTTATTATTACAATCATTTTATAGTTTCTACTAATACGTATATGATAACGAGCCTCGTTGACCTTGTGTGGAAGATTGCAGTCCCGAGGCCTTAACTGATATTGGTCAAGAGGACTTTATAAATATGAAAACCTTAATCACATAGATATAGGTTTTATTACCATTTTAATATAATTTCTTTTATAATGATAAATATACATAATCTTAAAACTCCAAATCATTTGGTAGGATATAACAGTTTATTCATTATGTTTGTCTTTTGAATAAATATTTTAATATCACAAGAAATGTACAAATGTACCAAAATATTTGTTTATGGGTTACAAGTTTTACTGCTCTCAATACGTTCGTTGATGGAATTCCAGAGTTAGATATTGAGAAGATAGATAAAATATTTAGAGATAGGATCGATATAAAATCAGACAGCGTTATAAATGTAAGGACGAATATTGAAAAAAAGGGTATGTGGAATGCAATAATCACTGACGTCAGGTATTTGGTCAAATATATTATTTATACATTATTAAACACTTGGGATGTTTTTACCATTCGAATTAGTAAAGATCCAGTCAATTTTCGTTTTGTAACGTCCTGTAGGTACAATAAACTGAAACTCAGAATCTAACGATTTTATACAATTTACTCGCATATGAGGGATTAAAAACTTTTAAACATAAAAAGATAAAACATCTTTGATAGATTTGTTACCGTTCGCTGGAAAGGGTTTTATTTAGATAAATCTATGATTATTCATTGATTAAAGTGTTCATTTTCAATCGACTTCAAAAAAGCTGACACCGGCTCCAAATGTAACAATAACTATAACTACGTTATATAATCGTAAATCGACTTTTAAGTAGTCTAATATTTTTCATTCCATTTTACTTAACTCTCATAGACTCTAAAAAATATGTTCATTACGCAATTTTTATTACTTTTATTATTTGTTTTAAAATAGTGTTTCGTTTGAAGTCGGTTTTTCTTTTTGTTAAAATTTTTATTTATATTTATTTTAGTCAGTTTTGCCTAACATTGCTCTAGAAATTTTGATCTAGCTCAATGTTAATAGACAAATTAGATTAGTAGTACTCGCGTGTGTATAAATGTGTCAAGTCCAGTATATAAACAAACAAAATTAACAATTTGTAATTACGCTAATGTTTAATGACCAGTAGCGAATGTTTATTGTAACATGTTTAGGAACATTAATTCTGATGTTTAAATACAAATAATAAATAATTGTTGTTTGTGTTATTTAAAAACAAATTTTAAAATGAAGGATGTTCTATATTTTCGAATTAATTACTACGGTTTGTTGGAAACGATGATCAATTTTATTAATGAAATGTCAACAAGTAAAGTTTCATTAAAATCCATTGAGTAGTTTTTGCCTGAAGAATGACAAAAATCCATACATACAGTTTTAAGTTACCATTATACTAGTTTGGATAATTCACCGTATTTCATTTTCATTTGAAGTAATGTTTACAGTGAAGTCCAATTACAAATTGGTCGACTTTTTAATTCGACAACCTATTCTTGGAGGCGGAGTAGTCACTTTCATCATAAGTAAGTTTTTGTTAAAGATATCTGTTTTGTTAACGTTATCTTGTAATTTCCTTATATTGGATAAAATACAGTAAGGTATGTTTGTTGGCTTAAAAGAATGCGAGGAATCTAACATGGTTGAAATTTTGTCTTTCGTGTAGCCACTTCAATGAAAATGAGTTACAAAGTTGCTCCTGCTCCTCAAGAGGAGAGTAAACCGGTTTTAACGAGTTTTAAAAAAATTGTTTTTTAGTAAAACCAACGAATTACAAAACTTATGTATGTAGATCTAAAATGGAAACTCAAAGCGTTGTGATTTTATAGTACACCAATTATAGAGCTCTACCACAAAGTTTTATCTAATTGATTCATTTAGTACATTTTCGGTTGACTTTTATCAATGATACGATACAAATCTGTGAGCTAATTCAATGAATGAAACCAACATTTAAATCGTGGCAGAACGTTCTACAATAAATGTTCAGTGGCTGATAGCTTTATTGGATAACACTAATATGGATAGTACTATTGAAATACAATATACACCACTGTATCCGACATTTGTCGGAACGATATATTTATCGGTTCGATTTGACGTAAACCACCTCTTAGGGATCAACTACTTATTACGGGTATTATTCTAAACCATTTTTATTATAAGTTATTAAAAAAATGATGATTCCAAATGCCATATTGGTTTTTTATACGCAAAAATGATCAAATAATAAAATAAAAATTTTAAAAAATTAAAAAAAATCTAAATACTATTATAAATACAAGAAAACATGGTATTTCGCTAAAATAATATAATAATGTAGTCAAATTTATCACTTTTAAGATCATACGAAAAAAAGAAATACATAAATAACTTAATTATATAGAACATAATGTTTTTTACATAAGTAAAAATAAAATGGGCGTAAAAGATAAAGCTTTTGACCTCATTGCCACATACTTGAGTCCAGTGTGTGTAAAAAATATACGACCCATAAGATTCAATTTCAGTTCATTTCTTATGTTAAAGATAGCATAGAAAAATCTGAATAAATACATACAGGATTTTATTTTTGAGTCTAATCAATGCTGACGAAGAGTGGCGTCACTAATGTAATCGTATTGAGCTCTTGCTGGCAGAGTATGTCTCGTCCTATCAAACTCCGTTATTGTATCGTGAATTCAATATCTTCACAATACGAGTTCATAGTTTTTCGCTGTAGGGGTACTGTACTGATTGAATGACTGACCGATTGATGTATTTTTACGCTTCTCCAAATTCTCATTGTTAAGTTCCTTTACCTCCAAATTAATTTACATCTATACGTAATATATGTTCAAAAGATAAGAAACTTAAATCCGAGAATGAATAAATTATAAGATTGTAAGCCATTAGAATATGGTTCCTATTCTTTTTCGATTAATTTAAATAAAAAGAACATGTAACTTTAGATAATTATTATGAATTATTTATATGCTAGATGAATATATAATTTTATTAGTATTCACGGAGTGTAGTACCTAAAATTTGACAATTATAAAGAAGCAAGCGTTAAGTTAAAACATTTTTCTGGTTTCGTAGGATAAATCCGGGATTTTTATTACAAACAGTTGTTTAATTTTCAGAAATCAGTAAATTGAGCGTCAGCTATAGGACTAGCGGTCGAGCAGGGAGGCAGCAAAAAAAATACATAACAACAAGGAAAATAATCTGAGCCGATGATTTTTATACCAATCAAAAGTGTGTCAAATTATTATTTCAATAATTGTTTTTATTTTTACTTTATGAAATTTATATTATCTAAATTTTTATATTTTTCAAATAAAAATAAAAATTTGTCAGCTATATATTTGATAAGCATAAGACCGTCAGTCAGCATGATAAACATTTTACGCGTTAAGTGATTATGAGCGTTGAAAATTCTATTCGGAAAATACGTTTCAACATAACAACAACATACATACAAAGCAAATTCTTCGGCGTTCTTTTGAAGAAGATGACCGAATGAATGAATTAAAATTGAATTAGAGTGTTCTATATTTTATATATTACATATACTTTTATGAACGATTCTAATTGTATTAACATTTCGAAAGGTTTGATTTCCCATTCTATGGAAAATGGAATTAAAGTCGCATACTATGAATGTATGAAAACCTAGCAACGATGAGCACAAGCTGGGTCCTAATGTTTCGCATAGTCGATCATCAATGTAAGGTTTTGCATTTCCATTTCCAGAGATTCATATTCACCTATAGAATCATTAAAATATCGGAAAAACTCATTACTAAACTGCTCTGAATGCTCCCTCCCGAAATGGGTGGAAAACTAATTTATTATTAGTTCTAATCGCTAATTGCTACGAGGTTGTCAAATGTATAATAGTTGCAAAATGATAATGTATATAGAACAGTCTTACATATGTATGTTAATGATATTATAAATAATACTCTAATATAATACTCTGCATTCATTCAATTGCTGATTGGTAGTCGAATAAATAATGAGAGGCTAAACCTGTACAGATTAATACAAAATTCTACCAATTAAATAGACAGTGTGTCAGTTTCATGAAGTGCTACTTAAATTAAATGATCGTGCACATTTGAAGTGATCAATTCTACGATAGAGCCACAAATATGTTTTCTATTTGTTAGTTTGTCACGATTAGCGTTGTACGTGAAGACAGTAAAATTGTAATATCGAGTCTAATATTTAAGTAAATTCTGACATATTATATGTAATATCGTAATGGAATTGTTTATTCACTGTCCTTTAGATTTAGATTTTTGATTTATTTCCTGCCATTTATTTATGCAATTAGAAGTGTACGTTAGGTTTTTATGCAAATTATCAAAACTTGATATATTTTTTCATGACGATATGAAAGCAATGCCACTGATTTTATGTTAAACGCCTTATCTTACTTTTTCGCAATTTGTTGTTTCATATTATTGCTAGTATAATTGAAAGTAGTATTATTAACGATTAACCCAACATAAGTTTGATTAAATGTTTTAGATTATGTTTTAGAATTCTAGCTTCCTATTTATTTATAGGCTGAAAAAAAAAACAAAAAATATCTTCTTCAGTGCAAACTATGCCTAGACTTTGAAGTAAAAAAAAAATACCCGATCTTACGAGCTCTAATATTACACGAAATATATTGTTATAATAACCACACAAACAACATTCATCATTGTTACCGTTGACCTTAAGATCATTTTGAAACAAGATGCCTTGTGTACAGGTTATTTTGGCCTCCGTACTCCTCGCTCTCCGGTAACCACGGTGGCCAATATCAACACAGTGAATCTCTCGCATAAAAACCCAATGAATTTGGTTCGGTTTTAACAGAAGTTTGAACTGGGGATGAATGCAGTCGAGCAGACTAGCTACCACATAAAAAACAGTCAAGATTTTTTCTGTATATTACAGTCATAATCTTTAAATATCGCACAGTTAGGCATACATTAATCGCTTACGATATCAGACATCAGTTTTTTCGCAAGTTGGTAAACAAAAAAAATAATCCTATCCATTAAGTGACCCTTATCTACAAAGTAAAATTTTAAAATCACTGACTGATACAACAAAGAAAATGCCTTAAACGAGCTGTAGTGGATTTTCGGACATGAAGGTGGTATGGATAAACTTCGAATTTCTACGGTACTTTCGGATTAGCAGTAAATGTTGCTAATTTGCAAGAAATCATTGAAATCTAGTTTGCCTGACACAGACTGAGTGATTGCGACGGAACCCGGAATAGTGGTCACTAATGAGCTGGTGTTCCTTTAGGTTACAGTCCATGCCAGAGGATATCGACGGTTGCAACTGGTAGCCGTGTGGATAAGAAGTCAGCGAAAGGTCTAACGGGGAAGGTGTATGATCGTCCAAATATAGTATTCGCGTTGGTGAGGTGATGAATTGGGTCAAATCATATTGCTAATGCATATGCATACTGTGATTCAAGACATTTGGCGTGATAGGAATAAAAATCATCAAAAATGATGAACCCTTACAGATGGGAACTACTGCGGCATGAAATCTCCATCTAGTGGACGTGCTCAACCAGCCGACCGATTTCGGCTTTCCACTATGGAATCTATAAAGAAACGCGATTCATGAAAGATCACATTCTATGCGTAGAATGGAGACTCCTATCCTTCTAAGCATATTAGACATAAGTTCGCATCTTTGTCTATGATATAAAATAACAGTGACGACCACAACATTGTAACTTAATTGTGAGCATATCTTTACTATTAGACAACAGGAAATAAACTATTAAAAAATACAAGAAACCAACATTATATTAAACTTTATAAGTTTTTTTTACATGGAACAATTTGCATACAAATACGAGCATTTATTAAGAGTAAAAAGTTATATACTCGCTTGATGATAACAATAATTTATCTTTATAACAGCTAATACAGCAGAAAATCGTCGAAAAGAATCTCTAAAATCTCAGAGGTTCCTTTTTTCAATATTTATGTGACTATCATTATCAATAAATTTAAGTTCAAGCACCTTTTAATGACATCTAAACAAGAATTAGTATTCTGTTTTTATGTTTAGCATTTTAGTGATTTTATAAATCCTTAAAAACAATTTAAAAACCATAATTATTTATAAACTTTTTTACGTCCTTAAAAGTAGTACTGATTTAAACATTTGATGAAAACGAGAAAATCTGAGAATAATATATATTATTAAATATAAGATGAAACGGATAAAAAGGTTTGCCACAGTATTTTTGTACATTATAATATGTGCGGAACCCAACATAAATAGATGAAACGTAGGTGTGACTTAATCTTATTTTATAGTCAATTATATATAAAAGGCGAACTTGAAAAACAGCAACGCATAGTACAGACAGATACTGGATATCTGATCATGGGTTTTTTAATATATTTGGCCATTATTGGAATTCAATTTACAAGTACTTTAGCAACAGGTAAGAGATTTTGTTGACGTTTACCAGAATTTAATAATATATGTAACTATTAAATATCTTAGAACAAGTTTCATTTAACAGTGTCGTATAAAAGTTTTTCTTTTATGGTATATGTTGGCGGACGAGCATATGGGCCACCCGAAGGTATGTGGTCACCATCACCCATAGACAATGACGCTGTAAGAAATATTAACTATTCCTTACATCGTTAATGTCCCACTAACCTTGAGAACTAAGATGTTATGTCCTTTGTGCCTGTAGTTACACTGGCTCACTCACCCTCCAAACCGGAACACAACAATACTGTACTCAGTATTGTTGTGTTATTGTTCATGTTATTGTTCATTGTTCTGTTATTTGTAGAGTAACTGATGAGTGGGTGGTACCCACCCAGACGGGCTTGCACAAAGCCCTACCACCACGAAAGATCCGTTTTATATAAAATGTAAATAAATAATGTTATTCATTCTATTTTTCAGGGTCAATACCATTAAGATGTTTACTTAAGAACCATAGCTTTTTAGACATATTAGATAAAAAATCTGATCTCACTTCACCTAGCGTTCGATTCAATACTCTGAAGGTGAAAAACATTACTCTGGATAAAGATGATTGGATATTTGATACATTTAATTTAGAGTATCAAGGACTAGACGACGCAGTTTTAGATGACTTTGGGTAAGTTAAATCAGTTAGGAAGTATCGGAACAGGATCACGGCTATAGCTCGAGGAGATCCTTTGTCTATTAACATGACATTTAAAGCTACCTCTTTTTTATTGAAAAGGGAAATGGCCTACCAGATAGTAATAGCACCACCGTCCATAGACATCGGAGTAATATATAAGATGTTATGTCCCTTATGTCTAGTCATAAAGACTTACTCATTATTCTAAACGAAATATTGTTCTAAGTATTCTTGTTTTGTACAATATGTTATGTGGTATGAACCTAGGGTCTTACTCAAAGCCCTACCACCAAGTTAGTTTCTTAATTGTGAATAAAGCTATGCATCTGTGTTTGTAAATGCAACGCAAAACAAGTAACAAACACAGGTGATGGTATGATTAATATTAATAATTTTGAATTTAATTGATAATTCTTGAATATTATTTTGACCGTATGGTCAGTGGTTAAGTTAAAAAGTACATAATTTGAATTTTATAGACATTAATAACAATTGTGAAATTAATTACAGATTTAATTTGAACACTAATGTTGCGCAAGTTACTTTCCACACGGACTTAGTGGCCAGGCATCTTTACAAGACGAGTGGAACCTTATTTTCAGAACCAATTGAAGGGGAAGGAACCTGTGTCATAAGCCTCAGTAAGTTTTGCACATAAAAAAGTACATTTATTTTAATAACATCCCATTAACTGACGCTATTATTTTTTAACGATATATTGTTTTTTTTTTTTTCATTCTAATAATATAGGGTTGGCAACTAAGTGATTGCCGATTTCAAACAAGAAGGAAAATTTGAAATTTTTCCATAAAATGAGTTTTTGATATATCCAAACATTTTTAATGCATGTGTGCGATACATTGAGTTTCTGTTCAATATCACGACGTGTTGTGCAATCTGAATCGATAATAGCCCTGATATGGGTACCATCGACTTCGACTGGGCAGCCAGATCGTTAAGCATTTTCCGATGAAAAATCACCAGAACAAATTCTGGCAAACCAATTTCGACCCTGCCTTTCTTTCAAGGCTCCATTTCCGTATACGGCATATAACTTATTTTGTGCTTGCGAGGCGTTCTTGCCTTTTCGGAAGTAATACAATAAACTGTTTGAAGTGCACGTCCTGTTCTTCTATTTTTTAATTGGGATAAAAACAAAACTAAGGCACTAATCGATATATATTTTTTTAGTAAATTAAAGTGAGAAGCCTAAACAATTAGAAAAAAATATAGGTTAGGTGCTATGACCACCTTCACAAAACAAAAAAAGCCTAAAGTCCACCTATCCCAAAATCGGCAATCACTTAGTTGCCAACCCAATATTTTTCTCTTGTTATAAGCATTATTATTCATACATGGTAACTTTTATATTTATTTTTGAATTTCACTTTGACTTGTATTTCTTATAAGCCTAAAGATCTACTGTTAGAGAATGTCTTTGCAATAAATTCGCCTTTTGTATCACATACTATAATAATTTGACAACTATATAAAAAAGATAAACATAAAGAAATAAAGAATATTTTATATATATATACCTATCAACCATATGTGGCACTGGAATTAATATCGAACTACTTGCCTTAAACAAATTTACTGCTTGCAACTTTTTTAAAGAATGAAAAAAATATCGAATGAGACATTCTGAGTTAATTTATCATTATTTAATTGATATTTTTATTAACAGGTAATGTTCAATACAGTTTTACGATACCGTTTGAAATTATTGAAGAAAATGGTAAAAACTTTGTAGAACTTAAAGAATATCAGTACTCTTATGATGTAAGAGATAATGCTAAATTTACATTAAAAAATCTTTACAATGGAAATAAGGAATTAAGTAAGTAAATTTTTTTGTATTATTACGTAAATTTGTTGAAGTTAAAAGTTTTTAACTTTGGCACCTTGCGATCTTTCTCAATAGCGAATGAAATGAATCCGTCTTGGGTGTACTGTATTAATTCGATACTCAAATCACTCAGGTTTATGCATTGCAAAAAGTCGGTTCTTGCAAAAAGTCGGTTCTAGAAACGCTGTAGAGTGTCGGGCCATTTCAAGTAACAGAACTGGCGAGCAGCACCGTATGTTATATATACGAACTCTTTGGAACCACTTTTGACCCCCTCACGAATCAAAAACTATTTCACATAAATGTTTCAAATTAATTTGTGTTGCATGACAGAAGTTGTGCCAATGCAAAAAAAAAAACACGTTGTGTGTGGTTTTATTTACCTCTTCTATCTATCACGGGCTGATAAACAATCCTTTAGTTAATGACCTAATGACCTTTTAGGTGATAAGTTCTTTAATTATTGGCTGGAGACCATTTAGACGAGCGTTTACTAAGCCTAACAACCAAATAAATGTATTCCTGACATTTACAAACGTAATACATTTTCAATTTTAAACATATCCGTTTTCCTTTAAGGTGACTCCATGCTGTCTCGTATGAATCAGAATTGGCGATATCTGACGGTGAATTTCGGAAGGATTTTTATGGACGCTGTTGCCGACAGGGTTTATACTACTTTCAGGAACTACATGCTCGCGACGCCCTTAAAGGATTTTAATACTTGTTAAAGTATTTATTCTTAAAAAAAAATATTTGAATTATCATTAATTTAAAATGTGTTCAAATGTTTAGTATATAAATGTATTTTTAAATAAACATTTTAGAAATATCAATCAATACAATTCTATACGTTTAATTTATTTGTTTTATTACCTGTTTTATTTTTATTACTTACTAGACGAATCTGCAGTTTTATCCGTGCAAAATATATAAAAGAGAAACTTTGAGCCCCTTTTCTTCCTTAGGGGTGGAGTTTTGTGAAAGTCGTAAAATTCTTGGCGGATGTCTACACCCAGCAAGGAATCTATCAAAATACAAGTTTGCAGGTGTTTTAGTTTCTGAGATTTCGTGATTAATCAGTGGGTATTTCGCTCATTAAATATTACAGAAATTTAAAGAACATTAATTGAGAGTTCACTCAATCAATAAAAATAATCAAACCTGGGAAAGTAATATCTCATTTTATAGTATAATTTATTTGTGCCTATAATAACGCAAACGTCCACCAAGTCAAAATTCTATTTTTTATTGAATATAATTACTACTGGTTATTACAATATCAACTAAAATTTCAGTAACAATTTTTAAAAAATGACGTTAAGAGTGATTGAATAAAATACTGAAATAAAATTATTGAAACAGGAACTTAATAAAATTATTTAACTATTTTCTATTTTATGATTTATTTTGTATGTATACACTTTTTCTTATTTTCTGCCTATTTTTATTTTTGTGGTTATGATAACGTATATTTTATCTATTTGTCTATCTATTGATCAAATTGTACTTTTAATAATTGAGAAACACTGTATATATAATATAAACGACATATGTGTGTCGGTAATAGATTTTGTTTGATATAATTATTTCCAATTATATTTAAAAACTGCATAAGGTTAACCAAATTAGGTTATAAATGTGGGATTCCAATCCACTAAAACCATTGCACTTGGCGTCTTCGGCAGGGATTGGACGGGCTTTATGATCATGTTGATAATAAATCTCGGCGCCTGCTGTGCTGTGGCTCGAGGAAGGTGATCTCGCCCCACAGTCCTCGCTCTCTAGTTTTTATGTACCATTCCTTCATTCTCATAGTACGATGACACAGAAATTCAACACAAACAGAAAGAAATCTGGTGCAAGAATTTACGTTATTTATTTTTGTTTAAGTATGATTCTCTCACATAGAAGCTCGATAAATTTTGGTTCGAACAGAGTTGCGAAGTGGGGATGAATGCAGTCCAGCAGGCTAGCCAATACATAAAAAAAGCAATCAAGATATTTTTAGTATGTCACAGTAATTGTAGTCTGTAAATAACTCCTGTGAGCTATTTACAGGCATATATTAATTCACTTACGATACAGATACCGGTTTTTTCGCAAATGGTGAACACAAAGAAACAAAAATATCGTATCTTATCCATTGAGTGAACTTTATTTACTTATTTAAATTTTAAAATCACTGGCAGACATATAATGCTAAACTAAACTGGAAATCACTTTTAATCTCGTAAGAGAGTTAGATAGAGGTTGAAAAGTAAAGTAAAGTAACAGCCTGTAAATTTCCCGCTGCTGAGATAAAGCCACCTCTTCCATTAAGGTGAGGGGATGGAACATATTTCACCACGCTGTTCCAATGCGGGTTAGTGGAATGCACACGTGGCAGAATTTCGATGAAATTAGAAACATGCAGGTTTCCTCACGATGTTTTCTTGATAAATTATAAACACAATTAATCACATACATATAGTGGTGCTTGCCTGGGTTTGCACCCACAATCATTGGCTAAGATGCACGCGTTCTAACCACTGGGCCATCTAAGCTCTGACTGCAAGGTTGAAAGTTATTTTGTAAATTAGCAATTTCATGTTAGGAATAGGAGTTTTCTAGTATTATGTTAATATTTTAGAAAACAGATGCTGAAACATTTTTTTTAATCACCTAAGGGATGTTAATTTGAATGAAAGATAATCATTTTTAAATTTTAAAATATGGAAATCTTAATTGAATAATGATTAAATGTAAAAGTGCGTACCAAAATTCACCCCATAAGGGGGTGAATTTGCCATGAAAGTACTTATGGAAGTCCTTATTTTATTAATTATGAACTTGGAAATAAATGTTTTAGCTTTTTATATATACCAACGTTGCAGTTGCAGTGATATCCCACCGGCTATTACTGAATAAATTAGAATCGTGTTTGTAACAGGTTTTATAAATTTTGGGTAGGTAAGTAGTTAAAGAAATGAATACAATAATGTAAAAGTTATGTGTTTTAAACAAACATGTTATTTGCGTATTATGAATACAGATTATGATCACGATCATGATGCGTAAAGAATTTGCAGTTAGTTGGACGTACTCAAACAGCCGATTTCAGCATGACCACTATGGAACCTTTAAAGAAAAGCGTAGATTTGTGGATATTTTTTATATTATTGCTTGGAGGAGCATATATATTTATAGAAACATTAATCATTCCTTTCATCGCCAAAACCTTTGGAACTAAGATGTTATGTCTCTTTTGCCTGTTATTACACTGGCTCACTCACCCTTCAAACCGGAACACAAAAATACCAAGTACTGTTTTTTGGCGGTAGAATATCGGATATGTGGATGGTATCTCCACAGACTGGCTAGGGCACATAGCCCTACCACCAAATAAATCCATTTCTAAGCGGAGATGTCCTTTTTGAGATTTGTTGTAGATCTTAATTAAATAAGAGAAGTAATTAAATGGTTAGGAAGTATAAAATTTGGAGAGCAAAAAAAAACAGCATTAAAATTATTTGTTCAGCATACAAAAATATTGGCGTCAATAAAAAAAAATCGAGCAACATTTCTTTTTCCGCAAATAATTTTAATAATGGTCAAAAGTTAAATCATAAATAGGCAGCAGTCAATATCATATGTTTGCATATTAAACATTCAGTTTGCAAAATAATTACTTGGTTAGCAAGATTGATTGATTAATGATTGAGCAGCAGAAAAAACATGTCTTTAAGCAGTTCATTTGATTGGTATGCGTATTTAAAACTTTGTGAGCAAAATAACTAATAGGATTGAGTTTTGTGTATTCTTGTCGGCCTTACCCCCAGAGTGTTCTTTAAGAATCCGAAGGCGCGAAGGGGGTGTTACGAAAGGCCAAGGTGCTGCACATCCCGTAGCGCCGAAGGCCACTGAGTTTCTAAGTTTTTGATAAAGTTTTAAGGTTAGTAAAATATTTTTTTGCTTACCCTCCGAATGCTTACCAAAATTTTATTAAACACTAGCTCATTGCAGCTTATAAAAATAATATGCTGACCAACCATCCAGAATGACATAAATTGCTGAAAATGTAAGCTAACCATGAGTTGCTGACCAATTAGCTATTTCTGCTGAGAGATTATATTATTCTGCTCGCACAAATGTCAATACTATGCTTACCAGTTAATTAACACCCATACTATATTACGGGGTAGTCATATTTATTAAAATAAAAATAAACTAAGGGGAAGATCTGTACCTAAGACCATGGTCAGACCAACACTAGACAGGTCAATAGCAATTCTATATGAATCAGAGTGTTGAGCAACAAAAAAAAAAAAATCAAAATTCATTAGTTTTCTATGTTGTCTTGGGTCTATTTTTTAATATGGTCTGGTATGGGTCTGGGTGTTTGTGGTACCGTCGTTACTTCTGATTTTCCATAACACAAGTGCTTTAGCTGCTTACATTGGGATCAGAGTAATGTATGTGATGTTGTCCCATATTTATGTAAAAAAAAAAACTTTATTCAAGTGGGCTTTTACAAGCACTTTTGAATCGTCAATTAACAATTAAGTAAAGCTACCACCGGTTCGGAAAGTAGATTCTACCGAGAAGAACCGGCAAGAAACTCAGTAGTTACTCTTTCAACATTTAAAAAATACAAAGTCATGTTAGTTAATATAATTATTTAAATTAATATATCCTGCGAGGAAGTCGACAGGTATTAATTCCACGATTTTTTATCATCTACAAAATCTTGTATCAAATAATAAGCCTTTTTTACCGATGTATTTTTTATAAAAGATTTGAATTTACGAAACGGCAAAGTTAAAAATGTGGCGTAGATGAGAATGCTGACAGGAATGTGTGGTGTTACGAGAAGGGATAGAGTAAGGAATGAGTACATAAGAGTAAATTTGAAAGTGGCACCGGTAAGCGAGAAGCTATTGAGAAACAGCTTCATGCAGCAGGTGTCATGGTATGGCCATATTATGCAAAGGAATGAGGACCTTGTAAGGAAGGTCTTGTATGGATGTTAACATAAATCATATACGTATATTTTTAATTTTCAAGCAGTCCATATATTTTCCTACATATTTTCCGATAATTTTTTAATTAGTTTCTGACCAAGAATTGCCGGTGGAATTTTACAATTCCGCCAAAAACGTATGGTACTGTCCAAATAACTATTGTGCTGAAATTTCCTGCTGACCAAATATTAAAAAATAAACAAACAGTTACTCGCCATTAAAAAGTATGGTAGCATATTGAAAAACATCGTGTCTATTGACACACACATAGAAACAATAGATTGTGTAATTCGTTTGTCAAGTGTTGTTGATACAGATGCTTAAAATTGTGACAATTACAAGGGTTCCAGATTTTCATTTAAAGTATAGTTGGATTACATTGACAGTTTATAATCAAAAAATAATAGTGAATATATTCTTATCATAATTAGAAGCCAAGATAAACCATTAAAACATAAGAAACCAACGTTCTATTATTTTAAATCTTTTTGTATGGAAAAAATTGTATGTAAATACGGCTATTTATTAAGATTAAAAAGTTTTAGCTTGATAATAACAATAATTTATATTTATATTAACTAATCCAGCAGGAAATCGCCGGAAAGAACCTCCAAAACTTGAGAGGTTTATTTTTTTTCAATCTTGAAACCTGTATTATCACTACACATTAAAAAAGGAATTATTTATGTTTACTATAAACTTCAAAATTACTGAACGAATTTTCATGCGGTTTTCACTAATAGACAGAGTGATTCATGAGGAAGGTTTAGGTAAATAATTTAATAAGTGTTGAAATAGAACGACAGTTGTTAAACATGTCGGAAAAGCTGCCATGGAGTTTTTATTTCAATAGTAAAGATATTTCAATATATTTAATAAACCAACAAAAATATATAAATTGAAGTTAAAAATATAAAAACATATCCGTGCGAAGCCGGGACGGGCTTATCGGATGATGGTTATCAATAATTTTAAGTTTAGGTACCTTTTAATGACAGTTAAATGAGAATTCGTATTCTGATTTTATCTTTTACATATTAATGATTTTATAAATCTCTAATTTTATTTAAAAATTGCCATTATTAAAAAAATGACTGCCTTAAAAATAATATTAATCGAATATTCAGGTTTTTGTGTTCTTGTGAAAACGAGAAAATAAGAGTATAATATTGTAAAATTCCGGATTTTAAAATAAAATTAAATACAAAAAAGTAAACGAAAAAAGGTTGCCACACTATTTCTTGTACATTGTAATATGTACGGAACTCAACATAAATAAATTTAAGGTAGGTGTGACTAAATCTTATTTAATAGTCAACTATATATATATAAGGCATACTTGAGATATATCAACGCATAGTACCTTCAGGTACTGGATATCTAAACATGGGTTTTTTTATATATTTTGTATTTATCGGAATTCAATTAACAAGTACTTTAGCTACAGGTGAGAGATTTTTTTTCTAGAAAATTGATTAGAGCTTATTTTAATGAAGTGTTGTACAAAGATTGGTTTTATATAAAATGTAAATAAATAATTTTATCCATTATATTTTTACAGATTACCAAATACCATTAAGATGTTTTCTTCAGAGTCCGACCTTTTTAGACAAATTCGATACCAATTCTGATGTTACTTTGCCTAGATTCAATACTCTGAGGGTGAAAAATGTCACCCTGGACAAGGATGATTGGGTATTTGAAACATACAATTTAGATTATGATGGACTTGACGATGCCGCTTTAGATGAGTTCGGGTGGGTAAAATATTAGTCAATGAGTACAGGACAGGGATTAAAGCTTTAAATTTTTTCGAGGAGATCCTTTGTCTATCAACATGGCATTTACAGCCTGTCACATATTTTGTTATAGTATAGACAAGCGGATAGGCAAATGGCCTATCTGAACGTTAATAGTTACCACCGCTCATAGACATTGGTGCAGCAAAAATACTAACGCCACCAACATTGAGAACTAAAATGTTATGTCCCTTGTGCCACCAAGTAAGCTTTTTACTAATGTATAAAGCTATACATCTTTGTTTATAAATGCAACGCAAACACAAATAATAAACATATACGGGTATGATGGTATGTATAATCTTAATAATTTTGAATTTAATTTTGACCATATACCATACAGTAATGTTAAAATTACACGATTTGAACTTACTAATTTATAACTTTATGTAATTAATGATTATATATTGTACTCATAAATACCTGTAAACTTGTGAAATTAATTACAGATTTAATTTAAATACTAAAGACGCGAAAATTACTTTCCACACGGACTTAGTGGCCAAGCATCTTTACAAGACGAGTGGAACCTTATTTTCAAAACCAATCGACGGGGAAGGTCACTCTGTGATAAAACTAAGTAAGTTTTACGTATTAAACTTTGCATTTATTTTTATAATGGTTCTTTAAATGACGTACTTATATTTTAGCGACATAATGTTTTTTTCCTTTAAATAATAGTTTGTATCATTAATACATACTTTTTTTTTAATTAAATTAAATTATGTATTTTATTCTAGATTAATATTTTAATAGTAGTTTAAAACTTGTATTATCCCTCTGCATGCATTTCTGATAACCTTAAATATTTATAAATTCGCCTTATATGTAGAACAGACTATAATTTGACAAGTTATTTAAACAGAAAAAACAATATAGGAATAAATTATTATTTTAATTTTTTTTAATACGTGGGATTAGTACTGGAATTAATATCAAATTACTTTCCTTAAATATAATTCAAAGTTTGAAGGTATTTTGTAGAAATTTACATGTATTTAAATAAAAAGAAAAGAATTGCGCAACGAAACATTCTACGTTAATTAATCTTTTATTAATTGATTTTATTTTTTTGACAGGTAATGTTCAATACAGTTTTAAAATAAACTTTGATATCATTGAAAACGATGGTAGAAGGTATATAGAACTTAAAGATTATGAGTACACTTATGTAGTAAGAGATGATGGTGACTTCGCATTAACACATCTTTACAATGGAAATAAGAGATTGAGTAAGTAAATGTTTTTGTATTATACCTTGAATATCTGAAGTAAAAATTACAATACATTCAGTTACTTAGGTTTGTGTGTCTGGGTGAAATATACGTCACAGGTACCTTCAGAAAGTTTATCTTATCATTACCGCATCATTGTAAGCTTTGTGTTCGTCAACCCAATTTGTATTGCACGATGGAGTTGTGCTTTTCGTGGATTTTTGTCAACAGCTCTCACATCTATCGCGTAGTAAGCGGTTGTATCCCTTTTTTGGTTAATCACCTAACCCCCTTCCAGGCGATGGGTTATCTAATCACTATTTAGAAATCATTCAGATTCGCATTTACAAAGCTATACTTGGGGTTAAGGTTTGGAACATCTTCCATTACGCTGTTCCAATGCGGGTTGGTAGAATAGACATTGGCAGAATTTCTATGAAATTAGTCAGATGCAGGTTTCCTCACGATGTTTTTCTAAATATTCAGTGGTGCTTGCCTGGGATTGAATCTGCAATCATCGGTTAAGATGCACGCGTTCTAACCACTAGGCCATCACGGCTCATTTTCAAACGTAATACTTTTTGTCATATTTTTAAATATATCTGTTTTCCTTTAAGGTAACTCGATGCTGTGTCGTATGAATAAGAATTGGCGTTATCTGACGACGAACTTTGGAAGGATTTTTATGGACGAAATCGCCTCCAACGTTTTTAATAAATTCAAGGACTACCTCCTCGCGATGCCATTGAAAGATTGTTATAATTGTTAAGTATTTATTCTTAAAACAAAATTGAACAATATTTATGCTGCAAAATTTTTATATACAATAATAATTCTATCTGCTTAGTCTTTTGAATTATTATCAATATAAAATGTATCTGAATGTTAATTTGTTTTTGAAATTCCTTATTTTTATTTATGTAATTTTTAAATAAACATGTTTTAAATATCAATTAGTATTTTATTTGGTTACTTTACCAATTTATTTGATACTTGTTTTATTTTTATTCCTTATTGAAGGCCACGGCAATATCTTCATAACGTAATAAAGAAATTTTAGAGATTTTAAGAAGGCTAAATGAAAGTCAAAATATTAGCTGAAATTTCAATAATCATTTTTAAAAAAATGAGCTATTATTAATATCTAAAATGATAACGTTGAATTGGACACATGAACTTTTTGGTAAATCTTAGATTTTTATCCAAATTTAAAGTTTCTTTACGAATTCAAATGCATGAGTCATGTAATAATCACATGGAACAGCCCAATTACAATAAAAAATAACATAAGAAGATAAGGTGAAAATGATTTTCAAAATTACCTTTCTTAAAAATTGCTAAATTGTTATTTAAAAAGGACCATAGGAATTGTAGACGTATTTATTCATCAAAATATATTTAAAAAATATATAACATGAATTGATAGTTAAATACGATAACAATCGCCTCGAAAGAGATTACAGTAATATTGCATAAATTTAGCCATGTAATACCACTTCCCAAACTTGTTAGTTTCCGGGTTAATTCAAATTAAAATGTTTTTAACGAATTCCTTTACAATTTGGACTGCAAAGGTATACTTTATTGATAATTTTATTGTACTGGCTAAAGGATGGTCAGGTTGTAAACTAAGTGAAATATTCGACACCCATGAACTGTCCACAGCGCTCACAAACATTAATAAATAATTTTGAAATGGTTTAAGTATGTACCTACATACTTAAGGCATATCCTAACTATAAGATTAAAATTATTATTTAAAGATTTGATTTAATGTTTATTCGTATAAATTCGGGACATATCTATTTATTTAAAATTAAAAACAAAGGAAAAAGGTCTCCTGGAGTTGGTATGGGGGTCCCTCAGGGATCAATTCTTGGACCTTTTCTGTTTCTCACATATATAAATGACTTGCCCTTTCTTGTTGGGAACAAACATGATATAGTATTGTTTGCTGATGACACCTCCTTAGTTTTTAAAATTAATAGAAAACAGGTACAGTACGACGACGTAAACAATGCTATAGCTGATATAGTACATTGGTTTAGCGTAAATAATCTTAGACTAAATAATAATAAAACTAAAATTGTGAAACTTAGTACACCAAATGTATAAAATGTAAAAGCCGATGGGAAGGGATCAACGGGGAATCGATGGATCCAATTGATTCTGCTGAGTTTCTTGGCCTTACTGTTGATGCCAAGTTGCAATGGGGCCCCCATATTAACGGATTGGCGAGTAGACTGAGTTCTGCGGCATTCGCGGTCAAAAAAATTAGATTATGTACCGATGTCGATACGGCTCGCTTAGTATATTTCAGTTACTTTCATAGTATAATGTCATACGGTATTGTGCTGTGAGGCAATGTAGCCGCTATCCATACCATATTTGTGCTACAGAAGAGGGCTATTCGCGCAATCTATAACCTAAGAGCTAAAGAATCGTTAAGGAATAAATTTAAAGAAATCAAGATATTGACTGTTGCTTCTCAATAAATATTCTCTAATGTTATGTATGTACGAAAAAATATTAATGATTTCATGAGAAAATGTGATACTCATAACATTGGTGCAAGGAACAAACACAAACTTGTTACTCCTGTTACTCGACTGCGTAGAGTCAGTAAATCCTTTGTGGGGCAATGTATACGGTTTTACAACAGGATCCCAGAAAGCGTTCAAAATGCCTCTGTTGCCAAATTAAAAAAAAATATTAAGGAACGCTTGTGTGCAAAAGGTTATTTATTATACAATTAATGAGTTTATGATCGATAGCACACCTTGGGAATGAAACGATCGCCTCCTGGCTATTTCATCTCATATTAAATTGTTTATTTATATAATACGTAAGACAAACAAAAAAAAAAAACCGCTGAGTTTCTTTCGCCGGTTCTTTCAGGGTATTTTCTTTCCGAACCGGTGGTAGTGTTTCAATTGGTAATATTTCTCAATTAAAATAATTTACATTTAATTCTTTCTAATTTGATCTTTTCAACCGACTTCCAAAAGGAGGAGGTTATCAATTCGTCTGTATTTTTTTTTTTTTTTTATATTTGTTACCTCATAACTTTTCACTGGGTGGACCGATTTTGATAATTTTTTTTTTGTTTGAAAGATAGTGCTTCCCGTGGGGTCCCATTTTTTATTTTTTTTTCCGATGATGGTATCCATGTGAAAACGACATAAGTCTTAAATTTGCATTATGTATATGCGCGACAAATAGGTGAATAACTGAAAATCACGTTAACCAATTTTGATAATTCTTTTTTTATTATAAAATATATACTTCAAGGGTAATTTGGTGAAAGTTTGGTAAGGTTCTGAGCACAGGATCCATGACAAAGTAACGGAACGGAAGGGAACGGAACAATTCTGAGGAGCACGTTAGCGATACTCGGTCGAATCTTTTATTTATAGGTTATTTGGATATTTGAGGCACCTTCCGTAATTTGGTTATGTTTATGTAATTATCATAGTCGAATATTATAATCAACTAGCTACCCACCCCGGCTTCGCACGGGTGCAATACTGATACTAAATATACTACAGATTTTTTTTATATACGACATCACATCGCAAACTTCTAAAATTATTAGTGTTTCTTTACTATATTGTTCATGTTTTATATACACAAACCTTCCCCTTGAATCACACTATCTTTTAAAAAAAACCGCATCAAAATCCGTTGCGTAGATTTAAAGATATAGGGACAGAGAAAGCGACTTTGTTTTATACTATGTAGTGATGGAACTCCTATACGGCTCGCAGTTAGGGTGCGATATGGGGCAGAATTTCTTACTATCTTTAATCAAATTTTGTGTATGTGATGTGATGTCATATGATGTACGAAATATAGTTGGTCTTTTTCAAAGTTTTTTTGCTGAGTTCGATTACAGCTCTTTCGAGGGATCCTTGTAGTTTACGCCGCGTGACGTATTAAATCCGCATTTTCGAAAGTCTATTTTTGCTTTATTCGCAAGTTTCCTTTGAAGTTGTCCTCGAAGTAGTTTCTGACTCATATAAACGGAACGTTTAATCTATCCATATTAAAAAAAATTAGTTAGTCAACATCAGCTTCACTTAAAATCAAAAAATAAATAAAATTTTAACAAAAAGAAAAACCGACTTCAAACAAAACACTATTTTAAAACAAATGAATATGCACGAAAAAGTAATAAAAATAATTGCGTATTCAACATATTTTTTAGAGTCTTCCTAAGTTAAATGAAATGAAAAAATATTAGACTACTTAAAAGTCGATTAACGATTATATCATGTAGTTATAATTATTGTTATATTTGGAGTCGGTGTCAGCCAATAAAACCCTACAGTATATCTATCAAAAAACAATACGAGAATACTTTGACAAATATGTTTTTTACAAATTACCTTTTACACAATAATATACTGGATCAATCAAGGGGCTCGTATCGCTTCTTTCTTTTGATTGTTGGGGCAAGGGCACCGTGGCTGACACCGGCTCCAAATATAACAATAATTATAACTACATGATATAATCGTTAATCGACTTTTAAGTAGTCTAATATTTTTCATTTCATTTAACTTAGGAAGACTCTAAAAATATGTTGAATACGCAATTATTTTTATTACTTTTTCGTGCATATTCATTTGTTTTAAAATAGTGTTTTGTTTGAAGTCGGTTTTTCTTTTTGTTAAAATTTTATTTATTATCGCCACCACTCAGCATACGCTGGAGGCGGGGTAGCTCTAGGAGCTATGTGATTAGATGTGATCTCTTCTTTAAAAGCAATAGTGTCGCGGTGGCAAGGAATCCGCTTGGAGGGCAGTAACCGCCGTTCGAGACCATCATGGTCCAAAAAGAGACGGGCGAGCCGGAACAGAAAAGAGACGATCATCATATTTTGGCTCAGGGTTAGGTATCCCTTTTATAATAATATAAATAATGCCACACATAAACGACTTAATATTTTAAACGCATAGTAAAGCTGCCATAATAGTTACTTAGTAAAAATATTTTGAACATATCCCTAAATCGTAGGCATAAGGCTTGTTATATTTATATTATTTGTGCATAACTATATTTAAATACAACTTTTTATTTACAACAGAGCAGAGAATTGCCGAGATAAAATTAATTATCGCTTAAGTCAAGTTCAAGCACTTTAATTTAAATGTCAATTACAAAATAATTAACATTCTTCGTTTTTGTAGATCTTTAAATACATTTAAAAACGTCGTGAATATTTATTTCAAGCAGATTTGTTTATTTACTTTTGTTTTTTATTTTTTACTTGTTTATTTATTTCAAGATATACAACAACAACAGCAATAACAACAGTCTGTAAATTTCCACTGCTGGGCTAAAGGCCTCATCTCCCTTTGAGGAGAAGGTTTGGAACATCTTCCACCACGCTGTTCCAATGTAGGTTGGTGGAATACACATATGGCAGAATTTCTATGAAATTTGTCACATGCAGGTTTCCTCACGATGTTTTCCGCTGAGCACGAGATGAATTATAAAGACAAATTAAGCACATGATTCAGCGGTGCTTGCCTTCGTTTGAACCTGCAATCATCGGTTAAGATGCACGCATTCTAACCACTGGGCCATCTCGACTATTCGAGATATTCTGAGGTACATTATTGGTTATTCGTCGAAAAGAAATTAGAATAAAATAAATTATAATAACACACATATTAGTTCTTTACATACTACAAAAAAAAACTAAGATAAATCTACAGATAATCTACTTTTTCTGTAATGGGATGGATCGAATTCTAATTTACCGAGTCCAAAACTGGGCAAGGATTATTGCGTTTCCGCGAACCTTTTCTGTATTATTTTTTCCACAGACTATATTCTATCACAACTGATACATCAATCCGCAGAGGAGAACTATCGTGACTAAACCTGACTTTTAACTAAACAGGTTTTAGCCCGGAAAAGACTCAGTTTGATATAACGAAAGATATAAAGAAAGGCTTTATCTTTGAAATTCATGTCGCGCTTGAAAATTTTGACAGAAAATCTACATGAGTCGGTAGAAAAAAAATGATGCGTCATTTTATCTAAATCGTGGTAGAATAACCTGCTCACATTCTACCTAATAGAAGGAGGCTTAAATCGCAGCGTTTTACAGCAGTGGGATATTTACAGGCTACTTTAATTTTTTGACCAACTTTTTATGACTTTCTAAAACCATTTATGTAATCTCATATCTCCCATTTATCTCCCATTGCTAAAGCATTTTAGTTAATTGACATTATTTTTGAATTGGTAGCAGATTTCGTCTAACAAGCTTCTATTTATTTGGGTTATTGAAACTATTAATAATTACGATATAACGAAACTCCAATTAATTTTGTATATTTGAAAAGGTGTAAAGAAAAAGTCGAAAATCGAATTAAAAATCTGTAATATTCAAAAAGCAATAACCGAATATATATAATAAAAATAAATTGTACGGAATTCAGCATAAATAAATTATCACGCAAACATGAATGGATCTACTTTTATACCTGAAGATGTATAAAAGGCAAACTTGAAGTAAAGCAACTCACAGTGGGATGCTGGAAGGCTGTTCAAACATGGGTTTTTTAATATTTTTTGCAATTATTGGAATTCAATTTACAAGTACTTTAGTATCAGGTGAGAGATTTTTAAAATAATGCTGTATCTAAGTTGCACTTGTTTCGAATTGTACTATCATTCATATTACAACTGAACACCAATTATTGAATAAATGTTTAATACGAAATTAATATTTTTTTAATGTACTATTTTTAATATTGTTATATTTTTACAGGATCAATACCATTAAAATGTATTCTTCAAAAAAATAGTTTTTTAGACATTTTCGGTAAAAATTCTCTCGTCTCATCTCCTCATTTTCGCTTTAATACACTTAAAGAGGAAGCAATTACTTTGGACAAGGATGGTTGGTTTTTTGATACATCAAATGTAGAGTACCAAGGACTAGACGACGCAATGTTGGAAGACTTTGGGTAAGTAAAAACTGATTTTGTTATTATTTTAAATTTTATAAAAATACTTGAAGTGGACGATGGATTTATACTATTTAAAATTTTGATGTATAATTCATTTGATACAGACAGAAAGTTTACGTATATCTAGTTTATTAGTTAGGTATAATTTTGTTACACTTTTAATAAATAAATAATTGATTGTGTGATATTGTTCCAGATTTAATTTTATCACAAACGTTTCGCAAGTATCTTTTCGCACGGATATGGTTATCACTCATCCTTACAAGACGAGTGGTTCATTATTTTCTATACCAATTACTGGCGAAGGTTCCAGCATTGTAGACATTAGTAAGTTCTAAATAAAAAATAAATTATTTATATGAATTAACCTAAAATCTTACAAAAATACTTTTAGTTAGTATAAATAATATGCAAGAGGAAGTTACTATTCCATTTTGTGTAATTTTGATATAAATGTGGTACTAAATGTTTGTTATTAATTTCTTCATTATCTGTTGACAAATAGAAAATAATCTGTTTTAGTTGGTAGGGCTTTGTGCAAGCCCGTCTTAGTAGAATAGATGAGTGAATCATGATCATGTTCTAGCAAGAATCAGTGCTTATTATTGTTGTATTTCGTTTTGAGGGGTGAGTGAACTGTTAATAGGCACAAGGGACATAACATCATAGTTCCCAAGATTGGTGGCTCATTGGTATCACCATAAAAAATAATAAATTTTGTAATGAGCTGTGGTGATCATTTATCATCAGATGGCCCATTTGATCGTTTGTCTACCTATGCCATAAAAGTAAATAATTAGGATCATACATATGTGCTTTTAATTATGAAGAAAAATGCCGGAGTCAGCTTCAAATCAACTTGGAGTGGATATCGGTGGAATTTTTCCAATTTCATTATTTCTCTCTCCCATTGCTGTTTATATATATGTATTTATATATTGTTTCTTTTTTTCAATTTATAAACTGCCTTGTCTACATTACAGAGAATATGCAATTTGGTTTGATAATGCCGTTCGGTATTAAAGAAGAAGATGGTAAAAGGTTCATTGATTTGAAGGGATTTCATTACTGGTATGATGTGAGGGACAATGTTGAATTTAATTTCTCGAATCTTTATTATGGAAATAAGGAATTAAGTAAGTAATTGTTTTTGTATTATAATTTAACAGGCTTTTCTCTTTTATTAAATGATATTTTTTGGCTTTTTATTTTGGCTGGGATTTAAGACCTTTTCATAATTTGGGTAAGTACATGAGGTATAACTAGAATATATATACTATAAATTAGTACTAGTATACTAGTACTGAAACTCATCAAGTATTCTAGTGTAGAATAATTTGCTATTGTAAAAATGTGAAAGAGTTATACTAAAGGAAAAGCATTTATGTAACATTTTATCAACGACGATGCCATTAGCCCGCGTCAGGTGACATTTGCTTGCTTGCTAAAGATATTTTAAAAATCAATAGCAATATAATATTTTATCTTTTTATATTAAATTTATAAACCTATACTTAGGTATTTATACCATTACTTGGGTAGGGTTATACAAACTTATGTGGATGGGCAAAATCGAGTATTAAAATGAATATTTCTTACAGTGCCTAGGTGGAGAATTTAAAACAAAAAATAAATTGTGCATATAATGATGATATTTCGTTTCAGGTGACTCGATGCATTACCTCATTAATAAGAATTGGAAACTTATGACGGTACAATTTGGCAAGATTTTCATGGACCCGGTCGCTGACAAGATTTATAACACGTTCAGAGACCATATGCTCTCGATGCCTTTAAGGGATTTCAATAGTTGCTAGGTTAAAATATCCCTAAATATAACAATAATTATGGCTCCGAAACGTACTAAGTAATTATGTGCATGTGAAAATAAATATTGAAACTATATAAAATTCAAATTATAGTAAATTCCAAGCGCAATTTAAATATATATACACTTTTTACTTTTAGTATGTTAATTTTTTAAAGTGTTTGAATACTTAATATACGAGTACATAATTGACGAATTCATTCTAGTTTTATTTCCTGTTCAATTTTTTAATTCTTTTTGCTGAGCTGACGCCAAATTAATTAATCGACAACATGAGAATACTGAGACAATTCTATACTAGGCTTAATTTGATTTTTATTAAACCTAAAAATATTATAATATCATATATTCGGGACATATTATTACAATATTATAAGTGATTCGAAATCTTAATAATATTAATTTGAATTTATTTGTGAGTAGAACTTAACTGACACTAACTAAATAAAGATCCCTTATTATTGTAGATTTTAAGTTGGTGTAGGAACAAGGGAGTATTTTCATATTATTCTAAACACAAAGGATGTTAAATTAAAAGGACATATTAATCAAAATTTTAATAAGGCTAAATACTCTTGATATTTTATATACTATTGTTTCTCACTCGATATTTATTTATTGATAAATATCATTCGGTAAGTACATGCAACGTTCTAAATGAATCATGCTTCAGGCAAAAACCTTCCTCAAAATTGAATACAAAATACATTATTTTTAATACACAAAATTTATTATTTTATTATTAAGATTGACGTGACTATAAAGATTGTCGATTTAAATACTATTGTTTAAAATCATTGTTATTTTTTTTACTTTGACCTACTTTATTCAATTAAAGTTAATTTCAATCAATTATTGACATATAATTTATATTTCAATGTATATTCTGCCTCCAACTAGTATTTTACAATAACATTTTTTTGCTTTTTTATTTTAATTTTTTTCTTATTGGTCTCTACTTGACGTTAAGCTATCGAAATCTTACCTGGATTTTTTCCCAGTATATTTAGAGTAAAAATTTAAAAAAATTACCTCGTAATAGATTAGTCAGGTAAAAACGAATATAATGTTGCAAAGGTTTTTTGTAGTTGAAATACGTTGTATTATTGGCAATCTTAGGGTAGTAGAAATTGTCTTTGACAATATTGTTTCCCTATTTAATACCTATCCTCGTAATTATTACTTGGTGGTAGAGCTTTGCGCAAGTCAATTTGGGTAGGTAGTAGGTAGGTAGGTATTCTTTTATTATTAAATAGCAACAGTTAGGTACTAAGTAATATTGAATTTCGTTTTAATAGTAAGCGTGCTAATGCAACTAGAAGTACAAGGGATCAAATATCATAGTTCCCAAGTTTGGTGCCGCATTTACGACGTATGTCATAGTTCATTTTTGAAGAAATTTAAAAAGGTATAAGCTATAAAACAGAAACTGATTGCTTTTATAATTGACACAGGAATTTATCTTATCAACCCACATGTATGTTTATAAGTTTTTCTTTTGTCAGTTTTTGTCCGATGTCTGTTGGTTAACGTCGCCCCTTCAGATCGACGTCGTCGATGTCTTTGCCGAGGTAGGTGGTCGTGAACAGGAACTGACGAGATTGAGAACCCGTGAACCCCCATCAGGAGGTCGTGCATGCAGAAGTGCGTACCTGAAGTCATTTAACTTTTGGCCGCTTGACCAACTAATGTCACGCTTGACAAACTAACAACGAGCTGACGGCCAAAGAGTTTCACGTTAACAAAAGGATTTGATATACGAGTATATTGTTCCTAACTTATTTTGATGCTCTTACTATCAAATACACGCATCAGTGTTCATCAGTTTTCATCAGTTCTGTTGGACTTACATTCTTCTCACCCGATACGCTTATCCACAGTACTTACGAGGATGGAACTGTTATTGTCAGAAGCCTGCAGATGTAGGCGTACCTTCTTTATTCCTTGTTAGTAGCCTGGAGAGAAACTGCCCCGTCGCTTATTTGACTGTAGAACTTTGCGTTGCCATCAGTCCATGTGTTGATGTTCTGGCATTGGAGCGTGGGCTGGACGTGGCGTGGACAGCTTACTACTTAGCGGGCTTTTGGCTGCCTATAAGATAAAATAACATGTATATAAATTTTATTCATGGTTATGTTTTATTTGTTCATATGTTTATGACAGCACTTAATTTTCCGTATTATTATAAAATACCATGAAAACTTCGTTTGTACGACAATACAATTTATTTTGTACTTAATATTCCTTCTACAGACGTGTACCCACTGCAATATTACACTTACACTTATGTGTTTATATACATAAGGTATATAAATATAAATACCTTATCGTAAGATGTGTCTATGATTATGTACTTGCGTCAGTAATATTAAAATGCATTTTTTGTATATAATGCTCAGAATTTGTAACAATAAATATACATTTTAATTAGTTTTTTTTAAATAGAAGCAGTTGATATAAATGATTAAATGTCTCGTGTGCTATAATATCATTACCAAAGTTTTCGGTATATATGAATAATATTGTTATGTCCGTTTGTTGCACTTTGAATTGTTTTGCATTCAATTAATTATTATCTATCCATATCACATGGGGTATAAGGGGAGTTGACAACAACCTAGGCTCCCTACCGTCAACCTCACCTGCTCGTGGTGCATCCTGCTAATCAACGAACGAGGCTCTGGCGACCGAAATCGTGGCGGTATAACCACACAAATGCTGGAATCCGAAAATGCTAATCCTGATAGCGGGCAGCAGCGCTATTAGTGAAAGCTTCCAGTCACTGCGGTCACCAACCCGCCTGCCAAGCGCGGTGACTAAGGCAAAAACCCCTCTATGAGCGACGACACAAATTCACGGCCCCCAATTCCCGGTAATCGCACTATTCCTGGCCACGGTACCGGCCATGGTAACGGTGCTATGGGGGTGCTAAGAATCCCCGGGCTACGGCAGGATACCACAAACGGCGACTGTTTCTGGCCACGTATAATGGACGCTCTCTGCGGCTGGACGAACAACTGACAAAATTGTTGTGTATTAACTGGTATATAGTAGGTCTATCAGAAATCCGAAGACAGGGCGAGGACACGATGACACTAGATTCCGGTCAAATACTCTACTTCCGAGAAGGACACCAACCATCCCAAGGTGGCGTCGGCTTTTTGATCCACAAGTCACTCAGAAGCAATGTCGTGGAGGTTGGCAGTGTGTCGGCAAGGGTGGCATACCTTGTCTTAAAGATAACCGAGAGGTATGCCTTGAAGGTAATACAAGTGTATGCCTAAACGTCTACATACACTGACGAAGAGGTCGAAGCCATGTACGAAGACATAGTGAAAGCTATGTCTCGTACCAGTACCTTCTACACAAATGTTATGGGTGACTTCAATGCCAAAGTGGGAGTACAAGAAGATGGTGAATCGAGGGTAGGAAAATTCGGCTATGGGCACAGGAATCATCGGGGGCAAATGCTGGTAAACTTCCTTGAGGCTCAGGAATTATTTATGATGAATTCATTTTTCCAGAAAAAGCCCCAAAGGAAGTGGACCTGGCGAAGCCACGATAACACAGCGATGAATGAGATCGACTTCATTTTATCCAATAAGCGCCAAATATTCAGGGATGTCTCCATGATCAACAGGATAAACACTGGAAGTGATCACCGCCTGATAAGAGGCACCATTAATATTAACACTAAAATCGAACGATTGCGGTTAATGAAGTCGACTCTTAGACCAACTCAGCCCCAAGTCGAAGCTGGTTGCGAAAGCTTCCAGTTGGAACTACAGAACCGATTTGCCATGCTGGAAACCAGGCAGGACATTGACGACGCCACCAATAGTCTGGTGCATGTCATCCGCGAAGTGGACCAAAATTACTTTCGACAAAAGAGCAATGGACGTAAGTCGAAGATCTCAGGCGAGACTCTGAACGAGATGACGAGGAGACGAGAACAGCAGAATATGACGCCATCTGAGTGTCAGGCACTTAACAGGAAGGTTAAAAAACTAATAAGGCGTGACAGAAGACGAGCTAATACCCGGAATATTGAAGATGCCATAGCACTCAATAGGGGCTCAAAGGTTCTTGCAAAGTTACATACCTCCTGTTGTCACTTAACAAAACTCAGAACCACACAAGGCACAACCGTCACCTCAAAACCAGAGATTCTCGCTAAAGTCGAAAAGTACTATGGCGATTTATACTCATCACGAGTACCTCCACCTGAGTCCCACAGTGCGGATGACCCACGAGCCAGACTGACACGCCACCTATCAGACGATCTTCCCGACATCGATTTGGGCGAGATTAGGATTGCTCTCAGGCAACTTGGAAACAACAAGGCTCCAGGATATGACGGAATTACCTCAGAGCTTCTTAAAGCAGGAGGCACACCAGTTCTGAGAGAGCTGACTAACATTTTCAATTCCGTCCTCCATAATGGTACTACACCGAAGACATGGAGCAGAAGTGTGGTGGTTCTGTTTTTCAAGAAGGGTGATAAAGCTCTTCTGAAGAACTACCGCCCCATTTCACTTTTAAGCTATGTTTACAAGTTGTTTTCGAGGGTAATCACGAATCGTCTTGCCCGGAAATTCGATGACTTCCAACCCGTTGAGCAGGCTGGGTTTCGAAAAGGCTTCAGTACCGTTGACCACATACACACACTTAGGCAAATAATACAGAAGACCGAGGAATATAATCAGCCTCTAGGCCTAGCGTTTGTGGACTACGAAAAAGCCTTCGATACCATTGAGACCTGGGCTGTTCTGGAATCCATGCAGAGAGGTGCCTAATTGACTATCGGTATATCCAGGTGTTGAAGTGTTTGTACGAAGCCGCAACCATGACCGTCCAAGTACAAGATCAGAGCACAAGACCAATCCAATTGCATCGCGGGGTAAGACAGGGGGATGTAATCTCCCCGAAACTTTTTACCAATGCATTGGAGGACGTCTTCAAAACGCTCGATCAATAAATTTCATTTTTTTTGTCGTTTAAATCTATTATTTATCAATCAAACCAACATGAATACCAAGATGAAGTATGTATAGTATTTAACAATAACAACGGAAACCATAGGAAAACTTTGGATGTTGTTTTATAAAAACTGTATGAATTATTTAGATGGGTATTAGTAAATTTTATTATATCCTCACGTATAAAAAGCAAGTGCCTTATTATAAAAGTTATATTGTATCTTTGATACATAGAGAAGTAAGTCATGTATATTTCAAAATATGTTATTATATTAGTGGCCATTCAGACGAGTAGTACTTTGGCAAATGGTATGTATTTTTATGCATTTGTTTTTTGATTTGAATATTTATATAACTATGTATATCTGCTAATAAATGGTGATAAGAAGATGTAAAGATGAGTGCTAGTATACTTTTAAGTGAAAATAGAAAATATATGGATGATAAAGATATATAAAGAAAAATATATTGGTAACTGAAACATATAATATATAAAACTTTTAAATTTAACTCGCCTCAACCAATGGTTTTTTACAGAAACCTTATAGAAAATAGGGGAGCACTAAGAAATAATTTTCGAAAGTTGATCGCTTAAGAGGGAGAAATTGGGTATTAAAGTTACTATGGATTTTCGCTTCTTTTGGTGTTATAAATAACTAAAACTAATATTGAAGTTTCTGATAATGAGTTAAATACCTAAAGTAGACTTCTATAGTCCTAAATGATTTTTTTAATTAAAAATATGGTTTATAGGCCTTTCTTTTATCGGCGCTAAACCGGGCTTCTACTATCATAAACAAAAAATACTTTAATTTAATAAAATTCAATGGATCTATTTCCCGCACCATACAAAATTGCTTAAAGTTACTGACGATATTCGGTTAGCCATGGACAACAAACAACTCACTATTTTAACACTTTTAGATTTTAGCAACGCATTCAACTGCGTTGATCACGATGTTTTACTGAGTTTGTTAAGCTCCTTTAACATATCTCCATCAGTGATTGAGTGGTTTCTGAGTTCCCTGAAAGGCCGTCGACAACGTATACGCCTTAATGAGACGTTTTCCTCATGGTGTAATGTCCAGGCAGGGGTTCCTCAAGGTGGCGTCTTATCTCCCTTGCTCTTTGCTATTTTCATTAACGACTTACAGAAAATTCACCAATGGAGTAAACTGTACGGACTTGCTATAAACCCCGGGAAATCACATGTCATCATTATTGGTAGTCCGGGCATGGTCTCTAAGGTTAATTACGCTGATATACCGTCTGTTGAGTACAATGGTACCTGTTTACCTTACTGTTCCGTTGTGAAAAATCTAGGGGTGTATTTAGACCAAACATTATCTTGGTCAGATCACTTGAAAGAACTGAGAAGAAGAACCTACGCTTCACTGAACTCGCTACGACGGCTTCGATCCCTTCTACCAATTCCTACCAAAATTATTTTAGCAAATTCTCTCCTTTTACCTATTCTTGATTATGCCGATGCAAGCTATACTAATCTGACCGAGGACCAACTCAATAAGCTTGAGCGACTTCAAAATCTCGCCATCCGGTTCATATTCTGCCTTCGCAAATATGACCACATTTCTGTATTTCGTTCGAAGCTCAAGTGGCTCCCTATTCGCTTTCGCCGGAACTTGCATATTTTGTCTTTTCTGTACTGTGGGTTATTTAATTTAAGGGCTCCTTCTTATTTAAAGGAGAAGTTTCAATTTCAAGGCGATCCTTCTCTTTTGAGATCTTCCCGGAGTCTTACACTCAAAATACCGGTACATAAAACAAAATTCTACAGTAACTCTTTTACCGTTCAGGCAATTAAGTTGTGGAATAATTTACCATTAAATATAAAAAAATCCAAAACACTATTAATTTCCAAAAATTCCCTAAAGAAGTTTTATCTTGAATCTGCATAGAGACGATTTATATTAGTGCTTATTTATTAGTTTAGTTATAATTATTTATTAGTCTATAATATTGATATGTATATGTTTACATATGTATATGTGTGTGTATGTGTATGTATGTGTATGTATATATATGTATGTATGTGTATGTACATATATGAATTTATGGGTATATGTATGTATATATATATATTATATGTACATTGTATGAGTATTTACATGTAGATATTTGTATGCAATATATGTATATTACCGACTTAGCACCACCTACCCAACTTTCATACAACCTCTCTCTTATTGGGTTGTCTGGAAGAAATGGCTACTTAGCCATAAGACCGCCCGTTGTACTCTACAATATTATATATAATATTGTAACATATTATAATGTGTAACATGTGGTGTACAATGAAGTATAAATAAATAAATAAATAAAATGTGACTGAAATGACTCTGACTCACTTAATCAGCATATTGATAGTGAAGACAGATCTAAACGCAGTTATATATACACATATGTAGCTGCGTGTTTTGAACGTAAACATAGCATAATTTAGTACATTAATTACCATATTAAAACAAAAACCAAATTAATTTGGTAAAGCGTATATAATGTGGTGATTTGAATAAATTATATTTATTATAATGTAATATTTCTTACAAACCTAGCTGTCACTTAAATTATTATTTATTAATAAATATATTCACTTGTGCTATTATTGACGATGTTGAAAACTGGCGCTTTTTTTTTATTATTGTTTATTGCACAGATTAAACATGTACAAAGGGCGGACTTAACGCTATTACAGCATTTTCTGCCAGCCAACCCAGAATAGTGCAGAAGTCAGTAGGGTGTGCACAGAAGTTAAAGAAAAATTTAAAATATATACATAGCGATAGACCCCTATACATATATATAATAATAATATACATATATATATATATATATATATATATATATATATATATATATATGATATGTATATGAATCCAATTATGAGAATGGTATTGATGAAAAGACATCACACAGTACTTCGTCGATTTCCATGTGTAGCTGTAACTTAAAGGCAGAATGTGCAGTGCTTCTATCAGTTTTGCAGATTAGGTTAACGCTAGGTTCTTAATTTTACGATGTGAAAAAATTAAGAACATTTTTCTCTTTGCGCACTAATTGTTTCCGCCAATATCGTATTGTTTTTCTGCTGGCAACTCCTGGTTAAAAGCATCATCTTTAGTACGATTAGGTGCTACAGGCATTCATGAAAATACTTTATTTAAGATTAATAAACAAATATATTCTATCATTTTTAATTTCTCATCCTACATTTCCACCACACCCTCAGACATGTCATCCCTATCCACAAATCTTCCAGATTCGAGAGAAACGATGAAGATATGTTGGAATCCTTAATTAGGCATTTTATCGTGACGTGTAATGGGCTAATTAATTTGTCAATGTATCTGCAATTGAAATCTCTTGTTATATTTTTGGATGTTAAGAAATGTTAAGAGTCATTTCCTACCCCAGAAAATAATGATCTTATGGTTGCACAACATATTCCAGCAAATTCACCGCTGTATTCCAACGCTTTACAAATTTCAAAAATGGGTATCATTTCCCCAATCATTACTAATCAGTATACACAAAAAATATTTCCGGGTAGTAGTGGAATGCTACTCGTTCCAGGTTTAGCGGAACACCGCGGGTGCGGAATTGCTCTGTTTCATTGTGTCGTGCTTGCGTAGTTGTGTTTGTGTGTCCAAACTCGTTCCATTTCAAGCCTACTTCATTGTTATTCTCTCTAGAACGCAATTCTGCCACACCAATACGAATGTTACCATTATCGGACTCTAGCTGAACTTCAGTGCGGTTTGCGGGAGCGGTCGCTCTTTGCACATTTGATTGAGTTGGTGAAAGTTAGGTCGTCTTTACCTTGGCATTTTAAAAGAACATTATTATATTTGAATAATTATTATGGAATAAGGACACTTTTTTATTCCAATAATACATACTACAGCTATGAAGCAGAAAAAATCTGAACACAATACATCTTATAAACATTTCACAACAAAGTAATATTTTTTACTAGTTGAAGTTCCCTAAAAAACATTTAATTGTTGTTTGCGTAGTAAACATTTTTAACAGAGTGATTATTTACCAGCATTAATTAATGTTAAAAAGTAGTAAAGTAGATAGAAATGATATAGTTTAGGCAAAAATGTTAATAATTGAAAACTACTTTGAACAAAAAATTCTTTAGAAAGTAAGATGAAATTAATATATTGTTACATTATCTTTTACAGCGCCATTGAAATGCTTCCTCCAACACTATCCGTTCCTGAATTTATTTACAAATTTTTCCGTTCCAATTTCAACGTATGATGCTTACAAAATAAGCTCTTTACAACTTGATCCTGTCAGAGTGGATTATTTTGTATTAGACCGCGACGGGCTTCGGCTTGATACCAAGGACCTGGAATACACAGGACTGAATGATGCAATTGTGGATGAATTTGGGTTAGTTCACGTACTCTTGGAATATTTTTTTTCATAATTATGTTTATAATCGAGTCGGCCGGAGTCGAGATGGCCCAATGGTTAGAACGCGTGCATCTTAACCGATGATTGCGGGTTCAAACCCAGGCATGCACCGCTGATTCATGTGCTTAATTTGTCTTTATAATTCATCTCGTACTCGGCGGTGAAGGAAAACATCGTGAGTAAACCTGCATGTGACAAATTTCAAAGAAATTCTGCCATATGTGTATTCCACCAACCCGCATTGGAACAGCGTGGTGGAATATGTTCCAAACCTTCTCCTTTAAGGGAGAGGAGGCCTTTAGCCCAGCAGTGGGAATTTACAGGCTGTTGTTGTTTGTTGTATGTTTATAATGCTCTAAAGGAAGTCGTTTGGTTATTGGTTGGACTTTGGCCATATTTATTGGTTTATATTTCACTCCCAATGTTTATGGGCAATATTGACTACTACTATTAGGTAAAAAAAGGTTAATATTATTTTTAATTTGTTCAATAAGCATAAAGCGATGGAAGAACTATCCACGTTTTCTTTGAGTTGTTGAATTTTTAAGCGAAACTATAGTTACATATTTAATAATAATCTGCTCCGAAACGCGCTGCATAATTGTGTGTATATTGTCTTAGTATTTCGTTTGTTTGTTTGTAAATTAAAGCAGCGTATTCTTGGACAAACATGCAGATTTGCATTGAAATTAGACCGATGCAGATTTCCTTACGATATTTTACTTCACCAGCGATCATGAGATATGTTATGAAAATCAAAATAAGCGCAAAAAAAATATTGTGGTGCTAGAATGGGTTTGAATCGCAATCATTGGTCGAAATACACCCGTTATAACCACTGGGCTATTTCGCTTTTAATCAAATACGTATAAAATGAATTTATAACTGATAAATTCACAAGCCAAAGAAGGTAACATTTGTATGACAATTAATTTGTACAGTTCTGTGCTTCATTTTCCAGTCATTATTGTAAATCACATTGCGAATTAAAAAGATTATAAGATTAATATAGTTAAAAATATTAAAGCAAGCAACTTATAATAATAATATAAAACTTTTTTTAACAGTCTTAATTTGAAATCCAATGTATCCCGACTGATTTTTCACTTCGACCTTTTGGGAAAAGGGCAATATAAGATCGCAGGAACTTTATTTTCAATGCCAATCAATGGAGAAGGAACTATATTCCTAAAGCTCGGTAAGTATAAGTATCTTATATCACAGCCTCGATAGTAGTTAGCTTATAGAGGTATATGCTGCAGCCCTAGGTTCAAATTCCATGAAGGGTCATAAAAAAAAATGTATTCATTTTGGAACCTAAAAAAATAGCAATAACACTTCTGAGGCTCGAAAAGCTATATTTTTTTGGTTCTTTTTTTGGTCGCATTTCAGTTTGTACAGTCAGGTTGAGAAAGGGTTCGGTCACCTTATGTTCTATTTTCGTATGCTCAGTATGAGCGATAATCTGCTTTACTGATTGAGAATGACATATTGCGTCGCATTGATTTGATTTTTAAATTGAAAAGGTACTAAGAGCTTAAGACTTGATAAAGGAATGAATTTGAAAACTGACGAAGGTTTTCTTACTCTGACTGTATACTGCATACGATTATTTTTTTGTTTGTTTATGATATCATATTCAATTTCATAATTTAACTCGTAGTGAATGTTTATATAATATTTTTAAAAAATCTACCAATTCTATTTGAAGTTCTTTTTTAAGAAAATGGTTACAAGCTCAAATAGCCTTTTTTATTTTTCTCTGAAAAACGCACTACTAGATATCCATGGAAGTTGTGTTACATAAATCATACATACATAAATCAGCTCATTTCTGATGCGATCCCTCAGAGAAACGCCAAGCATAGCCCTTTCCATAGCACGCTGAGCGACTTTAAACTGATGGACCAGCCTTGTCGTGAGTGTCCACGTTTCGGCTCCGTATGACAGGTAGGACGCACTGGTTAAAGACTTTCGTCTTAAGGCACTGTGGGATCGACGATGTAAAGATTCGACGTAAACGTTCCCAAACGCTGCCCAACCCAGCTGAATTCTTCTATTCACCTTGTCCTCAAGGTTGTTTCTACCTAATCGCAAAGTCTGCCCGAGGTAGACATATTTTTGAACAACTTCGAGGACGGTACCGTGTATCGCAGTCGGTTTCGGTAGAACATGTTCATTGAACATGACCTTGGTTTTGTCCAAGTTCATCCAAAGGCGAGATGTCCCAGTGGTTAGAACGCGTGCATCTTAACCGATGATTGCGGGTTCAAACCCAGGCAAGCACCGCTGACTCATGTGCTTAATTTGTCTTTATAATTCATCTCGTGCTCAGCGGTGAAGGAAAACATCGTGAGGAAACCTGGATGTGTCTAATTTCATCGAAATTCTGTCACATGTGCATTCCACCAACCCGCATTGGAACAGCGTGGTGGAATATGTTCCAAACCTTCTCCTTAATGGAAGAGGAGGCCTTATCTCAGCAGTGAGAAATGTACAGGCTGTTACTTTACTTTACTTTACATCCATAGGCCGATACGTTTAGAAGAATCAGCCAGCACGTTCAGCATTTGTTGTAGGTCCTGCAGTGTCTGCGAATCTAAAGTGAGAGATGTATTCGCCATTGATGTTGATGCCTCGGCCTTTCCAGTTCAGCGTCTTGAACATATCCTTCATTTCATTAGTGAACAATTTGGGGGATATAATGTCCCCTTGTCTCACTACTCGATGCAATGTTATTGTGTTATATGTAAATCCTTAATTTTCAATTTCATTTTTTATTTTAGAGAACGTCAAAGTCGATATGACTATGCCATTTAATATAACATTAGACGGTAATGGAAACAGAGTGATTGATCTCAAGGGATTTTATTACTGGCACGACATATCTGACGAAGCCGAATTCATATTTTCTAACCTCTACGATGGAGATAAGGAGAAAAGTAAGCAAAGTTAACCGCTAACGTGGAGCATTACTCATTATTGATGAATTGGTTTCAATTTATTCACTAGTTTCTCAACCGTTAAATATCAATTAGTTAATTGAAATAAAAAAAAATTGTCAAATATAAATTAAAATTGGAAGAAAGGGTTGACGTTTTGCACAAATTAATTTCCTATTTCGGTCTAAATTCGATTCGAACTTGCTTACGTCATAATAAAAACGCAATAGACTGAATAAAGGTACTTAAATTAAGACCTTTTACATCAAGGGCAGTCTTGATAAAGGGTCGTTATTATTAAAGTAAGGTGCCTAAATACAATATGAAAGGGCATTCGTTGATAGCTACCTTTTTCATTGATAAATAAATCGCACCTGTGACTTATTTCACAATAGAGAAGGGAAAATTTACGCAAACCATTTAAGGATTGAATTTTATATGGTACATACATTATACGAAGATGATATAATTGTGTGTTAAATTTAGTCTACAAAAATCCATAATAATATTTTCTATTTTATATTTAAATGTAAAAAAAAAAACATTTTTATTTATGCAAACAGAGCAGATAAAAATTTAATTTAAATAATAATAATATATTACCGCCAAGCAACAATGCTTAGTATTGTTTTGTTCCGGTTTGAAGGGAGAGTAAGTCAGTGTAACAACTAGCTCAAGGGAAAGCCTTAGTTTCCCAGGTTGGTGGCCCCTTCATCTTAATTCATCTTTAAGATAAAGGTGCCACCAAAACCAACTTTACTTATTATCAGACGGCTCATATCATCATGTGTATCGAAATTAATATCTATTATTACCTTCATTATATGTATTCACTATTAATAATAATTCAATGATTTCAGGTGATATCATGCATTACCTTATTAATCAGAATTGGAGATCATTTACACATCAGTTTGGAAAACCTTACATGGATAAAATTTTTGGTCACGCTTTTAATGTTATTAAAAACCAGTTACTATTGATGCCTTTACGGAATTTGGATTCATGCTGAAAACGACGCTATGACGAACTAATAATTATAATATACTGGAAGATTTATTATAGTATTGTATAATAATGCGTTTCTAACTTATTTTGTTTTATTTATACACATTCATCGTGTTTTCATAATCAAAAACAAAACATAAATAACGGCTTTTTAATAATATATATAAAAAGAGATTTCTCAAATTTATTCATAATACAGTAATGAAACTCGTAAAATGCTTAAAGATATTTATACAAAATGGGGGTTGTACGTTATTTGAGATAATTTTAAAAAGTCATTTGAAATCGTCACACATAATATTTACAATTATACGTAATTTGTGCAAAATTTATTGATAAATTCAAATATGATAAAATTCCCAAAACGTAGACTTTTGTTGGATCGAAAAAATGTTTATCCATATAAATAATCAAGTTTTTTAGTGATTGTCTAGACGTAATTTGACCATTATAATATTTTGTTTTGTAAATAATAAATGTCCTTTTGGAACAATTCTTATTACTTTTCTTTTTTAATTAGTAAAATGTAAGTATAGATAGTGAAGAGGCGAAGCGTTAGGAGTGCAAGGTTTAACATAGAGCAATGTGAAAGTTACATGTTTGATCCTGACCAAGAGGTCGAGAGAAGCCAAAAGTGCGTGCAGTGTATTAACATCCACAGTACTCCTAGCGTAACCTAAGCTTGATTGGAGGAGTAAATAGGAATACTAATTATTTCTTACAATGGGTCATTGCCATACGATATTTTAGTGTGCAACAACAAAAGCCTGTCAATTTCCCCACTGCCGGGCTAAAGACTCCTGTCCCTTTAGAGGAGAAGGTTTAGGGAATATTCCACCACGCTGCTCCAAAGCGTGTTAGTGGATTCATATGTGGTAGAATTTTATTGAAATTAGACGCATGCAGGTTTCCTCACGATGTTTTCCTTCGCCGAACTCAAGATGAATTATAGACATAAATTAAGCACATAAAAATTAAGCGTTGCTTGCCTGGGTTTGAACTCACAATCATCGGATAAGATGCGTTCGAACCCCTGGGCTATCTCGGCTCTCAACAATCTCGGTTTTGGTCTTCATGAATATTATATCACCCCAATAATGTTTATCAATTGAATGAAATCAAAGTATACGAAGCCCTCCTATTCGTACACTTATTTCAAAGTTTCAATCATGTTTTAAATATACAGACATTATGGACTATTTCCTGGTATCCACTGAAATATTTTTTAATATAACGGAAACTTTTTTTTTCTCAGGAAGATCACGTTGAAATTAAAAAGTATCTAGATTTACTTTGACAAACTGCTTACATAAAATATTAGCTCAGGCCGACATTTAACTTTCTTTTTTCCTGTATAAACTTTAGAGTATTCCATTAACATCCAATTAATGGGAAAAGAAAAAGGCTTAAAATAAATGCTTAAGAAGAATTTACATTAATATATCGGACACCTTGTAATTAAGGAACGAACTCAATTATTTAACTGTTTCTTTTGATATGTCCGGGACAAACTAAGGAACAGTTAAGACTATGAGAAAACATAAATATGGAAAAGTATCTTGGTGGTAGGGCTCATTCCAAATGTGTATGGATAGTTACCACCTACTCATCCGATTTTCTACCGCCAAATAGCAATAGTTCTTATTTTTGTTTTTTGTTGTGAAAGTCGAGTGAGCCAATGTTAGTTCAGGCACAAGGGATATTGCATCATATTTTCAAATCCTGGTGGCGATGTAAGGGATGGTTAATATTTCAAATAGCGCTAATGCGCTAACGAACAGATGGACCATTTGCCCGTCCGTCACATATCTGATACAAAATGTTTTTATCAAAAAGAGCATTAATACTAGTTAAAACAAAGAGTGTGAAAATGAGTCCACATCACAATAGAATGTAACAATTCCGGTGTATGTATAACTTTATTGAAAACAACCTTTTGAAATAGATTCTATAAATCAATAGAAATAAAACTTTCAATGCATCATAACAGTTCGGAAACCCAAACGCTGAGATATGCAGAGCTGTCAGTCGATATAATATATTATTTTTGAGGAAAAATAAGTTGCTTTGTTTTCATTGAACGTTATAAATTTGTTTTAAAGATTTTCTATTCGAGTGTAAAATTGTTAAACTATTCTGATAGTTTCAAATGAAATATTTTGTGTGATGAAAATAAATACTTTGATTAATTATATTTATCACTATACATTTATATGCTACTCATATGGTAATTTCTGAGAAAAATATCGCCCTATATTTAGCCCTTTTATTGTATGTACATATATCTACTGTCATTGTGCCATTCGAATGACACAAGTTCGAATGGCACAATGACATTTTTTTTAGTATTTAATTAATTATAAATTTCAATTTATTTTTCACTTTTTAGTAATTAAACTCGCATTCGTATTCTCAGTAAGTCTCTTTTATTTGAAACCCATATTTAAGGAGTATATGTATTAAAAATAATTGGTCCACCACGTTGGATTTAGATTAACGTTACAAAGTTGACTATACTTTGTCATCTACACTGAACGTGTATACAGAATTTCAGCTAAATCGGGTACATCTCTGTACTTCTAAATTGAGTTGTAAGATTTCACCTTGAATATTCAAATTGAAGGTTAAATAAAAGCCTGTTGTAAATGTTAAAGATAAAAATAATCAAAAGAATAACCGAATATGCTATAAATAATAATTTATGCATAGAGAAAATTCTTCCTTGTCAAATATTACGTTAAAAGCATTTCGTTTTGAAAATTAAAATCAGGTACAGGGATTAAGTTGCTTCGTAATGGATGAAAGGTAGGGTTTAATTTGGATTTGTAAAAATAATTACCTTATAAACGTCATTGTAATTTTAAAATATATCTCATCTTTTATTTTTATAATTTTAAAAACTGTTATTGAAATTTATTTATACTTGAATTATTAAAAATAAGGTCTGAACTATATAAAATAAAGTCTAAAACTAGCTGTACAAGTCAGGGCAAAATACATATGATCCATTGCCCTCCTGTCACCAGTAGAGGCATTTGAGACATTTCAACAACAAATAGGACAAAGATATAATATGCAATAAGATAAATATTTGGATAGTTATCCAAATATTTATCAAATAAATTTATTTGCTTCTGTATTTTGCATGAAGGCTTAACTTTTGAATAATTTAAATAATAAAAATATATTGGTGTGTACACAGTGGAATCATGTTTTAAAACAATGTGTATTAATTTTAAGATCAATAAAATAAATGGACCAAATAATAAGAGATCTAGCTACTCTTGACACGGCAGTGATGTTATATATGTCCACAATTAATAATGCACGCAGGTAAACAATACCTCAAACGTTCAAGTGCCTTCTTGATATTATCAATAAAGACATTTCTGTACATATCGATTGCACCTGTTTGCATAATATGGCACGTCTACGTGCCGTACTTTACGTCATAAGTGACGAAAAATGTATCCGCTCTACTAAAAAAATAAGTCATTAATTAAGAAGTTTATATTTGTTGTTCCTTCAATACTGAATGTTTATTCAAGATTTATATTATTATTTGTATAAATTATATAATTAGTTTGATTCCATGGATAAAATAATGTGTGTTACAAACTAGCATTTATAATTTTTAATTATTAGTAACACAATAACTTTGAAACGGAAACAAAGTTTTTTTAAAGATCTCATATATTGAAAAGTATTAATTTTACTTAAAATTTTACTTAAATGTGTGGTTAAGCATTTATGGTTTTCGGTCATGAACGAAGAAGTTATAAAAGGTTACACTGGTAAAATTTTTTTTTTAAATATAGCTCCAAAAATATATCTAGTATCGAAGTAAGAGAGAACGGAACGTGTGTTTTTTTTATTGTATATATTGGCGGACGAGCATATGCGCCACCTGATGGAAAGTGGTCACCATCACCCATAGACAATAACGCTGTAAGAAATATTAACTATTCCTTACATCGTCAATGTGCCACCAACTTCGGGAACTAAGATGTTATGTCCCTTGTGCCTGTAGTTACACTGGCTCACTCAACCCTTCAAACCGGAATACAACAATACTGAGTACTGTTATTTAGCGGTAGAATAACTGATGAGTGGGTGGTACCTACCCAGACGGGCATGCACAAAGCTCTACCACATATTAGTGTGCGTTATATTGTACATAAGAACAATACATATGATTATTTTCATGTAGCTAATGTTTATGAATAAACATCCAAACATAAACAACAAGTAAATTTAAAACGAGAATAATAAAATCAACAAAGTTCACCCGAGTTGATAGAAGTTCTCAAATTAATTAAAGAATTTCATTTCATCTATTGCTAGTTAAAGTTTGTTTACATTAATCAAACTGATCTTCGTGAGCGCGGAGAGAAATAATTAATATTATAATTTTAATTCCGAAGTCAAAACATTTGAATTATATGTTCATTGGTGGTCGAAAATCTATTAATGATACGGAATTAACTACTTCAGAACCGAGGAGAACTGACAAAGATCGTATAAGAAAAAATAAAAGAGTCTTTAATGTATTTGTTGTTATACATTATTAAGAAAATAATGCTTAAATATCTTTACATATTGAGAAACCAAAAATGCGAGCTAAACAAGTCATCATACAAGGCAAGGCGAAATATGGATCAAAAAAGAATATATTGGCTAAAAACCTACACCAATGGTATTGAAAAAGCACCGTTGATTATTCAAAGTCGTGGCATCGAAGATACAAAGTTGGCGATCATTAAGGCGCTGGATGGCACCTCAAGAAGTCAACTACTATCATAATTATCGATTCGTGTCAAAGGGCCGACAAGTTTTCCATTATTGAATAGTATTTCCAAAGATACTCGGTAAGACCATTGATTAATTTCTTACCCTTGTCGGATACCAGCTGTCGGTAATTATGAAACTGAGGTAACATTAATTTATCTCGTATCTCTGTATCTGAAATGTCCGAATACAGTAGTACAATAGGTTACATAGACAATTATGTTAGGTAAGGTTATACGTTACGTAACAGAGATATTGATATTTGATTGCGTATCCAGATTTGGAATGGACTTGTTATTTGAAAGGTTCCCTACATGGTGCGGTAACATTCATAAATATTCCTAGAAGAGCACATGTGAGTATTTTAGACGCAGTTTTTGATGAAAAAGGCAATGAACTTGTACTGAAATGTCTTTAAAAGCCTTTTTGATTTCTTTATTTTTTTAAGTATAGTGTGCTAAATCTACCAATCTGCATTGGAGAAGCGTGGTGGAATATGCTCCTTACCTTCTCCTTAACGGGTGATGCACTTAGCCCAGCAGTGGGAAATTTACAGGCTGTTGCTTAGGCTGTTGTTGAGTATTATTATTATACTAAATTGCTTCACATTTTCCTTATAAGTAAAGGTATTTTCTTTATACATATAATTCTTGGAATTCCCTACGCTGTTCCAATACAGAAAGGTAACATACCTATATATGTGACAGAATATCATGCATCCCATGCAGATGTCCACATGGTGATTCTATTTGCGAGCACGAAATGTAAGTAGTGCTTGTCTAGATTTCCCAATTCTTAGCTCATAATTATGTCCATAATTTATATGTCTAATCTGATGAACCTGAAATCTGACGTAACAATGGAAATAAAAGCCTCGTGGGAATCCAGTCGTCAAGCTTGTCTAATTCGACAAACCAAACAGATGAGAATTATTCTAAGACTAACAAACTGTATCAGCCAAACAATGGAAACAGTGAAACGTAATTGTTAATTAAAAATTGTGATTAGTTATTTAACAATACATTTAAATTGTTGTCAACGAGAGACCGGGAATTAAATATTTAAAAATTGTCAACTTATTTCATTAATATTAACAATTTTAACGGAACAAAGTTAGCAATTCGATTATGTTAAATCGGTAAATCGAAAATGCAACAATGAAAATTTATTAACAAACTAACCAAAAGGAAACGATGGTTATAAATTCATAAACCATTAACGACTTTAATCTTCTGTGTTGATCTTTTGAATTTAAGCGTTAAAAGCTTTAATGTGGCATTTTCCATTTTATCCCGATTACATTAAAGATTATATTGCCCTGAATTTGAATTACGATAATATTAAGAGTATTTTATGTTTATTATTGTGCTGATATTAATAATTTCGTTAATATATTGTTTATATGAGACATAATAAGTATATTTTTGCCGACTTATAGCGACTTGCAAATATAAAAATTAATGGAAAAATACCTATATAATTATCACGCATTCACACTTCTGATTGAAACAAAAAAAATTTACGAGAGAAGAAAATGTGTTGAGGTATCATAATACAGACTATCTGACATGTATAGGTTTCCTCACGATGTTTTTCCTCACCATCGAGCAAGAGATGAATTGCCAAAATCATGAATGTACTCTCGGTTTTACGAATTTAATCCTTAAATCGATAGTTCTCATTTTAGTCACATATCACGAAAATGTACAGTACGAATATTTTAAAATATGTAGATAATTTTTCAGATAATTATGAAATAATATCCGCAATGCACGATTAGGATATTCAGTGTGTCTTTACAGATTTTAATACATTTTTGACATAATGTCCAGGTAGGGTAGTGAGTCAAGTGGTGTTAGATCTAGTTTATCAAGCAATGACCTTGAAATGAATAACGCTAAGGATGTCGATGGAAAGGAAAAGTTTGTTAACTAAATTATAAATTGCGATGAAAATATTACCGACATCAGCAAGAGAAGATTATAACCCATTCATTTATAATATAATTAAGCCCATGCTTGGTTTCCTTTGGGGCTCTTATCTTATACAGGCTGATTTGCATAAAATAATTATTAATTACGACTTATGAGGGCGTGACTTGTCTCGTATGGTTAATGAAGGACGCTTTCGGGTAAGGCACAGGATGTATGTTACAATTAATCGTGTGATTAGAGATATTATAGAGAATATAATTATATAATATATGTATTTAATAGGAACACTTTATTATATACGTTTTTTTTTCTGAATTTCAGAACAATCATATAATCCTTATTATTGTTCTGAAATTATGATCAGCAAACATTAATGTTGTATATATTTTTATTTTGGTACTGATAATAATTACAGAATACGTATTTTCTCGTAACCCACGTATATCCTACAGAGGAACCACAAAAGTGATTAATTGAGAAGTAGTAAGTTAATTCTTTCACTTTGTATCGTAGAAATGAAGATAGACAATGTTTGTGCGAATAGGTAATTAACATTGTACACAACTTGGTGGTAGGGCTTTTTCCAAGCCGTTTAAGTAGGTACCACTCACTCATCAAATATTACCAAACAGTAGTATTCGGTATTGTTTTTTTTTCGGCATGAAATATAAGTGAGACAGCACTATAAGCACTAGGGACATAAACTTCAGTGCTCAGACCTAGTGGAGCATTTGCGATTTAATAGATAATGTATATTATCGCCCAAAAATATTACGATAAAAAGTAAAACTTAACAGCGAGTCTCAATCGGCATTGTTTTCCTAAAACAAATGAAACAAAAAAAATTAGATACAATATTAATTGCGTCCCGGTTTCGTAATTAATTTCCGACAAAATTTGGGTAGGTCGATTTCAAACTCTTTCAACTTTGCCCATTATTTATACGAACACAACGCGTCAAATAATTCCTCTGTGGTCATGCTAAATTATATTGTACGCAAAAATAAATGTTTCATCCTTCGTTAATGCTACTAAATTGCTATCGATTCATTTAGCAAGGGCATAATTATATTTTCATGCCGATTTATTGCCTAAAGTTTTGTTTTTACGATGTACGCAGACGAGCAGATGGGCCACCTGGTGGTAAGTGGTCACCACTTCTCGTAGCGCTGTTAAAATACTAATTTTTTTTTTTTTTTTTTTTTTTTTTTTATGGTATAGGTTGGCGGACGAGCATATGGGCCACCTGATGGTAAGTGGTCACCATCACCCATAGACAATGACGCTGTGAGAAATATTAACTATCCCTTACATCGTCACTGCGCCACCAACCTTGGGAACTAAGATGTTATGTCCCTTGTGCCTGTAGTTACACTGGCTCACTCACCCTTCAAACCGGAACACAACAATACTGACTACTGTTATTTGGCGGTAGAATAACTGATGAGTGGGTGGTACCTACCCAGACGGGCTCGCACAAAGCCCTACCACCAAGTAATTATCTTACATCGCCAATGCGCCGGCTACTTGTGCCTATTGTGCTACTGGGTTATTCACCCTTCTACTGGAGACAACAGTACTGAGTGGGTGGTATCCACTCAAACGGCCTTACATAGCAAAACCCTACCACAAAATACAATATATATATAGAATTACATTAACAAGTACGAAATTCAAGTAGGTTTTTAATTAAAGCAGATGGTAGTCATATTACGGTATAATAATTTAATTGAAACGTCGGTAACTTAACTTACTTATGTAGAGTCTACAGAATGAACTAGCGCCAATTAAAGGTACTAATACAATTTGAACATACCCAATTTAGAATATTATAGCATCAGGATATGTTTCAGTAGAGTCCGAAAGAAAGTACGGAGAAAGTTTAATTTTGTATGTAAGCAACGTTTTTTCGTTTCAAAACTTTCGAGGCTAAGGTACTTAGAAGTTCAGCTTAAAAGTATTAATAAATTATTTACTTTTTTAATTATGGCCTAATTGTAATAATATTTTAATTTTTATAAAGAAATAATATTTTGTTGTGCCAGATTATAATCTATTTCACCGCCAAATTTTATTCAGATCCGTTCAGCCGTACTGGTGTGATTGCGTTACAAACATATCTATCCAAATTTTCCTTTTTATAATATTAGTTAGGAGAGACGTAAAATTCTTTTTATAATTTTTTATTTTGATTATGTTCAAAATCCCGGAGAAGAATAATAATTAATAAATCAGTTTTTATACAATAATTCATTTATAAATATAGTATATAGTAACCCATGGAAATATCATGAAATCGTCTGTATTAAATTAATAAAGTAACTATAAAACCATTATAAGTTGACCCATGCAACATAAGTATATATATTATATATTGCGTGTTATTGCTTGGCAAGCTTTCAACTCCCATCGTCTCCCTTTCGACCAACCTCAATGTGATTGTTTGATTCCAACTTTATTTTTATGGGAACCACAAAAGAGGAGAGCGATAATTTGGGTCATTTATTTTATCTTTTACAAAACTACTACTTATCAATTTTGTAAAAATGCGAGGTGATTGAACCTCATTATTTATTATATTTGGATGTATTATATCGTCACGTTGGATAAGATTCTACCCTATTGAATAAGAATACACTCAGTGACGTTTTTGTAATATTTGTATGAACGAAACCAACACGTACAAACAGAAAGTAAATTTGTTTCAACTTAAAAATTTCGAATATACATATATGTTGTTTAAATGTAAAACATTTTTTTCATCTCTATATTCTGAAACGAATATTGCGGGATCAAACCCAGTCAAGCTTGGGCCAATGGTTAAAACCAATGGGCTTTAAGGTGGTTAAAGGAAACCGTCATGAAGATTCTTTCGTTTTTTGTATAAAATCTGCAACAAACCGTATCCCAAGATGAGAAGATAACTTTACTTAATTCCTACCTTTAAATAACTAAAGACTAGCCAACTTGGTTTAGTTTCAGAACTAGTTAAAATAGCTCATTTAGTAGATATTTTAAAGTATAATTTCTTTCTTATGAGTTTAAAGAAATGATCCTACGCTTAGTAGAAAAAAATTCTATTGAAAAATTCATTATTCATATAACATAAAGAGCGCGCCGACGTTACCAGGAATTAGTAATATTTATAAAACTAAATCTAAAGCAAAAAGCAGGTTGAGGTTTTAAGCGTAATTTCCAGTTAGTACTTGTTTTATCTTGGCACGAATTAATCCCCTGGAAGCGTAAAATGTTTCACCAACTTGCAACTTCAATTCTATTTCAGTTCTGTTACAGCAGTTGCCGTGAAAGGACGTGCGCGGTGTTCTAAATCCAATCCCCTTATCATACTAGTACGCTAAACGCTATAAACATTCTCTTTGACTTTCAAGTTTCGTATTTAATTAATCCAGTGTTATTGGACTGTGTTATTACAGTATTTTTTGTTTTGTAAAATTTTCATTCTAGGATAAAAACTTTTTTTTCGGTCAGGATTTTGAGTGAATTGTGCTAAATTGCGATGACTGTTGACAGAATTGACAGATAAGGGTAAGTGTATGATACTTGTTTTGATTGAATTGATTCGTTAAAAATTTTTCAATTATAATGTGTTGTTATTGTTCAATCCACAATATTAGAAGGAAAATGTACTTGATTAGTAAGTTTAATCTACTTTTCGTTTTCAATGTAATTTTATAATGTTATAAATTGATTCAATTACAGTGACCACCTTTAAGGTAAATTTAATTATGTATCCTCCTCGTTCATTAAGATTAACATGAAATTTTGACTAACGTTTTAAAAGCTCTACCCTTTGTCAACGCTCTTTACATTTGTTTATCTTAAAATTACACAAACGATGTATAGAAGGCGTGAAAAGGGTTACTGTGTTTTGACGTCATAATTTTAAGTTTGCTCATTAAATTTGAAATTGGGTTAATTTCGTAAGAACACAATTTATTATCATTAGACTTATAATCGGCAAATATTAGAACATTTGATGGAGGTTCTTGAAATTAAGTATATATATTTTTTAATAATGTAGACCCTTCTTCATAAAGCATTGGCATGTTCATTTAAAAAAAAAAAAATTTGTTATTTTGCAGAATAGTGGATTAAAAATGAAAAAAAAAAAATGTTCCAAGACCGTTCCAAATTCGAAGACGGTATAATTTTATAGAGTTTACTTGATACGTGACTTCGAGTGTGAATTTTACCACATATGATATGGACGTACGTTTATGATTATAACATGACTGTATTGTTAGCTTATTATTGACGATTGATTTGTGAGGTCTCCCGGATTTAGTATCATAATATATACTTACAATAAAATGACTGACGCCTAAAACTTTCACCTATTTAATATATAAATTTCAAAGTTAAGTAGCAGCTTAGAATATTTTTACTCTTAAATATTTTTTCTTTTTTAATATTTCAAACAATCAAGCATCAATTCATGAAATTTAAATTGTGTCTTAATCAAAAAAATCATAATTATCAAAGAAATAAATAATATTTCAAGTGATATTTATTTATCTATTACAAAGAGAAATTCAATACTTTTAATAGAATGAAATACTCTTAATATCAGCCAATTTTCAGCTTCGTTACTTCCACAATTCCGTATTATATTTCTCCTGTAGCCCTATAATTGGTTTAACTTTTCTTTAGCTCATGGCACTTTAGTTGAAAGGTTCAGTAAAGTGATTTATTTCCGAAATAATAAAGTAAATAACGCCTTTGAAGAAATAACTAGACATTGATACAATAATAAACAAATTACGAGATAAAACAAATTACATTCACACCTTGACTTTTGGAATGATCAGTCACGCGCCTAATTGTCATCAACACTGATTTCTCAATTAGTCGCTATGCGATTTTTCATAAACGTTTTTTTTTCAGTTTTGTGATTTTTAATCATAGTAGACTTTTTTTTGTTATATATATTTGATAACTACAATTCACTATGATTTCAATAAAACAAAATATTACATATTTTCTTGTTTATCGATTTAGTATTAAAAAAAAAAAATTTTGAAATGAGCTGGTTTGGACAAAATCTGGGCAAACACTATTCAACTTTCATGTACTTAATATGTGGTTTTTTCCTTCGCGTTCGAGCATTAAAACTGTGTGTTTCTGACAATATTCTATAATATGCACGAGTATCTAGTGAACCTCAATGGAACAGCATGAATTTTTACATTGCTATGTCTCATTGCGCCTTAATAAGCACAATGCGAAATTGATAGAGAAATTGATATTGAAATTATAATTATATATTTAAATGTATGTACACATTAATTGCATACAAATTGTTCACTATGGCTCCTATTTAATTAAAATCAAGCATTTACGAAGCTTTATATTTACATTTTCTAATCACACCCAAGCCATTTAACGAAAGAATTATTCTCTTATCGTAAACTGATTACCATATTTAGGACTACTTGTTTTTCTTGATTCCTTCCGCTCCAAGTTTATTTTCCCCGTAAGTCTAGCAATTTATATCTTTATTTCCTCATTCCTGTCCCAACGAAAGCTCTACGTCAAATATATATGTATATGATCATGATGAGGTTGCAAGCGGTTTTGCTTACGAATTTGTAAGCATTATATTAATCTGTAATCCATATATTTATTTTCACTGATTATGCTTACAATAGTTAATCTATTATCTTGTCTCTTTATGTATTATGTGTATAATTGAAATTAAATATAAATGAATGTAGCGGCAAAGTAAATTGTTCGAAATACTTACAGCATCCATTTCGCAGGCCTGACTTGCATTAGACAACATAACCTGCTACATTTTAAGCTATCATAATGAACTCAATGCATGCAGGTTCATAGAGACTGTAACAATATCTAGCTAGCTCTAGCTGTCTCTTTAAGTGTTTCCTGCATACGATGAATATCAGTTGAGGACTTTAAATCATCGAATATAATGCAAAAATAAATTTTTGAACTGTTCATAACTCTCCTAACTGGAGCGAAACATCTTACTGACCAATATAATTTTGAATGAAACGTCGGTTTTGCATAAGTTTATTTTAATTGAAAACGTTACTGAGATTATTAAATATTAATTTAAAAACGTGTATTTTATGCAATATTTATAAACCTCATATTTTTTTATGGCAGCTCGAAAATCTTTATCAGAAACGAGTTGAATGTCAGTAGGTGAAGGCTATTTAACGAATATTTTTTGGGAGCTGACCAAATTTGGGGTTGCTTCTTTAATCCATCCTCCCAATCGGCGTCGTTCCATCGCCAACATCGTTTTATAAATTCACGACTTTACTACATAAACGCAAATGTACACAAGTTATAATTATTGAATATTTTATGTTAGCAAAGATGTTATATCAATACGAAAGAAAATTCTAAAAGAGCCGCGTTGGTAGTAAGCAATATATTTAAAAAAAGAGTTTGGTTATAATTTCGACTTTCGATTCTTAAATCAAATGTACTTGATATACGAGATAAAATTGTAATATCAATTGTTAAAAATTTAAAATAAACGAGGTACATATCAAATAATGTTTCAATATATATCAAAAGTCTAAGATATATCTTTTGATCATTCACAGAATTGAATATGTAAGAAACGTTGAACATTATTTGAAAAAAATGTTATCGAAACGAAACGATATTCGATCAACAACACTTTCCACTTCTGATAAAGTGAAATATACATAAGATCATTCATTTCTAAAGTATGAGTTACCGTTTAGGGAAATAAATATTTCCAATGTGGGCTATATAATAAAATAAGAGGGAATTTCACAGCGAAAGTAATACTGTAAAGTATCCACATTAATTTAAATAAGTTAAGAATGTTGTCAATGTGACTTATCAACCGACTTCCAACAGGAGGAGGTTATCAATTCGTCTGTATTTTTTTTTTTTTTTTATGTTTGTTACCTCATAACTTTTTACTGGGTGGACCGATTTTGATAATTTTTTTTTTGTTTGAAAGGTAGTGCTTCCCGTTGGGTCCCATTTTTTTTATTTTTTTTTCCGATGATGGTATCCATGTGAAAACGACATAAGTCTTAGATTTGCATTATGTATATGCGCGACAAATAGGTGAATAACTGAAAATCACGTTAACCAATTTTGATAATTCTTTTTTTATTATAAAATATATACTTCAAGGGTAATTTGGTGAAAGTTTGGTAAGGTTCTGAGCACAGGATCCATGACAAAGTAACGGAACGGAAGGGAACGGAACAATTCTGAGGAGCACGTTAGCGATACTCAGTCGAATCTTTTATTTATAGGTTATTTGGATATTTGAGTCACCTTCCGTAATGTGGTTATGTTTATGTAATTATCATAGTCGAATATTATAATCAACTAGCTACCCACCCCGGCTTCGCACGGGTGCAATACTGATACTAAATATACTACAGAATTTGTTTATTTACGACATCACATCGCAAACTTCTAAAATTATCAGTGTTTCTTTACTATATTGTTCATGTATTATATACACAAACCTTCCCCTTGAATCACACTATCTTTTAAAAAAAAACGCATCAAAATCCGTTACGTAGATTTAAAGATATAGGGACAGAGAAAGCGACTTTGTTTTATACTATGTAGTGATGGAACTCCTATACGGCTCGCAGTTAGGGTGCGATATGGGGCAAAATTTCTTACTATCTTTAATCAAATTTTGTGTATGTGATGTGATGTCATATGATGTACGAAATATAGTTGGTCTTTTTCAAAGTTTTTTTGCTGAGTTCGATTGCAGCTCTTTCGAGGGATCCTTGTAGTTTACGCCGCGTGACGTATTAAATCCGCATTTTCGAAAGTCTATTTTTGCTTTATTCGCAAATTTCCTTTGAAATTGTCCTCGAAGTAGTTTCTGACTCATATAAACGAAACGCTTAATCTATCCATATTAAAAAAAATTAGTTAGTCAACATCAGCTTCACTTAAAATCAAAAAATAAATAAAAATTTTAACAAAAAGAAAAACCGACTTCAAACAAAACACTATTTTAAAACAAATGAATATGCACGAAAAGGTAATAAAAATAATTGCGTATTCAACATATTTTTTAGAGTCTTCCTAAGTTAAATGAAATGAAAAATATTAGACTACTTAAAAGTCGATTAACGATTATATCATGTAGTTATAATTATTGTTATATTTGGAGTCGGTGTCAGCCAATAAAACCCTACAGTATATCTATCAAAAAACAATACGAGAATACTTTAACAAATATGTTTTTTACAAATTACCTTTTACACAATAATATACTGGATCAATCAAGGGGCTCGTATCGCTTCTTTCTTTTGATTGTTGGGGCAAGGGCACCGTGGCTGACACCGGCTCCAAATATACCAATAACTATAACTACATGATATAATCGTTAATCGACTTTTAAGTAGTCTAATATTTTTCATTTCATTTAACTTAGGAAGACTCTAAAAAATATGTTGAATACGCAATTATTTTTATTACTTTTTCGTGCATATTCATTTGTTTTAAAATAGTGTTTTGTTTGAAGTCGGTTTTTCTTTTTGTTAAAATTTTTATTTTAGAAATGTATCTGGAAATAGAATTGTATTATTTAGTGTATTCAGTGTAAGAACTGATATGGCCCAGTGGTTAGAACGCGTGCATCTTAACCGATGAGTGCGAGTTTAAACCCAGGTAAGCACCACTATATATATGTGCTTAATTTATGTTTATAATTCATCTCGTGCTCGGCGGTGGAGGAAAACATCGTGAGGTCTAATTTCATCGAAATTATACCAAATGTGCACTCCACCAACTGGAAAAGCATGGTGGAATATGTTCCAAACATTCTCCATAATGGAAGAGGAGGCCTTATCCAGCTGTGGGAAATTTGCGGGCTGTTACTTTACTTTTTTACTTTAGTATTTAGTGTAATTGTAAACTATCACAATTATAGTAGTTGCCGTTCTACAGGAGAACGTAATGAAACGATTGTTTATGCTCTAAAATTTATTATTCACAGTATGTCTGGGAAGAGGAACGTTATATAATGAAAAAAGAGCAAGGGAAGCAAGCCATTTCAATTCCTAGGAACATTTTAAAATTAGCATTAAGATAATAAGGAGCAATATGTTCATAGAGTTATATCACATAATAATGTCCTCCACGACGACCTCGTTGCGGTTTATTATACGTATCAAGTATAGCTATATTATTAATGTAATTAAACTTTACAAATATAGATAGGCTTCAGAAATAGACTGCTAGAACTCATATAAATGTTTTAATCTTTCAAACTGTCGATAATAGGGGATTGCGCAAGCCAGACTTGATATTCAATTATTAGCTGTTTATCTATCTAAACAATAATATATTGAGTTATTGTGTAATAGTAAAAGTTTAGTGACAACACTTAAATGGGTCGTTACTAAGAAGACTTCTTATTTTTTTAAAGATATAGATTTGAAGCTTAGAACACTACGCTGTTATTTCTAACAACATGTACATATAATCAGAGAACAATTATATAATTCTTTTTTTGTTGTTGTTCGCAATATAAATGTTTTTTCCGATATATAGATAAATAATAAAAATAACAAATACGATTTTAGTATGTATATGTATCGATTTTTGTTCGTTACAATTTGCACCATTTAGTACTGTACTGTTGTAAACAGCAATATTTTTTTTATAGCTGTTGGTAAATATAACATATAACAGACGCATCGTCACTAACTACTGTAATAAATAATTAATCTAAGGTGTATTTTATGTTTTAGAGTAAAACCTTGCATTATTTTAATTTGTCTTTATAATTAAAAAAAAAGCAGTAGGTATTATTAACCGTTTTTAGGTAGACACTTTTTCTCATAAGACGTCTTTGTACGAATTCGGACATTATTTATTTTTCATAAACTATAGTACCCATTATTTGTGGAGATAAATTATCTTGACAAATAAAATGTTCATCGTAACGCTCTAGATAATCACCAGGGAATTTTATTTGGGATTTGAGCAAGTTTTACGTCCTTAATCTCTCTTGAACAAGAACAATAAAAAAGTAATATTTTGGAAGAATTTCTGCACTCACTGTTTTATTCAACAAAGTGGTTTTCGGGGTTATTTCAGAGAGTAAAATGGAGTTGGATGATTTGATTTTCTTTCCGCTTACGGGTATGGAATGCGATTAAGGTGCGACATGGAATCATAAAGTCATGTAGATATCATACAAAATATATTTAAAAAAAAGTTGTGTGTTTGTCTTCTATATGCCTCCAAATCAATAATCAGATTGTGAGAAAACTCAGACAAGTCTGTGATCTCACATATTTTTTTTTCCGTAAAAGATGATTTTCTTGTCCCTCGATATAAATTATTATCTTACATATACGACACCGGGACCGAAGCTAGTCTATTAGAAATCAACATATTATTCTTTATTTAAATATGCACATTCGAATTATTTTTAAGAGTTAAAATTTAATTAAAAGCACCAACTAGCAAGAAAATCATAAGTAGCTATTTTTCTCAAACGAAATACATGTTCAACTACCAACTTAGAATTAATTAAAAATAAAGAATAATACTTAAATAAAAGTCTGAGTTGTATTACTTTAAGAACATAACGATATGAGAAATGGAATATTTCACTGAAAATATATTTTATGCTTGAAAAATGTTCTTCTACATTTCATCTCAGCAGTTCTGATTTTATATTCATACATTCACAAAACAAATAAAATAATATAAACGGTTGGCTTGTGGCGATTTCAAATTTGCTAAGAAATTCTTATTTTGCATTAAAACCAAGATTTGCGACGTACGAAACAACGATTAAGACTGAATTAATTAAACATAATTACTATATAAGTGATTGTAAGGTTACAGAATGTTTTGTCTCCTTCTTCCGAATGTTAAAATCCAGATGTGAGAAAGAAACGTATACATTTATTTATCCACTTTATTGTTCATGGTAACACCGTTCAATAAGATAAAGCTTAACGAAATACAAACTTACTGAAAACCTGTAAACGTTAGATGACTTTAGTTTTCCTATTTTAATAATTTAGAATATTATCATATTATGATTTTTTGTATAGGTCGTTGTAGGGTCGATAAACACATATTATATTTACTTTTCCGTCGGATATTCTCTACAAAAGTCCATTTCTAGGAGTACGAAGTACGTAAATCTAGTCCTGTGCCTGAACTCTTTCCTTAGCTTTCCTCAATATCAGATTTTGTGAGTGTACGAAAAGAGTCATATAAACCAAATATTAGTTTACGAACACATTTGTTGTCATTAATTTGTTTGTTGTAACATTTTTTCTGGACAATATCATTAATAACAATTTCTTAGTTAGCGTTTTACGGGATCATTTTCTCATATACGCTGTTGCTGGGGCACACAGTTTGTGCACTGTGCATATTTAGTATACTTAACGCTGTCATGTTTTGTAAGCTTGAGAGTTATCCTGTCTATAAGAAAAAAACTTGAACTCTACGTGTTTGTGGTTTTATCATAGATGAGTAGTTCTAGGCGGTTAAGCGTTACCGTCCCCCTAGGGTCATAAGGTATTGTTGAGCAATGTATAAACTTTTTTAATAAATGAGCTATCTTACACAATTATTTTATCAATATATACTGGTACCGGCGCATTTTAAGATATAAAGAAAACTGATCAGCTTTATATAATTATACCTACTAGCGATCCGTCACGGCTTCGCACGTGTGCAGTGCTGATACTAAAATTACTACAGATTATTTCTTGTTTGTTTATTGTATACAAAAGCCTTCCTCTCGAATCACTTAGTCTATTAAAAAAATCGCATCAAAATCCAGGGCGTAATTTTAATGATACTTTTAACGATAAGGTCAGACAGCCGTAAGCGTCATTGCTTTATGCTATGTTATGAAGTATACATAAGAGTAGCGACGATTTCAAGTGTAAAATATATTGATATCCATAGAAAATAGTTGTAATATTTCTGCATATTCCCCTAAAGTAATGCGATGAACTATGAGTGGCTCGTAACCCACGGCGCCGTCCGGCTTTGAGGCCTCCATTCCATAAAGAAAATTTATAGCATGCGGCAACAAGAACCGTTCATTCATTTGTCCGTCCTCTGGTTTAATACGCGCTATGCTTTTTATTCCAATATTTTGTTTTTTCTTTGGTTGAATTATAAATACAACATTAGAAAATATATTTTATTTATTTTACATAACATGAATTTATTCATCAAGCTTGTTAGCTATGGTTGAACGCGCTAGGAACCCGTAATCAGTTTGTTTACAGAATAATTTTTGTCGTTGATAGCTTGATAATCGAGGTAGATAGGCTTTTAACATTACGCTACGATGCTTAGTAGCGGAGAGGTAACCATAAACGGTGTTCAAAATAACTACCGTGAAGGCTTGTTACTCAACGTTTATATAAGAGGTATGTTTAAATATAGCAAATTTGTTTTACTAACATTATTATAGCTACTGTAAGAATTATGATCGCGTGGAATAGCAACAGTATTATTTTTGGATTTATATTTATCACAGCAGTTATTTACAAGTAGCTACTTTATTTTAAAACATCATTCAACATAAAATGGATGTAGAGGTAGAACGAATGTACTTACTACATTGAAAAATTGTACTTATTACAATATTTTTATATTATCATACAAAAAAATACGATGTGACTTACAATATCTAAAGCAAACCTTTGAGGTTTTATGAAAAAAAGTATATATTTCGTATCTCTAAGCTAAATATTTTTCTAGTGTATGATTTACGGCCTATTATGTTTCCGTTTTGTGTAAGCTTCTATTTGAACAATATTATTCTAACAAAGAAAAGCCCGTAATCTATATGAAAAATATTTATATTTTGCTTTTAGTAAAGATACTTTGTTCATACTTAATCAATATAATGTTAAGTATGCGACATATAATATCAATCGTAGGTAGTAATCATAATGAATCTAATAGGTTTTTGAAAATAATGACCTAATCTAATGTTACATATTTGTTTACTGATTCTCTAACTTTTGATTTTTGATTTAAACTCTTATAATTTTTATATAGTTTCTAGCCTCGCATGCTAATTCAATACGTCCATGTACGTAATTTGAGATAATAAAATAGGATATAGTCGTAAGTAAACCAGATGTGTATCCACTGATAAGCATTAGAAGAGCTTTGTAGAATTTGCTCCTAACCTTTTCAGTAGAGTAGGTCATATGTTTTACGTCTGTTAGATTAGGTACTTATAATTTCTTGGTTTTATTAAAAACAACTCCATATAATACAATCATATAAAACTAGGAAATAATAAGTACAATTTTCAAGTATAAAATTCAAATAACAAACAGCAATATTTTGTATTATTGTGTACCTACTCAAGGATACAATGTAATCTTATTACTGGCAACGCATTTGGCAATATCAGCAATTTCTTTCTTTCGAAAAAAATTGAACCATCGACCTCGTTCTTTTCGTAAAATATTGAAAACAGATTTACGCTGATATATCATTTTGATCTGAATTTCCCTTCCTGATTATATGTATTGTGGTTAAAGTCGTATATCACTTCTTAATGGTCAATTTGTAGGTGTAATGTCGTGTTATTACAAAATAGTACAACATCTTAGTCTCTTCGAGGTTTTAATAAAAGCTTTATATTGCTTTTTAATCTGTTTTTCAAAATAAATGACAAGCAAAATTGAATTTTAAAACAGGAGTGCCTACGCGTTGGTAGTCTTGCAAATTACAACGATTTAGCCGACAAGGTAAATGCCGACAATTAGGCCGACCTGCGGCACGTCGGCGGGTCGACGCGGCCAACGAGGTTATTTAATATGCCTAGATTATTAAATTTTTATCTTTACGTTTTATAATCTATAACACATTTGTCGTTTAAGAAAATGGACGACGAAATCTTTATGTTTGTAATGAAACTTCTTTATTAACTGTTTTTTTTTTTAAACTATGCAATAAATGTTTTAAGAACAAATATAATTAGTCCGTCGTGTATATTTTATGCATGCTCTGTATTCATGCCTTATAAATATTGTTATTTAGAAAAAAAAAAATAATCAAAATGTTGATGTTATATATGTACGACTTTGTTAATACAAGCAATAAAATAAAAAAAGTACTTAAAATAGATTTTGTGCATAAAAAATGTGTCAGTTTATCGTTATAAATTTCCATTGCGAAAACAATGTGTTTGTTCTCAAAATATAACAGTACATATCCCGTTTGAGTTCATATTATATTATTAAGTGATAAATATTGACATCATCATCAGTATTTTAATGTACTGATTGATGAATAAGTTAACAAATACTAATAATAAGCATATTTTATAAGTGCGAAAGTGAGTAATCTATTGACAACCTTAAAGAGTTAGTAAGTTAGTCAGATTTTTGCCCTAATAGCATTTATCGTCACCTAGCATGTCTATATCCCAAGATAATAAATAAAACATATTAATTTTATTAACTCTATGATTTTATTTATTTTAGCCTTTTTATGCCTCGGTTATTTTTTATTATAACCTTTTAAAATAAACACTTATTTCTAAGTATATTTATAAGCTTTAGAGTTTGCAACGAAAACCTTTGCATTGTTTATAATTATATATGTGACACCAGCACGTGCCTGTCTTCAATCAAAGTATCATAGATTATGTAATTATGAATACCCTTTACACAATCCGTTTGATAGCTATTGATGTCAAAGAGTTCAGAGAGGCGTTCTCTGGAGTCTTCTTGTTAGGTATTAGGTATTGCTACCGAGTTCAAGGGATAATTAACGGAGTCAAGAAATTTCCATGTTTGGGTCAAGTTCTTATAATCAAATTGTTAAACTTTGCCTCGAGTAAATGAGATCTGTGACTCCTTTGTCGATCTCGTATCTAGCTTATAAGACTGTAATTGTCAGTCTGCATCGGCTGGGAAGAGGCGAAAATTTAGAGTTTAACTTCATCAATATTTGCTCAGTAAAGCGGGGGTGGAAATTGACAGCATTACGAGGGTAAGAGAATTGGGAGTACATGTGTTTGAAAAATAAAAGTTTAGTTAAATAAAAATACACTTCTTTTATTCATTTATTGGTTACAATATTAAAACCTTACACTACGATTTATCGACGACGGATTACGTACAATTTAGGTGAAACCGCATGGATCAGTTACTAAGTTCATTTTTATAATTTACGATTTTGACACGTGACTATATATTATATGTAATTCAGTATGCCTTCAGTTGGTTTAATGACGCTTTGACCCTGAAAAGGTTGAGAGTTAAGACAAAACTTCACGCCTTCCGCCCACTTGTTCTATTTTTAGCAGCTCTTGTTAAGGGAAGATCGTCTCGATTGCTTTGTATCTGCAAAGAAAAAGTTATATATTAAAATTTTTCTTTACTCTTCTTCGCAATTTTACAGTTTCAATTTTATGAAAAATCAATTTATTACAATAGTAGGTCCTATAGGTATTATATTTATATTATATATGATAAGCCATGGTAATATTTCTTATTAATTTAAACAGAAATTAGACGGAAATCTTTGTGAGAGTGAAGTTTTTGTGAGACAATCAAATAAGTTTTACTATAAATCCTTTTTCTTTCGAAATAACATCGAAGTTATAAAACGAACATTTAGAGAACACCAGAAAACAGAACAATTGCCGTAAAAACTTCATCGATGCGATTCAATAAGAAATCGCTTCGTATCTTACCCGTGAAATGTTGACAGCCGTGTTTCGGTACCATGCCATTTTGACACGTGTATGCTACACTTTCTATGATTATTATGTTTAACGTCCCACATCACAATCTGACATTTCACGGTCGTGGTCTGCGGTGAGTTTCTTCTTATAGAATACCTCTATAGTTCTTAAATCGTGATTTGTCACGTGTTTCGTGACAGGGGAAAACCAGTGTACGACAAATTGAATGACTTGCTTATCCCCTTGTCAAAGCTAGTGGATTGGTTGTTTGTTAAACTTACCTCAACTGAATAAACTTGATCTTATTTGTAGAATGGAAAAAATAAACGTAATGTTTGCAAATAAAGGATTTAAATTATTGAATTGTCTTAGTAAAAATAATTTGCTGAAATTTTTTGTTATCTTATATTTTTCATGTTATTATTAATTAAATAAAAATCTATATTTAATAATATGTGCACACTGTTTTTTTTTTTTTTGTAGTAGTATTTCATTATATTTCATTCATACTCGTACCATATATAGATGCATCTTACACAGTATTATCGAAGTTTTTTCGTTGGTTTATTAGTAATATATTTGAATTACTGGGTAGTTAGTATTACATTTTGATGTTAGCATATTAACATGTGATAAGCATGAGATAACCATCTAAATAGATAAACAGGTAAATAAAATAGTAGGTACCTGTTATCAGTATCCCAGACAGAAAATGATTTAAAGTAAAGTATTTTGACTGTAATAAACAGTCAATCAGCTTACGAAACCTTAGTTTTAAGAACTAGTAACAAGATTACCTAAGCTAATAAGACATCAATACTAATTTAGTACACAATTGGGGAATTACCTGAATGTAAATAAGGCGCGGTATTGTTAATAAATTGTAATTCATTGAAACGATATTAAATTTAATTTGAAGTGATGAGCTGTGTGATTTCATATTAGATGAAAAAGTACTTCTAGCTGAGTTTCTTTGGCCGGTTCTTTTCAGGTCTGACGTATTATATTCCGAACTGGTGGTAGACTTTCGACAATCAATAAGAAAGTGTAAACACTTCTATTTTGAATAAAGGACTTTTGACTTTCTTAACTTAGAGTATCAAAAAACAATAGTATCATACACCTTACACTATTCAGATATTTTATCGCCAAACAGAAAAAAATTGGTATCGTTGTGTTCCGATTTTCAAGGCGAATGAGCCAATGTCACTCTAGGCTAAATTATGAAATAGTTATTTTTTTAAAATTGTTATTGATCCTTATTTTTAAGAAGATTAAAGTATATCGATTGGATTTATTTAATTGTTATTATTGTTGGAGTTTTTGCTGTCTCTTAACTGCAATTGGTAATTTTTTATTCAAATAAAACAATTTTATAGTATTGATACTAAGTTTTTTTCATATATTGTGACCGTTTGTAATTCACGGTTGAAAGAATCCCTACACATAAACGGAGAAATGCTACGGTCCATTAGGTAAGGACGTACTAATGGAAGCCACCCCGAAGAAACCACGTTGGGTATTATAAATATTCAACATATTATCATATAAAATTTTACGTTAACGAAATATTTCACGTGGAACGTTAAACGATGTTTTTGAATTATAAATTCAGACTGCGGCTCTTATAAGTAACGGATACTCTCATTAATTTGAAATGAAATGAATATAATAAAACACAATTATTTACTATTGGATTTTTCATGCTATCAATTAGTAAAGCAAAAGTACAAATAAATAAAAATGCATAGATCTCATTAAATAGCTAACTATTCCCAATTAAAACCCTTGAGTATGTCATTATATATTTTTTAATCTGCTTATATACGAATACTAGCAAATAGGCCTTGAGTAGTGTATCTCCACATTGTGGCATATTGTGTGGGATAAAATGAATTAAAAAAAACTGTCTTAGCTCTACCAAGCATGGAACTAAGATGTTTGATAAATAAACTATTAAAAATCTTTTATTCGGACAATCTAAATCATTACGTGATAGAAACTCAAATGTGTTTCTATCGTGCAATGATTTGCATAATCATGGTCACCCTTATATTAAGTATATATTGATTTTGATATTCTAGCGGATTTCCATAAAAGACCCGCTATTTGTATTAATGAGTCTCTTTTGTTAAATAGGCTATGCTTTGAATGTGAATTGACTGACCTACTACCTGACCAACTCATTTATATATATCACATATATTACTGCTGGACATGATACCGTTGATCAACGATCATTTTGAATTACCCAAAATAATACAAAAAGAATTGCAACGTATGTCATGTAATGCTATTTTTAGCAAAACAATAAAATATTCTTAATTTGAATTTATTGATGGCAATGTAATTTTTTTTTTATGTGCTTCTACCTCCATATAAGTTTTTATAAGTCACATGTCGTAACTGTTGGGAATAAAGTTGTCTTTTAATTAAACATGACATCGTATTCTTGATTGGTTACAGAAGATAATATATTTGAATATACATAGTTTCGTGTAAACTTTGTCTGACCCTGCCTTAATCCACCGTTCTTTTAACCTCGACACGGCCAGGCTACTCAGGGACAAAAGAAAACACTGTCAGTAGAATCTTTTATAAAGTAATGAGCTTTGTGGTTCAGCGGTCTTTATAATCGACTTCAAAGAGCAAAGAGGCTAATATCTTCTTTACATTTTTGCGTATTTGTAAAATATATTTATATTAACTTATAGTTTTAAAACAACGACCACCGCTTCTTATACGAATTTCCTTTATGGGGATTTCTGTTGAGCTGTTATGTATATTCTTTTTTCAAATGACAAATGAGTGATGACAGAATGATGACTAAATTTTTTTAGTTCATATTAAAGCATTTAATGTTATTAATTCTTATGTTTTATTTACTAGAAACTAGCTAAACAATGTATAAATAAAATGCTTGCTTAAAAGGAAGTTAATTTGTTATTTTTATAAGGCTGTTGATGTATGACATGTATAAAGCGGTTAATGTCTGATATTTAAATTTTTGGGTCACTGAATATGCTTTTAATTTATCTTCAAGCAAAAAGATTAAGACCATTTCTCACATGTCGCATTACCCACATTTTAGTCCCATTTAAAAGGAAAGGAAAACTGGTAACGGCTTCTTCTCATTTCAAAGATAGTAATACGAATTTTCGAGATTATATTTCAGCACCTTTCTATTTTATTTATGTTCTATTACTACGAAATACTTGTAAAACCTGTGATTATTTTAAGTACTGTTAAATTTGAAAATAATTTTTACCGACATTAAATTATTATGACAAGTTGTTCACGCACATACACGCAGGCACGCAAACAAATCCGTGTTCATGTACCTAAATAGTTGCAAGCCTCTCCTTTTTATTATATACAATAATTCAAAGTTATTATTTTTGGAATAGTAGTACTTCTCAATATATTAACATAAATATTTACTTAATTAAGGTTTCAACATTTATTTCAATTACAAAGAAGGGTTGACAAAACATTTTCTGTTACTTTAAACATTATATATTAGAATTTACCACTATATATTTAATTATGTATATACAAATACCTACCCAAAACTTATACTAGAAGTAAATAAACAACAAGTGGCTATCAAAATAACTCAATATGCATGCTTTAATTTAGCCTCCGCTGGTCTGTGCGAAATTTGCAAACCGAATTGGATTCAGTCGATTCTATACGGCAAACAGTTTTACCTTTTACTGTATTGGTAGTTTTTTCTCTCTAATTCCTTCGCTTTGTTAGAATCGTAATCCCACGAAGAGAAAAGAATTTTATCGACAAAGCTAAAACTTTGGTAGATATCGTTTCGAGCCGAGATTGGCTAGTGATTAGAACACGTGAATCCTAACTGAAGATTGTGGCGTCAAATCTCGGCGTTAAAATGATGTTTCGAAAACCTTACAAATTGTAAAGTCGAGGAAAAAATTTGTGGTAATTATTCATATTTCTAATAAGGAACAGCTGTTGTTTGTTTGTTTAAGAAATTGCAAATCATTCGATGATTTAAAATGACGAGGAATCACGAAGCTTAAAATACTTCACAACAAAGAAAATTAATTTGATCCCAAGATGTCAACCCAACTAAGTGATTAATGATGAACACGCCATGCCATTATTAACGAAACAATAAAGCGATCTCAATTTTCTTATAAAATTTGACTATTTTGAATACAAAGTTACAGTCGACTGAAACAAGATCGTTGATTGATCGGCTACTGTTTTGTAAGCTGATGTTGGCATAACTACATATTATAGAGAGATTAATGAAAGACAGAGAAAGAGAGTCCAACGAAGAAATAATAAGGCTTTATTATAGAACATGTATATATTTAGTTATTCGTTATATTTTTAGACTACTTAAATCTTTAGAGAGGATTGATTATATTGAACCATTACAGAAGTCTAATGGTTAGGTTTTTAGAAAAGATAAATGAGAAATAGGTACCAACTGCGAAGTACAAATCTGCAGAACGATTGAAAAATGCCATTCTGCCTAAGGAAATAATTGCATTTTTTGCTGGAATTTAACTTTTAACATCGTAGTCTCACATTGCAAAATAATTAGTGGTAGCTCGGCCAACAAGAGTCGAGTTAAAGGGGAGAGACAGTTCCGAATCAGCAGCATGAGCCAACTCACCATCGCCAATGTAATATATTTGAAAGGCTAAAGGTAATTAATATTTATTTACCCATGAAGTCCTTAAAACTACTACAAGGTGAGATCAGGACGAACGTGTTTCCTTAAGAAAGCGCACTAATTGGTCCGATTTACTCTTTTATTTAACGGGTTACGATTTCACCTAAGCCAATTAATTCAGTACTTCTGTTGTCATCGGACTATCACTATATACGTAGTTATGGTTACAACCTTATGATTGTTATTATTACAATATGAAGCGTTTCAAATGCTTAAAAAGATTCTTAAAGTGTCTGATTCTTAAAATGTCGTAAAATGATTTTTTAAATTCTAATAAATGTTCCATAGCTAAGCAGGAGCTGCTGCTTCTCTTGAGAAGAAGGTGTGGATCTAAATACAGCACGCCATCAATTCAGATTTCCTCTAAATATTTTTCTTTATAACTAATTCTGAAATGAGTTATAAACAAATTAATCACATGAAAAGTCAGAGTTTATGTCAAGTTTTCCCGAGCTTGAATCTGCAATCCTCGGTTCAAATTTACATGTTCTTGTTACTGGGTCGTTTAAGCTCGGACCAATATGTTGCCTTTAAAACGTGATTCATACAAGCCTGTGTGAGTGAAATGAGACTTTCACAATGTAAACGGCAATGTTTGCTTTACACTTGGCGCAACGCTACGCTAAAAGGTACATTTAGGAGTAAAATTATCCAAAATAAGCTATTTATTGCAGTACACTATATAGCTTACGTATTTACAATATATGTCAAATTTTCGTCCGAATATGCTAGCCTCACGAGGCCTTTTGTCAAAAAGTACAAGATTAATCGTGACCCAAATTCAGCTTTTGAAGACTTAGTTGCTCAGTTGTACTCAGTGCTAATCAACAAAACTGAGAAATTGAATACACAGTCTCTCTTTCACAAGAAAATTGTCTTGTGAAACAATAAATTTTGAGTAGCAGTTCGGAGTTTGGTAATTTACAGTGCTTATAATAATGTACTAGGGAAAGCACGTACAATTGCTATCCCTGATGTTTCTGGAGTCGTATCGCATAGTCACCCTACACAGTCAGTTGTTCACTCTTAAAATAACTGGAGTAGCCCAAATTAGTCAAGAGGACATAATCATATTTTTTTACTAATATGTGAATTGTATTAGGCGTATTTTAGTAAATTTTAGATCTATTAAGTCATCATTTTAAATTAAATCTTGTAACTGTATATATTAATTTGAAATATGATTATTTCATTATTATTATTCATACGCATCATAATATTACTTATCTATTCTGTACTATAAAGTTAATTTGTTTGATATTAATAAAATTCCGAAAGTTAATATTGTTATGCCAATGCATAAATAATAAAGTAAATCTTAATATTCATAATTATTTATAAAATTAATTGCAAGAACAAATGTAAATCATTTTCTCTTTAAACATATATTGCATAAACACAGATAGACAAAGAGCTAACCTTCAAAAATTAAGGCACAAGGAGAAAAAAGGAAATCCCAAGGGGAATTCAATAAAAATACTCCATTTAAATTGAATTCCGTATAAGCATTCTATTCAACTTCGAAATTCAGCAGCGACAGCTTTAAAATAGGTCAGCCTATTGAATATCTGAAATATCGGTGGGCAAAGGACTGTATCTACGTGCCTTTTTACAGTGGTCAGGATCCTTTGCTATCAACCCGAGTTGTCCATTTCACCCTTTCTAAGAATGATTTAACAAAATAGAAGCTAAAACAGATTTGCATTTATTGAATACAAAGATTTCTTAATTACTAAATATATATAGAAAATCTACAAAATTATCGGACTTTTGATCTGAATCATCGTCATAAAAACATATAACAACTTTAGTGTTCTCTGTAAGCCAAAAAGAAAAGTTGGCCTCAAATGGTATACTACTTCCTCCCACCTCTAAGTGGAAGCTCACCAGTACCAGCTTCTTCTGACTGTATTCAATGCTGGGCAGCTGTGACAACCAGTTTTTCATTTTTATCTCTATATTTGATCTTTTACGATTAAAAAGCTGACGCAATTTTATTTGTAAATTAAAATCATTAAAAAATAATAGGATGTAAAATTTTCTAATCTTTAATTGTAATTTTTCTTTGTTGCTTATTATCTATATGATGATTGACTTTGGTTATGATGACCATTTTCAGCGCAGACCTGGTATATTTTCAGAAATGTAATAGCGCATAAGCATGTCAACTAACTCAAAAGAAATCTTTTTTCCACTTTCTTATGTTTCTATGGCTGGCTGGTAGACTTTATTCTTTCTAAGGGATGAGAGGGAGACTATATTGCCAAGTGCCAAGACTCCAACTTCTGAATTAAAAAAATAAACTTATTGTTCGCTACTTTACAATGAATTATAAAATGATACAGATTATTTTCAATATCTTCGAATATCGTTTAATTAATGAACAAAGCCTCACCTGATGGAAAGTGTCTACCACCCATGGACATTTGTATCACCGGGGGACTTGCAGGTTTGTTGCCAGCCTTTAAGGAAGGAGTACGCTCTTTTCTTAAAGATTCTCAAGTGGCAATCGTTTTGAGAAAACCGCCAGCGAAAGCTGGTTCCACAAAGTGTCTTAGTCTATGCCTTAAAAATTGCGTTGTTGTAAAGTTTCGGAAATCTAGGTGGGATTTTTTATTAGATTATATTTATTCAATTGACATCCTGAGTTACCAATTTTAACTAGCAAAAACGTGTTTTCTATTATCAAAACAAAAATATTATATATTTTTTACACAAGCGTTTATAAATCAAATAAACATTTAATATTTTGCCATATTTCAACTTATATATACGTCCCCATTCATGCATACAAATATACAGGACTTATTTACATTTGGGTCGCATATGTACTTCGCCGATTTATTCATAAGCATTAATATTCACTTTGTTGTCCTCTCCGAAGGATAAGTCTGGTATAATATTGTATGAGAAACGCAATATTGACACGTGACTATTTATTATGCATTATCGTTTCTATTATCTTTCTGTAAGAAGGTTACACACAAGCGCGTAATTCGTGTCAATCATTCAATTCATCATTCATAACCAAGTTCTTTTTACAAGTGTATTATATATTTTGAAGTTAAGAATGACGATTCTCAAAAAATAATTCTTCTTTTTATGTATCATATAATCAAAAAAGCTGATTTCTTTTAAATATATTTTAAGAAAAAAAATATTTAAAAATAAAAGATCAAATATGATAAAATATTCAATATTATTGCTATAAATAGAACGAATTGAATTATCTTTTGCTATCAATTAAAACGGTTATTACATTATTCAAATATTTAATTGGTGTAATTTGATATTTTTAGTATTTTTAATTATGATTTTTGTAACGAAGTATGTAAAGAATATTTTGTTTCAGATTATCGATTATATTTTGCAAACAAATATATTATGTAATTCGGATTATATTTTGAATTTTTTTGGCAACCCCACACATTTATCTATAAAAGAATATACATATTTTTATTGTTTGTGCGTGTGTCTCATTTTCTATTTAATACGTTGAACCGTTAATTTAGTTTATGATAAACTTATGATGATGGTCGTTAGGCTCGATTTATTATAATAATTACGAATGTGTAAAACATGTGCGTCAAAGAAAATAAAAATGCATGTGATAGGTAAGGAGTAGTTTTATAAGAAGCGTGTAATTTGTTAACGTAACACAATTTATGTTCAGTTTGTTTTAAATTTTAGGGGTAGGTGGCATAAATATCAGCACATTATATAGGCAAACAGCAATAGTTTGTACTGTGTTGGTTCGGCTAAAAGGTTGAGCTAGTGTAACTACAGCAACAAGGGACATGGCATCTCAGTTCTCAAAGTTTATACTCAAAGTTTTCTTAGCTAAGCCTAACCATTAAGTAATTTACACACACCGAATAATTTTATTATCTGATTTCATACATACATATAAATATACTGTACATATTATTGCATTGTGTATTCAATGTTTGTATTTGTCCTTATTCACCCTGGCCCCAGTTCAGTACACTTAACGGGGCTCTTGAATACATTTATTCAAATTATGCAGAGAAATTATACAACAGAGGTAAGAGCAATTATTTAAATTTCATATTTTTAGGGTTGAAACAAGCGACATTGTAACATTTATATTTTTTTTCTATTTATAAATGAATTTTCCGTAATTTTATAAGGTTTCAGGTCAAAGGTATGTAAAGTGAATTATAGGAATTGATATATTAAAAACTGAAAATGATTAAACATTATAGCTTTTTTTGTCATGATGGAATCGTTATTTGAAAAAGAACATCATATATAATTTATACATTTCGTGAAAAGTAATTATAATTTTAATAGTTTGTTTACTAGCGTTAATCACATGAATAATTTAAAACTTAAATTATACTCCAGCTTTACACTTAATAAAATAGCAAAACCATCTTCAAAGGCAAAGTGAAGGATTAATGCAAGCGACACTACGTGGAGCGCCTATTTTATATTATGAAGCGAGAGAGTTCCACGCTGTATATGGTTTAATACGCGAATCTCAGAAACTATCCGTTCGACTAAATCTTTCGCGTTGGGTTGTCTGTTTATACAGCGACGTTAGAGGGTTCAAAATTTGCTACCAAACACAACACCCTTGAGAGATGAAACAATAACTACAAAAGTCAACCAAAGTGATGAATTGCATTTCTAAAAATCTGTTTGTTCCAAATTAAAAAAAAAGGCGAAAGTACATGAAATATAGGTCATTAAATTTTTAAAATTTTAAGATACATAAACAATTCGATGTTTGCGTTTTATATGCAATGTGAATTTAATAAATAGTTTTAAATTTGTAACTAGGTTTTCAAAATACAGCTATTTCATTTGGATCTAATTCCCAAAGTTTACATATGAACGTCAGCACTTCAGGCGACTATTGTTCCTGTGACCTGAATGACTATCCCGCAATCCGCCTTTAAATTCAATTCTTTCGATCAAATGGCCAGCTACGTCTGCACTTAAAAACAGCTGAGACTAATTACATACTAATTCTTTAATTTTAAAATGCCCCTTATTCTTTGGATATGCGAGCGAACACTACGGTTGACATGTTTTGTACCAACTTTTAGCATTTACAAAAAATATAGGTATTGATGATGACCATCGTGATGACCATCCCGAAACAGGTTTTTAAATTAAATAAAATCAAGTGACCAGAAATGATGAACAAAAAAATAGTTTAGACTAATTACCTATTAATTCCTTGAATTTCAAAATGCATCGTTTTTTTCAGTCCAGACTATGCTTCAAATCACTCGGTTATAGATCAACTACTATATTCACGAAGCAATTCGTATTGCTACGGATAGTAGAATTTTCTACGAGGCGTAAAATAAAGCTTTCTCATAAAAAAAATAAGCTATGATGAATCTGTTAATATTATAAATGTAAAAATAACTTTGTCTGTATGTCTATCTCTATCGGTCTTTGACGGCCATACCGCTGAACCGAATTACGTATGACGCAAACTTGAACTCATATAAAGAATATAGGCTACTGTTTATGCCTAACACATGACAACCAACACTCTTAAACGCGAGTGAAACCGCGGACGACTACTAGTTTTATATAAGACTCAGATATAGACTCAGATATATATATTGGATGATAAAAAAGCTATTTTAACTATTTGATTTGAGATGGCCCAGTGGTTAGAACGCGTGCATCTTAATCGATGATTGCGGGTTCAAATCCAGGCAAGCACCGCTGATAGATGTACTTAATTTGTCTTTATATTTCATCTCGTGCTCAACGGTGAAGGAAAACATCGTGAGGAAACCTGCATGTGACAAGTTTCATAGAAATTCGGCCACATGTGTATTCCACCAACCCGCATTGGAACAGCGTGGTGGAATATGTTCCAAGCCTTCTCCTCAAAGGGAGAGGAGGCCTTTAGCCCAGCAGTGGGAATTTACAGGCTGTTGTTGTTGTATATATATTAGATGATAAAAAAACATACCTGTTGACTTCCAAGCAGGATATATTAATTTAAATAATTGTATTTAACTAACATAACTCTGTATTTTTTAAATGTTAAAAAAGAGTAACTACTGAGTTTCTTGCCGGTTCTTCTCGGTAGAATCTACTTTCCGAACCGGTGGTAGCTTCACTTAATTTTAAAATGACGATTCAAAAGTGCTTCTAAAAGTCTACTTGAATAAAGTTTATTTTGATTTGATTTGATTTGAATGGGTCTTCATATGGCTCGAAATTAAAGTCCCAGATGCACTAGGGAATCAATGGAGACACCTGCTGTGACATATGCCCTCAACAACTACGTGGAATGTCGCAGAGACAAATGACGTGCAACAATTTGTAGGCAACACTAATAAGAGATGTCATATTTCAGGAGCGATAAAATGTATGCACGGGTCAGTTTAAGAGGCACGTACCTACTCTACTTGGTGACAAATTACACTTGCGTCTCACACATTGAGTTGGAGCAAGCAACAACATGTTTTACGACAAGTAAAATTTTATGGGAAATTGTGCAGCATTTTACAGGCTGAGTGTTTCGCGTAATGTGGCAACACAAAATTTTGCCTAGTTTATTCATGGCTTCAGATACAATCTTAGGTTAGGTTAGTTTTTTTGCCCATAGGATCTGAATTGCGAATCAATGTGGAAATGCCGCTTGCATTCTTGCCACATTTCTACGCAGTCATTATTTATACAGTAAATATTTTTAATTCATATTTGAAATTATTTTAGGATCATTCAATTTTCACGATCAAATTTTAAAGACGATGAATGATTTAGAACTCGATCAATACAAAATTGCTTGTTAACTGTCAAAACAATATTATTGTGATAATTTAACAGATATTCGTAAAATATTGCCTCAGTCTTACATTGATATTTACGGTGTTCATAGATGTTAATTTAGCACATTCAACCACATACAATTAGGGACGCTCTTATATAGCCATTTGGGAGGTTTAATAGGACACATTTCATGAGACGTGTGAAGGATCCTTTTATTAATTGCTTCACATGTTATCTATTTAAATGAAGGTATTTTAACAAATCCTATTATGCTCATGAGTAGTAAGGTTTTCATTTAAATACATTACGAATATTGGAGACACATAAACATCCAAGCCAAGAAAACATAAGGAAGCAAAAAAATAAAATTAGTGGTATCTTATTATAAGGCGGTCTTATCGCTTAGAGAGCGATCACTTACAGAAAACCTTTGGATGAAGGGTATGGGATTAATAAAACTGTAAGTAGGTGTACAGTTCGAACCATTGTAAAAACCTAAATTAGAATAAAACAAAATGAATTAAATATAAATAAAAAAGTACATGCGTATATTCATAATGTCATATTATTTGTCCTCTATAAAATTATATTTGTAATTAGAAAGGATTTTTTTAAATCGACTAGTTTATTAGTCTTTATTACTAATAATAACTTACCTCTTTATGATACTAGTATTTATTGATATACCGATCAATTCGCACTAAAGCTTATTGCGCATCATTCCAGTGTTGTGGGGAGTGTGTAGCATGCACTATAGCTTATTACAAAACATATGCCTTTGTGTCCGGATCTATCTAGCATCTGCCTTGTCTTTCTGGTATTATTGCCTCATGTTATAGAATGATACCATTAATCTGATAAAGTGAGAGACTTATCTGGTATTAGGAAGAAGAAACATGGCGGACAATAATGATATATAAATAAGTGTTTGTTTGTTTATATGTTTAAATCTTTGTAATTGATTTAGGTCTATTAGCAGTTTTTTATTGAGGTTAGTCAAGCGCAGGAGACACATCATACAAGTATTTTGGCATAGATACTCTTTGTGTCATTGCTATAATCAGAACTTCAGATGATAAGACAGAAAAATGTCATGACCGATTTATGAGGCGTAAGACTACTACTGACAACGGATCCCAGATATACAGATAATGCCATAGAACGTGCAAATGGGATCATATGTTTTGTGGTGTAGAAAACGTGAAGGTGGAGTGACCTTACTACAGTTGAGTAGACTCATTTTGGTACTGCAAGAACAGTAAATTCTTGGACTTGGTGGCAACAAAATGGAGCTACCAGTTACATGTCAAATGACTCCATGGTGATTCTGAAATAGATGGTTCCAGATAGACTCATTTCAAAATAGCTGATATCTTACGGGTTCTCGCAGTCCAGATCCGACTCCAAACATTTGTGGCGATAATTCAAACACAAATTGTATAGTAATAATCCGAGCAATATCGATCAGCTGAAGGATTAAATGGTGTAATTACATCTGCATTACTGAAGAAAGTTTTCAATAATTTCCGTTCACGGTAAGAGGAAAGCCGTCGTAGATTTAGATGATGTTATTTTAAAAAAAAAAATCTTCAATTATTATCTTACGATTCCTAATTGTATGTAATTTTGCGCTATTCTATAAAAATCGGATAGCATACATCGTGAATTTTTTATGTGTCAAAAAAAAAGATTAATGGTCAATACTTATTAGTATGGGAAAGCATATTTTCGGTATAAGCAGTGTTAGTGACAAATACATTTCTAAACGAAAAACAAGTCATTGGATATTTAAATCGGAAGCTAATAAAAAAACACTGAAACCGCTAAATTTGCCATTACATCTTTTCGTGCTTAAACTCGTGTCCATTTCCGTGACATAATCGCATCGTTTGTCACGATGCTTCACAAAGGAAGCGTAGTTGCAGACTAATGGCATGTTCTGTGCTCAAATCGATGTCACTTGCTTTTAGACGAGTGGAAATATCACCAAATCATATCGCTACGTGGAAACTTGAACATGGCGTTTGTAGATGATGGATACGATACCGTAAGTCGCTGGTACCTACAATGTTCAATAAAATAAAATGTTCATGAAGCTGTTTGGTTAAGGGTTCTTTAGAGCCGTTTTGAATTGTAAGATGACATAACAACATCATCTCAAATAAAAGTAAAAGTGGAAATAGAAACTGAATATAAAATGACACTTAAGTTTAAAACATCGGTTCGTTAGTATCATACAGCTGGATTAAAGCCTTTTTTTTTCTCTTGAGGAAGTTATAGAACTTGGTAAGACATAGACATGTGGCAGAATTTTATCAGATATGTGACAGTTCTCATAACACTACTTAATAGTGACGTCATCATATCAACGGAGTGAGGTAAATTTTATACTATATACAAGTTGTGTTAAATATGATAATCAAAATACGTACAAACTTTGTGATGAATCTTGACTTTTGTTTAACATCTTTTATAAAATGAGCTTATTCCCTTATAAAACTTTATTTTCACTCAAAAAAGTTATAAATAAATATACTTTTTTTTTAATGCTGATTGATAGACAACTAAGATACTTTCTACTTACTATAATGCCATATTTATATCCAAACTTAGAAAGATAACACTAACTTATATTCTAAATTAATACAAAAGTGATGTTATTTGTTCAAGCCAAGCAAATATTTATACCGTGTCACGTTGTAGAGAAAACTGTTACAATAGATTTGACAAACAGGATCGTTCTATTTTTAAACAGCCTTACCTTTAAATAACAGAGCTCGGTGCCGCTGACACTAATAGACATTAAAGTGAATAATCTGGATGGTGTGATAATTACATCTGGGTGTTAGCCAACCTTGAGCTGCTAAATAACAATGGCTCTAACGGCCTCCTCGAGCAGTATAAGCAGGAGCTGCCAAAAGACATTCCAATACACTTGCAACATGGTTGCGACGTGAGTGAGCCTATTTGAATAGAAATAGGGGCATGAAACAAACTAAATGGCATTCTCACAACGGACACCATGATCTTTTCCTTTATTTGGTTCAATTTACAATGTCCATTTAATGATCTAGAACTTATAGAGGCGTATTAATTCCCCAATACCGTATAAACCTACATTAATTGAAATATAAATGCTTTTTAATTTACAAAAAGAAATAGCTTACATTATAATATGTGTTTCATAGTATAATGATATAGATAGTTTATGTTATGATACAATTTACCTGACAGTTACAAGACAATAATATCAAATAAATTGGCAGTACATCCTACTTAAATTACAGATACAATTTTTTCAAGACATACATAATATGTATGTAGCCTATTCTAATGAAATTGGGAATGATAGAAACAAACCTTAGATTTACGTATTTCATGCTATATTACATACTACTAAGAGTTATGATTAATATATCTTTATTTATAATAAAAACATCACTATTACACTTACATATATATATATACGTATATATTTAAAACTAGCTATGCCCGCGACCTTGTACGCCTTTGAATATAACAAAAAAAATATTATTGTAGCCTAAGTTACTCCCTATCATATCAGTTATTTGCCAGTGGGTCCCGTCAAAATCGGTCCAGCCGTTCCAGAGATTAGCGGGAACAAACAGAGAGACAGTCAGACCGACAAAAATAGTAAAAAATGTTGTTTTGGTATATGTACCATGTATAAATATATATGCATTGAGTAAAAAAAGGGCTATTTTATTATTACAAACAGCTAATTTGCATTGCGTAGAAATGTTGGATCACTCTGCATCTTCCACCGATTTTTTCACGGGGAAAATTACCAAATTAATATGTTCACCTCCTCCACCTCGCACACTCACGCTGAGGAATCAGCTTTCACCGGCTGTTTTCCGAACCGATACGACTTAAAGGCCGGAACGCGCCTGCAAGCCGCCAGATGTTGCAGGTATCCATGGGCGCTGGTAATCACTTCCCTCCAGCTCATTTGCCCCTATAACATAAAAAAAGAAAACGTATGCTGGTCTATCACTGCCTTAATCTCATATCAATATGCAGAATAATATTTAATCTTTGGAACTAAGCTAGATCTTCGCAGTAGAAATCACTGGTTTAGTTGAAACCAATTTTAGCTTTACATTTAATTTAATTATTATTTTTTAAATTAAATTTAAATAAAACGAGAATAACTCCATATCTTGAAACTCCTATTTGAATAAAACTTCATTCAATTTTTATTCATAAAATTGCATAAATTTAATAAAAGAAAATTAAGAATAGAAAATCAAATTTGTGATTCATACATGAAAAAATACATATATAACGATGGCAGTGCAATACAAATTCAGTCAGATATCTGGCGCCATATATCGTACAACTTGTAACGAACTTGTCAATCTGTCATCACAACTCGTAACAGATAAGTCTCGACTGATAATTCAATTTGAAAATGGAACCGTTTGACAAGAGGATGTTACAATAATAGAATAACAGTTTGGTATATTGCGATTGTAAATAAAATATTTTATCTCATAACTCACAATGAGTAATAAAATCGTTATGTTCCTTTTTAAAATAATGCTTTTGTATTCGGAGCGCGATTTTTAATTTAAACTCAAAAGTTTGTGTCAGCGAAATAAAAACTGGTCATGTGAAAGTTTAAGTTGCATTTGGTCAGTTTAATGTTGAGTTTGTATATTGTATCTATAATTTTCTAATTATTATATCTCTCAATATAACGGCCAAATAATAAGGCTGACAAAAAAAGGAAAAAGATTTGTACAACCCCCTCTGGGTAGACAAAGGTGGCAGGTAAAAATATCCTCTATATAATTTTATTGCAAGGACTTTTTATGTTTGTAATGTTGTCGTTATATTGTTCATTGTAATGCTTACAGAAATTGCTAACACCTCATAACAGTGATTGCATAGTAAAAAGGAACATTGAATTTTCTTGTATCACATATACTTTCTTACGATAACGGAATACAAAATATGCTATCGAAAAAAGTTTTCTTTACAAATATAATACGCACGTACTCTTGTGTCACGATGAGTTACGATCAAATTTATTCCACGAATTGTCATATTTTTTCAAAATAAATTTCTGTTATGAATATTAAATAATTCGAAATTTGAACATTTATAGACATGACTTTTTTAAACGAAATTCTTTTTCGTCCCTCTTAAGATTTACTTCCGTGACAAAATTAGTCAGGACGTCCTGACCACTGTTTTCAAACTAATTTTGATAGTTGATTTCATTGTCTCAGTTATTTACTAAGCTGGTATCTCTTGACATCTATATTTGCTTTTAACTTATTACATTTTTGAAGCTTTACACAAAATGTTAGCCCTTAGGAATAGAAGAACAGTTGTCTTGATTCAATAGACAGAAAACAAAATCTCACCGCTTTGTCACGTAATGTCCATTTTCTACGACCCACCATAAAATCCTAAGAGAGGCAGTGATTTAGGGTCGTGTCGGGGATATGCTGAAGCAACACTTCAGGTTAGTCCTGTAGAAAATATATATTCTTACTCAATTTTGTAAACAGATGTGTATTCCTGTTTTTATGACATTATCTGTTAAATTTCATTTCTTTTATTTTCTAATACTATTAAGTTTAACTAGCGTAAATAATAAATGAATTTTACGTACCTACTAAAATCTATAAAAAACTAAGTTTTTTTGGGAAATAAGTATGTAACAAGTATACACAAAAAAAATCATTAATTATCACAGTATAGGTACATAGTATATGTAAGGTCAGATCTCTAGTGAGCATAATATTAATAAGTTATCTTTTTAAGCGTCTCTTTTGCTGCTAGCATGTTATTTGAATTATACCGATAAATAACTTTTATTTTAAATTATATTTCACTTTTGTAAATGTTGAATGAAAAAATTAACTGAAAACTTTTTAAAATCGCATTGAATGACTTTGTTTGTTGTGAATTTATTTTCTTGAATTGCACTTCATATATATTTAAGTTGTCATGGTAACTAACTAATAATCATGAGTTCTAGAAAGTATCAGTGATGTTTATAATTAACATCTCTTAAATTCGATAGTGAAGGAAAACAGTGCGAAAAAACCTGCAAGTCTTGAAAGTAATACCATACCACATATTTATTCACAAAACCGCATTAGAGGCATGTGATTGAATAGGTTCCAAGACTTCTCAAATAGAGTGCTTAATAAGCCAAAGAAGTAAATATCATAACAATAGATATTTATATTCCAAATTAATATTACACGTCGTCTTAAAAAACCGCAAGTGCATTAAAATAAAAAAAAAACAGCTTTCCTGGACCGACCGACAAGGCTGAAGGCACATACAACATATCCATGGAACCACAGATATATTTAGATATATGTATTTTATCAAGGACTTAGTGAACATTTACAGACTGATACTAAACTTAATAATACACTAATTAAGATAGTTGTTTTACAAACTTTTTTAAAATATTTAGAGGCTTATAATAAAGTTGGTTTATTCATACCTATTCAAATACTGATTTTGCTGTTTCTTAAGCAAGCAAAAAGCGTTTTGATTTTAATTCAAACTCGAAGTCTCACAAAAACTCACCTTGCGTTTATTCGGATTTTACGACTGAAACATCAAACTGTAAACTTTACTGAAATACTTTTGCAAATTTTATATTTTAATTACTAAGAGATCTTCAACTATTAAAAAATATAGTATTAATTTACAAATTTTCTAAACGCGAGTGAAGTATTTTATAAGGAATTATGTGCCATTCGCTGATATGTTTAATTGTTTTCATATTGTATGGTTCTCTCTCATGTAAAATGCTATGGAACCTTATGCAACTAACACTTATTTTCATATGTTTAATTTGTGTTTTTATCTCGTGCTGGGTAATGTGAAAACATTATAAGGAAATCTTCTATAGCGCAGCTAGTGCAGCATTGCAAAAACATAGTTGTATTACATACATTATCTATATATAAGTGTGTATCGATAACTATTTTTAAATAAGTTATCTGGACCTGTGAACATATTTTTTTGCAACAGTAACAGATTTCTATATAGTTAAATACTTTTGTATTTTATATTGCTATGCGGCAATTTAGTTACATTTAAAAACCTGCCTTTGATGGCAAACAAAATCAAAATCTGTACGTATTTACCTTATCACCAGCGAGCGTGATTGATTTACCTTTTGAACAAAATTCAAATTTTAACTTTAGTGAACATACATACATCAGTTTTATCAAACAAAACAAATTTATCGTAGAAAAATATACGTGTTGGACTTTGGACATTCTTATTTCCTCAAAGTAAAATAAAATTGTAAAAAAAATGCTCCGACCCAAACAAGTCAACCAGACCGTGCAACATTATGTCTTCGTTCTGGCGCCAGAATACATACTAGGAATACGTACACGGTATCGTCATCTAAAGCTCTGGGAATGTTTGAAATACGCTATCAATACATCGCAGTAAGTTTCCAAGATTCTTTTTATTGCATTGCTATATACGTAAATGCGCTCTGGATACGATCTAACAATATTGTAGCGTTAAAAGAAATAGCCACTTAGTGTTGCCAGTTAAATTATTGCTTTGCTTAAATAAAACTTTTTAACGTTCCAAATTCAAATTTAGAATTGAATTTGAATAAACTTTACGCAATAGTTATTTAAGCACGATTAGATTTAAGTATAATAACTTCTTGCATATTTATTTTATAAATAACATTGAACTGAATTTTATACTAATTTTTGTTGCCAATATATAATAATAATTTCAGGTTTATTTTAGTAAACCAATACTTAGGATATATTTAAATGAGAATTAATATTTTTCTTATTATATACTATTATTGATTGTTATATTATGGCAATAATTGTAGACGATATTATATGACAAGAATATAAGGACCGACCGGAACGTTGAAAGTTACTTAAGAACATTCCGCGATGTAATGTAATTTATATCACTGTCTTGTTATCTCTTTTATACGAGTTCAGTTTTATCCTCAAAGTAATGTGTTTAATAAAATGTTAAGTAAATACGATTTCATAGCCGGAAGAATATTATACGATGTTTATCTTATTACGTTTAAGTATCTACAATTTATATCAAATGAGAATTCCACAATTTATTATTGACTTAAATACAAAAACATTTTACTTTTTTTAAACAAAAACTGTGGGCTAAGACGTTTCCATTCTTTCGAGGAAATAGTTACCGAGCTACACCGCGCCTTTTTTAATGCGCATATGTATCTACTCAATACTCTTTTCAATCTATGGCATACAAATTTCCTAATAAATTTATGCTTTACCCTTGAGAATGAGATCATTGAGCATGACATACATATATTATAAATACAAATTTAGGACATGAATTCACTGGTTCACCCCGATTTTTAACTCAGAATCCTCGGTTAACGGGTTTATATACGTTATTAACTTTATAAACTTATTATGGTTATCAAACATAAAAAATCCACAATTATAATATATTCATGTATTCCACCGCCAAACAGCAATACTTGTCTGTTTTGATTGAAAAGGTCAAAGGACATGAAACAACAGGCACAAGGGTCGACAACATGTTACGAATGGTTAATATATCTTACAGTTCCAAGTGTACGGAGGCAGTGATTATTTACCAAGACAGGACTACACAGGCAGGTGTTATAAAGCCTTTATCTTTTCCAAAGACTAACAGACTAAAAAGTTAACATAGAATTGCTTAATTAAATATTTCACTATTGCAATCAGATATAAAACCAGAGTCTGAGATCTTTTAATCCATTTACGTCTTTGAAGTCTCACATGAAGCAACGAGATGAAAGTTTGTCTTTTTCTCTCGTTTCTTCTAAACAGGTCAGATCTATTTTTATGGAACTACATGCTTGTAATGTTGAAAATTTTAATTTTAATATAATATTACTACCGACCCGCCCCAGCTTCGCACGGGTGTAATACTGATACTTAATATACTACAGAATTTGTTTATATACGACATCACATTACAAACTTCTAAAATTATCATTGTTTCTTAACTTTACTGTCCACGTATAATATACAAAAACCTTACTCTCGAATCACTCTATAAAAACCGCATTAAAATCCGTTGCGTAGTTTTAAAGATTTAAACATACAAAGGGACATAGGGACAGAGAAAGCGACTTTGTTTTATACTATGTAGTGATTGTGATAGTGATAATTAAATACTTTTATTTCAGTATTTGTGTTTAAATTGTGGGCTTTGTCTAACATTGTTGCATTAATTAATTTGAAATACGAGCTCGTGAATAAATAAATTTGGCTTTTAATTATATCAATTCAATTTTATATCAACAATACCGTTTACTTGGTTAAGAGTAATTTGATTGTATCATCAATATACGATAACTAACATTATATTAACGAATACAATATAATGTCATCGCTATTTGATAATAATATTAACACGGATTTTCAGCCACACATAATTTATAAAAGAGAGATAAAATACAATAAGTCAAAATACAGATTCGTTAATGCTTACAAACTCTTGTCATTTATTTTTGTGTTCAGGGTAAAGCAATTGTAACACGTTTCGATTCTAAAAGTTATTATACGAAATTATATGTATGAGAAATGAAATATTATTTTGTCACATAAATACGTTACAAAATTAATATTGATTAGTTCTATGAAGTATCGAATAATTTTTGTTTTTTATGCAAATTGTTGGGTTTAAAGTAATAGTTTTTAAAACATGCGGTATACAAACAGACCAATGAATATGTAATAATCTTTTTACGGCAAGCGATCGCCCATAGACAATGAGTAAAGTAAGAGACATAATATATCATCACATATTCTACCGTAAAAAAGCAATCATTAGTGTTATTGTGTACCGGTTTGAGAGGTATTGTTGAGTGATCTATAAGCTATTGTATGCTAATTGCTAATATAAGACCTAACTACCTAAAGTTAGTTGCGAATTAGCGCTTAAGACATGGTTATCTTTCTTGCATCGCCAGTCTCCTTATATATTGTTGCATAGAGTATACAGAGTCGCTACTTCTGGGGCGCATTTTCTCGTCTACCTTAACAGAGAAGGACTTTGAGGCTAAGGGAGTAGAGTGTCTGAGTTTGCGAACAAAATTTTGATCTACACTTTGTTATATTTCAACTTGTACAACAATTCACAATATGTAGTTAAGCATCTGCCTTACACTAAAATATTCTTCATAATATATAGGACTATTTAAAGTGTGATAAAAGATTGCCTATCTCCAAGCGTAAACTAAAATGCTTATTTTAATTTCGACTATTAAAAGCGAAGTAAAATAATTGTCTTTGTACCGTATGCAGTTGAAACACCTGGTGCTTTGAGTAATAAGAAAAAGAATGCTGAAAGATATAACACCCCGTTTTAATTGCCTCCACTCACACAGGTCTCGCTCATTTTTCATCCAGATAATCGGAATAGCAGTATTACGGAGCTGCTTGCATTTTTGCTACCATTCCACGCGGTCATGATTTGTACAATAGGTATTTTCAACTTTTATATTTAGTTGATATTCATGATAATGAAGAATTAACTCAAGTTTTTACAAAATATATAAATAAAGGGGAAATGTTAGTAAAGTTAAAAGCTTCAGAATGCATATCGACTAGCCACGATTTCGTTCAAAACGACTATTCAATATTCATAGCTGTCATTGAAGCCGATACAGACATCGACAAACGACAATTTCCACATAGTTCTACAACATAGAGGATGAATGTATGTAAATCTTTGTTGTGCGGAATACAAGCGGAATTATTTTTTACAAAATTCTCGGTATTTGAGTTGTAATTTATTTATAATATTTGTACTCTATTAACCTTTTTTTTTGAAACTCAAACCATTTTTGTGACATAAATATTAATCAATGTCATCAAAGTACATAACATTTTTTACAAAATCACGCGATTTTTATTCATAATGATTTTTTTAAATATAATTAACGTCACGATCAATTAATACAAATGCAAATGAATTGTTATTGAATTAATTTAAATGACAAATTATATGTTATTGTATAAAATCGTCCTCATATCTCAATTATGACCATAATTGATTAAACCAACGTGTGACAGACTTTAATTTAATATTTTATTTAATTTTTCATGAGTTTCGTAAATTAATTGAAAATAACACTATCCGGTAAACTCACTTCATATCTCACTTGAAAACCAACTATAATGATGCTACTCTAATTATATATTTTGAAATTTCACGATCATTTGAAGTTCGTGTTTTGTTCTTAGTTTCGAAATTGTTCTTTCAGAATAGCTCTTGTATTTAACGCGGTGGACACAATAAACATCGGAAGACTTCGCACACGACAATTGTTGGAACAGTTGCAAACAATACCTACGTGTGCCGCGTCTGAAGCGTTAGCTAAGTTTTATCTTTTTAATCCACTGCTATTATTTTATTTTAAAGGGCTAGTGCTGAATATAAAAATTAATAAAAAAGAAACAATTATAACATGTAATAATAATAAAACCACTTAATGATTCATGTATATTAAATTAATAGTTATTTTAATATAACTTAATAGCATACGCCTTGTTGAATTCTATTAGAAATATTTAGAATTCCGATGGCCTTTAAAATTATTTGATTTAATATTAAATTTCAACTTATTCATAAATACTTTCAAATAAAGCCTGACATTTACACAGATAATAAATTATATCTGTTAGTGTATATATATATATATATATATATATATATATGTATATATATATATATTATCATTATTTTATAGCGGCATTTCAATTTTGGTAACAGATAAACATTTATTTATTTAAATCTCCAAATAGTGTAATAATATTATTTCTATCAGTTCAAATATTGATTGAAGCAAAACTACTTACCCTTATAAGTTAAGTGTCGCCTATATACGTTCAAAAAACAGTAAAACCTTTATCCAATGCGTTCAATTTTGAATATCGCTTATAGTATAAAAAATATAAAACATTACCTCTATTTTCAAAGTTTAGACAAGTTGGTTGTGCATGTGTGCATTAACGGTGTATTGCATACGGCCGCACGCTTCGGTTCTATGTAGTTCACTTTACGAGGTCTAACGTTATAGCCAAGTTTACGTCGTAGCCAAATAGGACAAAATATATATTTGACCTACATTCCATGTCATATTTCAATATGACTAAACACTATGAGTAACGAATTTTGATTTGGTTAATTTTAAAGAAAAATGTTACAAATATGGTTGAACTTCGAATTTTTTTTTATATAAATACCGCCTAGAAAATGAAGGTTGGTTTCACTTAAAAACATATTTCTTTAAGTATTTATTCTTCCTGTATAGTGTAATCACACTTTTATAACTTTTAATGAGTGTATCAAAACACGTCGGTGTAAAGTTTAGTGTATCAAGAAATTACCTTTAAGAAATCATAATACAGGAAATAAGAATTTTAGGTAGCCTCATTTTATATAAGAATAATTTTCTTATGCAAGATAAATTCAAGACGGCATAAAAAATATTGCCTAATGAATTGAAGCGGCCGTACCATAAATTCACAGACGGCTTGCGGAAGGCCAAAAGTCTGAAAATCAAAAACGATCTTCCGGCGCCTGATAGTCGCTGGGGAAGGTTATAATTATCTTGACCCGCATCATCTGTTACAATGGCGACCGCCCGCGGCGCCTCGACTACAATACGAGTGTTCTTCTAAAAATGTTATTTCTCTGGCTACTAACCATTTATTTTTTCCCATCATTTTTATTTATGACTGGTGGCCAAAAGTTACTTTACGCAGGCTTTGTGCAAGTCTGGGTGAGTGGCACCCTCTCGTCATTTATTCTACTGTCAAACAGTCATATTTAGTAATATATGGTTTGAAGGGATGAATGAACTAGTTATGACCACTTACCTTACCAATGGTAATTTAATAATGTTATAATCATTTTCATAATGTTTTTTTTTTTTTAAATAATCCCAAATATATAATTCTGATGTGAAGGCTTTCTTTATAATGTACTGAATTGGGACAGTTAGGTGATATTCATGAGTCAGAATTAATTTCGGCTAATGTCTCTCCACGAACAATTTTGAATGACAATTTTAAATCACGGTTTTAGATCTTAACATTCTGAACGAGATCTTATTACAGTTTTTTTTTTTAAATTGGGTTATCTCTCGTCGATTGGAAATTTAGGCTCATAGATTTTACTAGTAGTATTTATTGATGGTCCACTACCAAAGTTAGTGCCGGAGAAGAGGCAGCAGTGTTACCACGAGTTTACATATCGATGACGCGATAGCCACAGTCGCATTAGCATCTATTTTAAAAATCGAACGTGCTTAAGTGCTGAAAGTATTTTTTATATTAAAAAGACTCCAGAGTTTAAGATGCGATACGTAGTTGTCAGATACCAAAAAAACAACGCTTCTCGTTTTAAAGAGGTTGGTCTTTGGATTACGTAGCACGAGTTCTTTCAATTTTAGAACAAGAAAAGACAATTATTGGTTATATCAATTTACTTAATAGGGATATATGATTTGTTAGTTCATAAATTAATGGAGCGACAACAAACAAAAAAGTAACGTGAATCATTTTGTAGACACAAACATCGTCAGCTGTCTGCGTCCACAAAATGATTCGTAATAATTAAGAAAATCATAGATTTAATAATAATAAGAAATATAAAATATATATTTTAAATAACTATATATTATGAGAAACACAATAGTTTCTGTACAATATAACTGTACTCAAGGAAAAATTCGTGTCAATTTTGTGTATCCCGAAAACATCATTGGATAGTATAAAGTAAAATGGCGTGTTTCGATTTCAAAGTAAGATATGTATATGCTTGAATAAAATTTCTTAAAGATTCTTTGGAAGAAGTCTTACAAGTTTCGAAGTTACTTCCTTGTTCATTCAGACTGTCAGGTAAAAGCCAATTTTGTGCCGACGCAAGCGGAATAGAAATGTCCAAATTAAAGTGCAGTGTACATTTTGGGGAATCGATTGCTTTGAAAAGCCTGGGAGTAAATGTAATTACAATACTGATTTTATTATTATGTTAATATTCTTTATATTATATTGAATATTTCCTGTTGAAATAAGTTAAAATAATACGATTGAATAGATTTATTTACAGGACTAATAAACATTTTATATTGTACTAGCCCTTCCTTTCTACCACCACCACATAATATCACACATACAGACACTCACACACAAATACACATCTATAATAAATCCACTCGTTTAGAAGTTGTACAGACATACAGAAGAATTATGTATAAATACTAGCTGTTCATCCCGCGGGTAAAATTCACACGAACTTACAACTCAAAGGTAGTATCGGAGATCTCGTGATGAGTCAGCCTGTGGTATAGAAAATATATGTTTAATTAAGATGTGTTAACTCCCAAAGGTACGTGAAATAGCATTAACGAATTCAACCATCTCGTGAGAAATAACGATAAATAGCGTCAGAAAATTTGCTAAGAATATATATTTTAGCTCGTTTTATTATTCCATTTATTATTGAATTCTTAATAGTTATATATGTATGTGTGTGTTTTGTTTGTATTATGCCTGAATAATATAAATCAATACTAGAAGCATATATACATATGATATGATCATAAGATGGTATAGCGCTTGGTAGTAGGGGAATATCTGATCAGTGGCTACCGCCAGGCAGCCTCACCCAGTATTGTTGTTCCGGTTTGAAAGGTGAGTGAGCCACTGTAACTACAGACAAAAATAATATAACAGCTTAGTTTCTAAGGTTGTTGGCGACGTAAGGAATAGTCAATATTTCCTACGACACTATTTTCTATGAGCAGTTGTTAACACTTACCTACTACCAAGAAGTCCATTTGCCTAACCGCCTACATATGTCATAAAAAAGTAAAAATGTTGCGAAGGTCTTTTTTCAATGTTTGAGGCTTGAGCATTCAAATCAAATCAAATCAAAATAAACTTTATCGAGTAGGCTTTTACAAGCACTTTTGAATCGTCATTTTACAATTAAGTGAAGCTACAACAGGTTCGGAAAGTAGATTCTAGCAAGAAGAACCGGCAAGAAAAGCAGCAGTTACTCTTTTTTAACATTTAAAAAATCTATCAATTCTTTTTTCTCAGTTGAAGATTTGAGAGAAAACTTGACGTTATAAGCTTATCCTTACTCCAAGTGCACATACAATGATTTTCACTGGTTTAATCAAAGTGATCGTTACTGTGAATATACATAATATTGTTGTAAATATATTGTGACGCAACAGTGAGTATTCCTACTTTGTTAAAAACATCCCGAAGAGAGTCTCTAGCTCCAAAATTGTAAATAAACCGGATTGCTCTCTTTTGTAAAATAAAGACAGATTCAATATCTGCAGCGTTACCCCAAAGTAATATGCCATATGACATAATACTGTGAAAATTCACCACTCTGCTTAAATATTTTTTGGTGGACACATATGGCAATTCTCAAACATCATGTGTAGGTTTCTTCACGATGCTTTTCATCGTGAAATTAATTATAAATATAAATAAAAAACACGATTGAGTGGTTGGAGCCACGGATTTGAAGATAGAATCAAAGGACCACTGAACTGTCATGGCTCGCATGAATAAAATGTATTGTAATATTTGGTTGGCGCACGCTGGCTTCAGTCACGACCTATAAATATTATTGGGCATTTGCATTCGTCCACGTTTATTTTTATATATTTCGTATAAAGTAACATTTAAAAAAATCACGTACATTGTAAGTTTTTTGGGAAACAATATAAACGTTTTTTTTTTTTAATATTATAAATATATTAATTGAAAAACATATATTTAATTTGTGAATGTTTTTTGAATGGGAAAATAACGTGTTTTTAAAATAAATTTTATCAATCGATGTTTTTTTATAATTGGTTTATAGAAATTTTATTGAATATAATAATATTTTAATTAATATAGGTAGTTAGGGAAATGGACAATATATGTGAAGGGGTAACCCTTTGATATAGAGATTAGTGTAGACTGTAAGTAATATTAATCATATCTTATTTCATCAACGACCTTGAAAACTATCATGTTATGTCTAATATGCCTTTAGTTATTGGCTGCCTCAACCTTGAAACTGACTCACAAAAATACTACGTATGTTTGTTTGCCGACAAAATATATGATTCTTGCAGGTCGCATAAAACCACCAACCAATACCATCCATCAATGTAACAGTATAGTGTTTGTACACCTTTTTATTTATATGTTATGTATTGTAAACATAGTATTTGAAAATCCAATGTCGGATATGACTTGCATTTGTTAGCGAGTGTACAAGTTCGCTTCAGTCGAAGACTTGTTTCCATTGACGCGTCAATAACTTGTGACGCTTCCGTTCTGATTGTTTTCAAATTCAATTAAACAGAACTGGTATACACTAGTTTATATCGATGGCCTTATTAAATTCAGTTGCGGGATTTATGAATCATTTATTTTCTCACTGGTAGTCGATGGATGCGTGTAGCGCATTTCTATTATCGTAGAGATCCATGGGGAGTCTTCAGTCAATAGTGGATCTCTTTAGGCTGAGATGATGATTTTCTTAAAAAATATATCATAGGCATATTGGCAAATGGGTTATCTGTTATATCAAAACCACCCAATATATTGGCAATATAATACCTTACTTCGCCAATACGCCACTAATCTTGGAATCAAAGATGTTTAGTTCCTTGCGCCTGTAGTGACATTGGCTGATGATGGTAATCTTAGTTAGATACTTCGCTGCAAACAGGAAAATCTGTCACTAAATATCATATAATAAATAATCGTATCATGAAGTAGATTTAGCATAGATTGGCGGATTGGCGGTATTTCATCCGTCTCATGTTGATTTCTTCACCATGTTTGTTTTATCAAACTCAAACTCAACTCAAGCTCAAATTCCTTTATTCAATATAGAAGCATTACACATACTTATTGATTGTCAAATAAACACTACCACCGGTTCGGAAAAAGGAACACCCTGACCTGAGAAGAACCGGCGAAAGAAACTCAGCGGGTCTTTTTTTATTTTATTTTTTTGTCAAATTAATAAGATACATAGTAATATATGATTAGAAATAGCCAGGAGGCGATCGTTTCATTCCCAAGGTGTGCTATCAAACATAAACTCGCTAATTGTATAGTAACCTTTTGCACACAAGCGTTCCTTAACAATTTTTTTAAATTTGGCAACAGAAGCATTTTGAACGCTTTCTGGGATCCTGTTGTAGAAGCGTATACATAGCCCCACAAAAGAGTTACTGACTCTATGCAGTCGAGTAACAGGAGTAACAAGATTGTGTTTGTTCCTTGTACCAATGTTATGAGAATCACATTTTCTCATAAAAACAAAAAATATTAATATATTTTTCCGTACATACAAAACATTACAAAATATGTATTGAGAAGCAACAGTCAATATCTTAATTTCTTTAAATCTATACTTTAATGATTCCTTGGCTCCTAGGTTATAGATTGCGCGAATAGCCCTCTTCTACAGCACAAATATAGTTTGGATAGCGGCTGCGTTACCCCAAAGCATAATACCGTAGGACATTATACTGTGAAAGTAACTAAAATATACTAGTCGAGCCGTATCAACATCAGTAAATAATCTAATTTTTTTGACCGCAAATGCCGCAGAACTCAGTCTACCCGCCAATCCGTTTATATGGGGGAGCCACTGTAACTTGGCATCAAGAGTAAGGCCAAGAAATTCAGTTGTTTCAACTGGATCCATCAATTCCCCATTGATAAGTACATCGGGTTTTACATTTTGCACATTTGGTGTGCTAAATTTTACAATTTTAGTTTTTTTATTATTCAGTCTAAGATTATTTACGCTAAACCAATGTCAATCGGACATAGCATTGTTTACATCGTCATACTGAAACTGTTTCCTATTAATTTTAAAAACCAAAGAGGTATCATCAGCAAACAATACTATATCATGTTTGTTCCCAACAAGTTACAGTTACAGTATCACAGTATGAGATGAACTATACTTGACTGAAAATGAATCTATCACATTAAAACTCATCGGTGCTATATCGGTTTTGAATCCTCTACCTTTCGCTATAAATCACTAAACTTATTCTATCGACTGTCCTATTTAAGTCATATTTATAACTTTATGTCAGTTTGGTCATGGTCTAAATGAGATTTTCGTATACTGTAGATAAAATTAAGCAAACGTATCATTGCCCTCAAGAGAACCCGCATTAGCCTAATTACTTCGAATGGTTGGATTTAACAAAAAAACTCTAATTAATGAATCTTAAATACCGGACTTTAATTTTAATATCGAAAATTTTTGATAATTTGAATAAATCTAAATATTTGACACGATTATAAACTATTTTGTTGTATTAATTTATGAACTATGGCCTCGTCGATTAAATTAAGAATTAAAAAGGCTGAGGGGTTTTATTAAGACTCTAATTAATACAATTTGACACTTATTTATTTTTAATTATTGAAATTCGGCTTCATAAAATTTGAAAAAGAAATTAGGAAAACTTTATAAATATGACATTCGGTAATGAAGTTTATGTTAAAATGTTGAATATAGTTTCCAGCTATTTTGTACCTAAGAGGATGAAATGAGAGTTGGGTCACACAGATAGCGTGCCGTCAGCGAGGTTAAATAAGGATATGGCATAATAGCAAAAATCTCTAATATAAAAGAGAATTTTGAGGGTTCCTTAATAATGGTACTCAGATATTTATATAATGATGATGATGTAGTCCAGCCCATTTTTGTAACTGCGGCCATTCTTATGGGAGAATAACCAAATTTATTAGAAATTACATATAGTACACAAGTGTTAGTGTTAACACAGACGAACTCTTATAAAACAATGAGACTTCAAACTTATACGACCGGAAAGTGTTCAGTTCAAAATTAACTTTGTATGCTTTATGAGACAACGATTGAAACTGTTAATGTGAATATTTCAACAGAAACACCTACGACAGTTTTAATTGACCTAATAACAGTTTTAAATAAAAATAACACATGTTAAATATAAATTCTTAATTTTCTTTATACTATGAGTAGTTAAATATTAATCTCAAAAGCTTAACATAAAGCTAGGCCTCCTCATAGTGTTATAAAATTTATCGTAACTTTCAAAACTGATGACTTTGAAAGCATTATGTAGCTTAGAAATTAGCTCATTACCCACTTTGACGATAATAGCCTGCCCACACAGTTACCGCCACCGGCACCAACACTTCTTACTAATAAATGTGTTTATAAATCATATGATCAGAATGATTAAAAATAAACATATTTTTAATCTACATATTTATAATAATTTTGATAGTGAATAATACGCAATAAAACGTATAAAATGCTTTTTTCGTGTGCTTCAAAAGGAAAACTACAGAAATGTGAAAATTTAATTATAATATATTATGTATGAAAACGCATAACGTATATACCAAATAAGTATATTTCTATATATATTACGTTCTGAATTATTATGTTTATAACAAACTTTCGAAATAAAATTATACCTTTCCATAACTTAACAAAAGCCGATCATGTGTATGGTAACAAAGAGGTGTATAACTTAAAATTGATAGTTTCAGAATTTCAGCTACGCATATATATAATATTTAATATTAAGGACATATCCAAACTTTGTGCATGACCTTTGTTTAAATTACGCTCGGGACATTCTTGGAGCCTGTAATTCAAGCCTTTATGATGTGACTTATACCTTACCTTAGAACATACGTTTTCGTAGAAGTGATATGTTGCTTTTAATGATTTCTAATCGTTTATATTAACAACAGAGAGAATACAACACCTTTTGCTTTCTACTTAATGTTAAGACTGTTGAAAAAAGTTTAATAAAAATGATAGAAATGATATTTTATAATGGAAATGTTACTGATTTTATTACATAACTGAACTGTGTGTTGACATTTTTTAAAGTTAGGAACGAAAGTATAACATATTTATAAAGAATGTACCATTATCTTTAAGCGCTGGCAAATATAAGAAACTAGAATCTCGTTTCGTATGACGTCATTAGAGAAACGTAGAAGTATCAATGATTCCATTATACTAAATTAAGTAAGCTTGCAATATAGATTGTCCCCAATTACTTGAGAAGTTCCTATTTCGAGTTCGAGCTACGTCGTGCGCCTATTACTCCTTAACGTTCCCCACTCTGAACAGCACTCGGCGCAAGCTCTATCATCCCCGGCTTTATAAACTTTGGACTAGTTACAGTAATCATATTGTTGTGCATTCTGACTCACTTGGCAAGTTCCTCAAAACAGTCTCTAGCTGTGTTTGTTTAACTTTAATTCAGTAATTATTGCTCTATGTCTTTAGCTTATGCAATTTTTATTGTTAAAATAAAATTAAGTGTCTGTCTGTGTGTGTGTCTTTAAATAAAATATAACTGCAAATTATAAGTCCTTGTTCAGATACGAATGTTATTTATATAAGTAAATAAATGATTTATGAAGCATTTATGAAATAGACATACGTACCTCATATTTTTTTGCTAAGCGCACTTTTCATTTTGTTTATTAAAAATTGCAACGGATCTGCAATGAATCTGGGTTGGACCGTATTTTTAGAATTCAATAAGTTGACTATGTAATATGATATTCAATTAGAATTTTTTGTAACGCATATAGCTAATAGACAACAAAAACTATATATATATATATATATATATATATATATATATATATATATATATAAAGTAGTTGTGTTCATTTCCTAAATATTATTTTTAAAAAGTAATATAATTATTCTTTATGTCACTTAAAGAAAATAATCCCCCAATCAGATCAATTCTCTAAATATGCTTCTAACACCGGGTGCTAATTTAAAAACCCTTTGCGATAGAATTCTGTTCGAATTGTCGAAGATCCCAATTTCCTTTAGGAAATTGACAGAGCTTCTTGTGGTAATCTTAAGAATCGTTGAGAGAAAATTATATTTATATGGTATATTAAAATGCTTATTACGTTAAAGCATGTTTTTGTCACTTATTCCAATATTTATATGCTTTGGCTAAAATGATATCGATTTGATTCTCGATGTGAGCCTTAGCTGAATTATAATATTCCATTGTATTATTATATAGACATGTAATTTGTACAAGAAATTTGGCTTGGAACGTATGTTTGAATCGGTTAAAATTTAAATAGTGTCACTCAATTACCCCAAAATATTTACTCTTCCAATTTATTAAAAATAAAGTCATGTACCATACTAAGACTTAATTATGTATGGTTAAAATACATATTGCAGGCGTGAGATAACGGTATATACCACTAAAATGCTATAGATTTTTTTTTACTTTCACCTTTTAAGCAACTCACACTAGCTAGGAAACAGTGTTAACATGTCATCATGTTAACAACCCTTGCCTATCAGAGCATCTAAACTTGGTGGTAGGGGTTTGTTCATCTAGGCTAGGTACCACTCACGCATCAGATATTGTACCGTGAAACAGCAGTACCCAGCATTGTTGTGTTCTGCTTTGTAGCGCGTAAGTTAGTAGGACCTTGGCTATGGTTAATATTTCATACAGCATCATTGAATATGGGCGGTGGTGACCGCTAACCATCGGCAGACAAGCAGACAGACTGCAAATTTACTCTCCGTCTACCTTTATGGTAAAAAAAGATTACAGTCTATTAAACAAACAAGCGATAATCAACTTTAACTATTAATGTTTTAAGATCATATTCCGTTCGCTTTTGCTGAAATATAATCAATTTTATTAAAAAGTTATTATCAATCCAAATAACATTGAGATAAATGGCACGGATAATTGCAGAGCATTTTTCAAATGTCTAAGGACATATTTAATGGATCAACCTTAAAATGAAATCATTTGTCATACTAATCCTACCAACGACAAAAATAGAATAATCGATAATTGATTTCATATCGGCTTTTGATATCATTTCGTCATATTTTAATGGTTTAATAATTAGTAACCTGTAATGTTATGTATATTTAAGCTGAAATTTATTATTTTCTTTGTAAGTTGGTAACGATGTCCTTTATATTGTACGTAAAAAAATAGCTAAACTTTAATTTCAATTTGGTGTTTTAAGCATTTTTATAAAGAACGAAAAGTAATCGAGTTCTTTTATTTCCAGGGTGTCACCAACAGGTTGGAATAAATAATCGCTTTACCTTTTAAACTTTAGTATCAAAAGATTTAGAAAATATCTGGACTGGATGAAATATCGGTACAGTCTAGCATTAATGCTGGTGCCACACATATTGCAAACTTGTACATGAATCATGTGTTGTTATTGCAACTAATTTTTTATTTAAAGAATTTTTGTATGTCCATAGAAAGTTGCGTCCCTTGGTTTTACGATTACGATTTGATTTCTTTTACATTTATAATAATATTCCTAATTGTTTACACACATAAAGTTATTTAAATTATTAAATTATTAATAGTTAATAATATTTAATAGTGGGCTAAAAAACTAAGTAATTAAAAGAGATCAAATTAATAATCGCATGTTCAGTTTTAGTTAATGTCTTGAACACAGGAATTATCTATTTAATTTGGTCAGTTTTATGAAAAAAAAATTCAGTTTCATAAAAATCAATTATTCATACGTGTTTGTTAAAAGCATTCAAACTCGTGTCTATTTATGCATTCAACAATGATTTGTGTCCCTCTGAATATGCATATTAGTCAACCTAGTCAAAATATCATGATATTCGAGTATATCTTTTACTTTCAATCGATATCACTGTACCAAGGGTTACCACTTTGTTTTTATTTTTTTTTATATTCTGCGTAATAAGCCATTTGAATTATCAACAATATCATGAGATTTTCATCTTTTATTAGTATAAGATAATTTTCGTAACGAATATTATTTATTGTTTCAGATGACTGGAGTTAATCATCCGCATTATATAATTGATATCTTAAAAATGACGACAAAGTCTTGCATCATAAAATATATTACAGAAGAAGTGTAAAATGAGGAATAGCTTCAAGCAACCAAAGATAGTGCACATAATATGATCTAAATGCCTTATTCAAAAAAACAGTGCGCTGCTGGTCGCAGGCGCCGACTATGTTCGACTCGACTAAAGGCGCATTGCTAGTAGCGCCATCTCTTTCTAACAGCTCGTGTTGGCCCAATGGAAAAGGTTGGCCTTCGACATTTCCAGCGACAGAAGATATACTAAAAGCGTTTTTCATTTTTGCCTTATCTATGGCAATTGTTTTTTGCAATTTGGTACTAATTTGCGTATTAAATAATCGAAGGTATATAAAGTATATTGATAATCAGGTGAGGGTATTAAAATGCATTTTTAATTTATACTTATAATTATGTATTTTTCATGCATGTGACACTTTTTAATGCATACTTCATGGACCAATATATAAATGTAAATATAGAATAATGTAAAAAGCATCAACAATACTGGATATTAAGTCGACAGCTTTGACCAACTCGAAATGAACCAAATTAACCAATTTTGATCTTAGCAGGAGAGCCAAAGTTATGTGTACATAATACAGGCTAAGACAATTTTTTTTCAAAAGTACCACCAATCTTAGAATCTGCAATGACATACATATATGTATTTGTAAATAAACAAATATCATATGATTTATGCTTTTCGAAAATCCTTTACACAAACTTATGTTTAATTGCCGTAGCTACCGAAAAACTTAAATTAATTACAGTATACGAACCTATAACTAATTCACTTCATACTCCTCGATTCCCGTTGGAAACATATGCACCAGTAAATATTTGATATTAATTATCAACGACAGAATGTTTATTCTAGGTTCAAATACGAAATATCCGATGAAAGTTCGTAAACGTATTGCCGTATTCACGCGACTCATTAACTATTTTTATTATACTTGAAATTGACTTTCTAATTAATTGCATTTTATTTATTTGTGTCGAGTCTATTAAACAAACAGTTAATTATTTACAGCCAAGGTATTTGCTGACTTCTCTGGCGCTGAACGACTTATTTACTGGGATTCTTATTGCCCCCGTGGCTCTCTTGCCTGCTTTGTACAAGTGCTGGCCTTACGGCGAAATATTTTGTCAAATACAGGTAAAATAAATTGCATAAAATATATTTTTAAAAATTTCTTTTTTTAAATTATTTATTTCGAAACGTTGATGTTTATAAAATAGAACCATTAAATCCAGTCGAAATTAAAATGAAACAACAACGTCTTCCTTAAAAGTTACCTAAGCGAGAGACGAGGAGAAAATGACTAAAGTTAATTCTTGTAAAAAGTTCGCAATTGAGGAAGCGAGTTTAAAGGTAATCGGATACTCATTTCTGGCATACTTCTGTTTTCATATTTATACGAATATGAATAATATTTCAAATAAAAAGAAAAAAAAAACATATTTGATAATATTTAAAGATAAAATAATACTAGAGTGTTATTTAGGTGAATTTTACTACCACCAAAATTTCTTATCGTCGGCAGCTTGTTTAGTGACCGAGAAGAAATATAAGATGAGACCTTAAAATAATTTACTCTTTGAAAGTAAGGCTTTATTTACCTCGTTAACCCGTTTTATAAGGCCACTCAACATCCAATATCATTGTTGTTTTTGACATAACGCTGTGTAGTAAAACTTGTTTAAGATTTTTTTTATTTCAGGCGCTTTTAAGGGGAGCTGTAAGTCAACAAAGTGCTGTTATTCTAGTTTGTATGGCGATAGACAGATACTTGTATCTACTACACCCAAATACTTATCATAAACACTCCAGTAAAAAGGTAAATACAAAGTAAACGCTTTTTGGAAATAAAAATCGCTCTAAATTCCTCCAGGATTTTCGGTATTTCTAAAAGCCGAAAATCCAAGGTTGTATTCAAAGACGGCTTTGCTCAATAATACCTTTCAACGTTGAAATCTTTTCTTTAAGTAGCTTAAGAAGTTCTGGGTGTTAGAATTTAAATATGATTTAGATACAAATACAAAGGCAGATTTGATCTTGCAGATTAACTTGGATATTAGTATATACTTTGACCTAATAACCCAGTTCAGTACCAAGATGTCATCGATTTGATTTTAAATTGTTCTAAGGATGTTGAAAGTTATTTCAGCGTTTATGAATCATGATCAGTTTGCTTGAAAAAGTTTTATTTCCAAATATGACTCATTAGGAATATATATATGTTGTAAAATGCAGGCAAAACTGTCATTTATAGTTTGTTTTTCTTGCAGGGTTGCGTTTTAATAATAAGTATAACTTGGATTCTGTCAGTGTCTCTATTTGCCATTATGGTTCTGCCCCGAACGGGGTATTATTTCAATTCAACAGGCTTGATGGCATGTGACGTATTTCACAGTAGAATCGCATTCAGGTAAAATTCTTATTTTTTATGTATTATCTATAAATAACTAGTAAAAACTTTTCAAGATTTCTTACTGAGTCAAATTACTTTACAGTCAATTTAACTTATATTTATTATTTCCTTTAGAATACTTGCTTGTTGTGCGTATTACTTCCCAACAACAATGGCGCTGATGTATTGCTATGGATCAGGTTTCCATGTAAGCAAAACAAGAAGTAAATGTAACCAAGATCCAAGACCAAATGGTGTTCCTGTACCTTGCAATAAAAATCACAGTGATCTAGAAACTATTGTAAGTTTTTATGTTGTAATAAATGTTCGAAAAGGTTTTAACTCGGCGACTTTTAAATTTACTTTCTGTGTTAAAGCAAATTCAGACTCCAGTCAGGCCGCATAGCGTGAGTACATCGCGTACAATGGCGGCAATGTCTTTAGGATTTATAGTAATGGTAACTCCGGCCACTATACAAGAAGTAGTAGCTGCATGCACGGGTTGTAAGGTATATATTTTCTTTAAAATTCTTCTCATAGTATTTTATATAACTTTTTTAACTTTTTCTTTTAATTGTAGGTACCACCATCGTTAGATTTTATTGTCACATGGTTAGCTCTTAGTGACAGCTTTTGGAATCCGTTCTTATATTGGCTATTAAATAGTCACTTTAGGAGAATAAGCAATGAGCTCATTCAATATTACGTAAGTGTTAATTACGAAATATACTTTTTTTATAATCAATAATACTAATAGTTTATATTTTGCAGTATGATCATCGGTAATTTCAATAAATTATAATATTAGGTCCACATGACACAGACTTGATTAGTAGTGATACTACTAAAAAAAATGTTTGAAAAACTCTGCATCCTTAAAACTAAAAGTCGAAGGAAATCAAAACTCTGTGTCGCGTGGACCTACCATTAGATATTTATCTGAATAATATTAATAATGTCATTTTTCTCTAATAGCTATGTTGCCGAAGAACTAAGTCATTTCAAAATTTTGAAAAACCGACTGGCTGTTGTGGGTCGCCAATTACCTCAGATGGACTACATTCGAAAGGAGAGTTTGAGGGACTCGGTGAAAAATATTGGGGAGAAATCTTGGAACGGACAGTATCCTCCAACTCTCTTCACGCAATTCAGAAAGCTTGTCACAGAGACCCTATGCGCTGCACTGGATCGTTTAAAGGTTATCCGGGCGGAACTTGTAAGCATGGATCAAGATTTTTTGAAGGCTATGGACCCACTGATTATAGACAATTAGATAGATCTGCATTTCAAATCGAACCTTGCTCAAGACAATGTAGGTTAAAGACATCAGATTTCTGTTTATTTAGATCTGGTCCTGGCCTTGAGTGTGGACGTTCCCGTTCCAATCTTAGTTTGGACGAGGGAAATTTCAGCAAAATTTGTAATGGCAGGCATCCAGAGTTGTGAGAGTTCCGAAATTGTCCGGTTTTCGGGCATAGAAGTAATAGCATAGGTATGTATCCTGGAATAGAACACTTCAATTCAAATATTAAGTGGAAATTCGATGAATCACCTTGTACGGAAGATGATGATATGCCAAATATAGAGCATAATTTGGATAGAATACGTAGCTTGAGTGAAGAGAAGAGTTTCAATGCTTATGGTATTAAAGAACATGATAACTTATTGGAGGTGGAAGTGAATGATGTGATTGAAGACGATTCAGATGATTTCAAAGACTTTAACGGTAGTGGTCGTGAATGTTTCGATGAAAAAAGTGATTATGGAATTACTCATAAATTTTCAAGAAATTCATCACTTTCCAATAGAGAACTTGATGTGATTAAAGAGAGTTCCAGAAGCTCTAGTGATACTGAAGTAACATTGACACGATGATTACCGAAAGTGACTTTCCATAAAGCAGTGAATATTGTGCACTTAGAGACTGTTCCGAAAAGGAAAACTAAAACAAATATGTATTTTGTAAAGTAGTATGTTCTGTAAGTAGAAGTGTCATAGTTTTTTTAAAGATGTAAGTATTTTATAAGTATGTGGACCATTAGAATCAGGTCTATATTTTGTAAAATATTCCAGTAATGTTAACAAATAATATCGTATTTACGTTAGCTCTATAAATTTCACATTACGAGATGTGTTTTATGAATATAATTATTGTTGATTAATTACTACAAAATGATATTTTGTGTGTTAAAATATTGAACATAAACTAAAAGATTGTAGAAGCAGCAATGTGGAAGTCATTGATAGTAAATTTTGTATTTTTTGTAATAGATAAGTATAAAAATTAGCCAATGAGTAGTGGTACATAATAATATAATTATTTCTCCTTTTAGTTAATTATAAAGGTTCCTGTGAAATATGTAGTTATAATAAAACAAAATTATTTTAAGATTTATAAATTTTAAGAGAAAAAGAACACGATCATTTTTGCTGCTATTTTGAAGACATTAAAATAATTATATTTTTTCTTGATAAATATTATCGTGTTTTTTTTTTTTATTTATGTAAGACTATTTTAACGAAGACTGTTTTGTCGTAAAAGACACGATGTTCTCAGTCGCACATGTTTCTCTTATTGTGACGGAAACAAATTATTGATGTGTAATTTAATGTTAATTTTACAAAGAAAAGGGAATAAAATTCAATAAGCAACTTTTATAGTTTTATTTTGGTAGAAAGTAGAAAATACATTAAAATTACTTACTGTACTTAAAGAGAGTGAGGACACATTTAAATATAATTTTATAACCATAATTAACAACCAAACAATTTCAAAAAGAAATACATATTTTCTAAATTTACAGTAAGGGACACAAGAGCGTACGAGGCGAAAATCAAAAACGGTGTGCGAGGGGAAGGGGAGGGTGATACCATTGTATGCAGTGGAGAAACGTCTTTAATGCATAGTAGACTCGGGAGAGGTATGACTGTTGGAGAAGTTCTAGGTTTTGCTACATGACAATGAGTCCTCGATTCAAGCTCCTAACCTGAGGTCCCTGCGAATGCAGGCGTAAAAACTCTTTACTGTTCACCTGTAAGTTTACCTTGGTTGTAGGTAGCAATATCCATATTAGCATATTGCGGCAACATTAGAGGAATCAACCGGGATGGCGATAACCTCCTTATCGCTAAAGTTAAACGATATTTGTTTAAGTTTCTCTGCTTCAATTAATTACGTTATCGGGCTCAATTAACCGATATTAACTAACAATATACCATTCATTAACCGAAAATAGAACAATATACCGTTGTCCGACAAGGTTTGACGTCACACCTACGGTAAACCACAGATACACCTATGGAGGTATTCAAGTGTTCATTACCTAACGATGGTGTGCACGGACGTTTCAATATAAACTCAAGTCTCTCGAGTTTGCTACGTAAACTTTTCTGATGACATGAGTGCACGCTGCAACGCCATGGTGGAATAGCTTGGCGTAATAACCAAACCTCCAGAGTACATCACACGGTCAAGCAAGACTGTAGGTCACGTAGCAACACTCGATACATGCTCGGCATGTCACGGGCATCTTCTGAATATTACCTACATAATTTTTTCTATATGGAGCATGATTGGACAACCTAACGGGAAAGTTAACACAGTATATGATATCACTCGCAAAATAAAATATAAAACTGTATGCATTATCCCTATCATTTTTCCTTTTTCAGTTATAAATAATTGGGATATTCCAGTATTATACGTTAACATCAACGATAATGCTTAATTTCGCTGGGAAATATTTTCCTTCCCTAATTATTTTCTAACTGTTATCGTTATGGCGTTACCCCATGCGGTCAGTGCGCTTTAATTATCCTTATTGTAGCGATATCATTAAACCACGAATAAATGACAAATAATTATGAAATTACAATCGGTCCTTGTTAGGTAAGTTTCGAATTAGTATAAATTGGAGGAAAGCCGTATGCAACCAATCATTATCATATATATCCTCGACACAGTCGTCAGGAGCTATATAGTCAATCAGCATATTTACTCTCGACATATAATCACCATGTGGAAAAGCAATAACAATGGAAACTCTGGAGAAGCCGCTCGTCGAGCCGCCGATGAACTTTGGGAGGAGCAACAAGCAGAGTGGAAAAGACAAGACGAGGAGCGTGAACAACGGAAGCGTATGCGGGAAGAGCAGCGGAAACTTGAGGAGGACCTCTTGCGGTATGCAGAAGCTTTACGACGGCAGGCATCGTGGCGCGGGACGCACAACAGGCCGAAGTAAAACAACCTCCTCGTATATGTGATAATTTATAACGGTATTTATTCTTAAAAATAAAAAACTTGTTCCTCATACATGATTATTTCATTTCAAAGTGCATGTCACCTTAGCAACGAATGCCAAGCGTGCATGTACCTCCTTATAAATGTCAAGGTATACTAGTTGCCTCTATGATACGAGATATTCAGCTAGTTGGCTTAATAATAATAACAATGATATATTGCACTAGTTCTATCTGCCAAGAGGTTGTACTATCTGCATCCTATGCATAGATACCCGTGGTCACTACACTTTGTAAGAGGATTGCAGGTGCAGAGTGACACGCTATGCAGCGATAGGTAGGTACGGTACACATTACATAGGTTCTAGGTAAAATATATGTGATACTATAACCCTAACATTACAGGGAAAATAAAAAGAACACATATTTAGAATAATAATTTATTATATTATTAAAGTTTAACAAAATCTGTAAGATATGAAATGTTTAATCTTAAATTCAAGTAAGGTATATTAAAGACAGGCTTATTTCTCAGTAGATTTCTACGCTGACTCACCAGGTTTGATTGCATTTTATCATAGACGCCGCCACATGGTGCTCGTCCAAGCCCACTTTAGCCAATATTCTGCAGTTGCCGTCTCGCCGATTGAATAATAAAAGCCTGTTACTGGCCCGTGCACTTCACTCACGCGGTACTCGTAGTGCTTCTGAGATTCTTTCAACAGAATCGCACGTTCCAGGTAGTAATGTAGCCACTGACGGACGTGTCCCGCGCAGTAGTGATGCCAGTGATTATCTTGACAACGGTCGTCGTTATGCTCTTGACCTGGGTGGATCTTGTGCCGACACGGGCAAGCAGCGTAGTCACCGCGCGAACAGTCATCCATGTTTATGAGCCCAATGAAATTAGAAAGCTTCGAGATGTAGGTGAATTGGGGTATACCGGGAGGTGTGATACCTCCGAACAGTGGTACCAAGCTGTTGAGGCATATTTGCAGACATTTTTCTCCCATAATTTCGTAATGGAAAAGGTACTCGATGCTCAGCCGTTTTCCATTGTAGAATGTGGCTTCGAAAGTCTTCACGTTTAACTCTATCAACAATTGTGTGGAAGAGCTTGCTTCTACCGGTGCAGACATTGTTTTATGTTTATCTTTTGAGCTAACTCAATATAGACAGCAAAGACGTAGACACGTTCGTAACATTCAGTGATCGAAAGTGATTTGTGACTACAGATTTCATACTGAAGAGTACCTATCATAAAGTGAATAATGGCGCTGGGTTTTCCTCAAAAATTTGCAGCTAGTGCCAATTGACCCGGAGGTTATCATAACAATCCGAGCCCGACTAACTGTCTTTAGGCAGCCAACAACAATATTTTGATAACGATTTCGTACTCGTCTCATATTACCTATAATCTGAGCACTGACACATAGTTTGTTCTATATTTAAACTAAAGCGCGGCACGTCCCGCAACGTGTTATCGGGAAATCTACGTCCATGTGTAGTTACGCATAGAACGTGAATTGTCGCGGCTCTTTGCCGTAATACTGTTTGCGGCTTATGTGTAGATACTACTCGTGAACCAACTTAAGAAAAACGTTATTTAGACGTCTCACATTTCTGTATGGTCTACTCCGCACCTGAACGTGCTCGCAGGTACACGTACTCAGTAAGCGAATGCACATTCAGGCCTTGCTCAAGACATGTGATAAGCGTTGTTTGTGATAGCGGAGCTTCGCATCCCATGTGCACGTAACTCTTATCATCACGCCTTGCAAGTCCACAGTAAGTGATAGCGGTGGGACGTGCTATGCGGCCGCTAGTAGCACGTTACCTAGCCGTTACCTCTAGTGTCGTCCGAGCTTGACTTGATTGTATCTAACACAGAGTTGTCATGAGCGAAACTAAATTTGAACTTGCGGAGTAACGTAAGAGGGAACGGTCTCAATACCTTACCTGTACAACTCTCCATCATCCTACACGACTAATAGGAATAAAACAAATAAAAGTAGACATATTAAACACAACTATTTATTTCAATTTACAGTACTTTAGACTTATGAAGACTATTTAACACTCTTAACACGGTTGAGATGCAGCTGCACCAGATCCGGAACCACTAATGGTGCGAGCTGAGTCAAGCAACAATTGTGTGTCCGTACGTTCTCCCGTGGAATAATATTCCAAGATGGCTGGATCGTCTCGATGCACTTTTGCAATCATCGCATGGAACATCTCTTTAGATTCTTTAAGAAGAATCGCTGGCACCATGTACTTGGTCAACCACGCAGAGACGTGCGCGGTGCAGAAATGATGCCAGTGGAGTTCGTTCGTGCACTCACTTCCAGAAGATATCACTTGATGTGGATTGTTGCCACAGGTGCAGGTGTCGCCAGCAACCGCCTTACACTTTTCTAAACGAAGCTTTTTCTGAACGAACTCCAGTACCTTAGGCACCCTCACAAAATCTCTTTCACTTGGCGGCGCCTTCCAAAATAGGGGCATCAGCCAGTCCCAATTTATCAGCAGGCGATCCTCTTTCGGCCTCGTTGCATCGAAGTTGTAGCGGACGGTGCATGATTTCCCATTAAGAAAAGTCAAGTCCAGGTTTCGTATTGACCGAGTAAACTGTTGATATGCAGTGTGAAAACGTATAAATTCGCCAACGCTGAACGGAACCCTGCAGGGTATAGCAGGCGTGCGGAACGTGAAGGTGTCTACCGGAAAAGTAAGTGCTCTGTCTTGATCTTCTTGGGACGTCATGTTGAGTTCTCGATGTCACGAGGCTTCTCCGTCTAACAATAAGTAATGTTCCTTCGTAGACGTCCGCCGCTCAACGTGTACCGATCGAGTATGCGCAATAAGTTAACTGTTACCAAGCCAGTAGACTGTCGTTCAGGAAAAAAGAAACGATATAGGGATAACAAGCCGATTTGGAATTACCACAAAAAACCCGCGGGTTATCGGCGGGTCTGCTGATGTAATCGCTTGTAAACTGAACAATTGAATATAGAAATATCCTTGTAACACTTCAGCCAGACTTCCATTGTTACAGAAATAGATGGGAATAAATGATCGTGCGCGACCATACCTAAGGCCCGGGAATTTACGCTACCAATTCGGTACATCGTCAACAACGTTCAATTGCTGTACTAGACGCATTGTCTGACCTAGGCAGTGCATAATAGGAATACTGGAAACTCATCGTGAAAACCAGTTCAAAAGTTTATACTTTTTAAGTAGATACGGCATTGTGTGCTTGATAAGAGCGTGTCTTAACAACGACAACGATGCAGATCGGATGCAGTTCTAGTAGGTTGAAACAACTAGTGACCCTTGACCGAATGCACTGATAACACATAAGATATAAACAAATTAATTGGGTTTTACCCAACAAAGTAGCCGCCTGGTTACAGGGTGACTTTGTGATAGGCAAGCGAAGTATAAAATTGAACTTGTGTAAAGAACAATGCTGCGACCACGTCATCCCATGTCCCAGTTGCTGACTGCAGTTGTAGGTATTGTCAGACTTTAGTACACCTGTTAAAAAATTGACTTCAATTCTAGCATTAGTGGGTCTTGTGAGTGCCCGCTAAGAATGCTGCGCTGCAGTTCATCGTCATGCTCACATTGTGCAAAAGTGGCAAGCGGTGCATGGCCTACGAGATGCAGGTGAACGCTGCATGTCAACGATAAGCAGATAATTATACAAGGAATATAGTTGTTCTAGGCGTTCTAAGTGTCGTTCTGTGAGAACGTGACCTGTAGGTTTCTGATAATTCGGCCCCAGCTTGGATGCTGATGCTACAGCCTTAGCAAGTCATGTTACCTGTTACTTCGACCCATATTCATAGCACCTGCAAGGTGGCACATACATAACAGGTCGAAATTTTTGAAAATGCATTTGATCCCTATGCATTTTGAAATCTTCATCACTGAATACGAAAATATCACCCTTGCCTTGCCTAGATACTTAATTGTAAAGATATAGACCATACGCTCTCGTGTAACTGACTGTAAATCAGCAAAGACGAATAGAATAAAAAAGGATTTATTAACATTTAATTAATTTGAATTAAGCTCAACTTATGTGAGAAATAACACTAATTTAAAATTGAATTAGTGTTATCTATTATTAAAGTATTTTGAATTGTTATTTATAGTTATGTTTATTCAAGTAAAAACCCTAGAAAATGGAAACACATAATATGTTCTGGCCCTAGCCTATTCAGTTTTTTTTGCGCAATGCAGTGCACTGGCAACTTATAATTTCTTTTTATAGTGCTTTTATAATGGGACTTTCATTTAAGATCTTTGACTTTTAATTGTGTAAAAATTTCTCTTTTAGTTTCTGTGTAATAAGTTATGTTTTTGTTTGTTATGTGTATTGTTTTTTATGTATAAAAAGGATTTCGAGATGGTAGTAAAGTAAGGTCGAGCTTGCCGAGTCACAGGCGGTACGGGACTCCACACTACTACTACTACTACAAAAAAGAAGTTTGGCTTGAAACTATATCTATCATCTGATACAGGTGCAGGTGATCTGATATAGGTTTGTTCAGTTTTTTTTTTATCTCCAACTATGACGTTTATTATAATTATAAATTATGCCAATACTAGTATGCTGGGAACCAACCTATTATCAATAACGACATGGTCTGGTTTCTAGCAAATATGAACGATGTAATTGAAAGTAAAAAATATATATTGCAGGTCCTACTTAATACGTTTTACCACCTTAGCTTTTTAAATTTTAAATATACTATACATAATATATTTATTATTTTATTAAGAACTATTTAAAATTTAAAGAGTAACTTAGAGAATCATATATATTTATATACTTAGGGCATGTTTTAAGTCGGCCTACTAAATGAGCAAGGGAAATAATATCTAAACAATTTCCATAATTATACTAAAAAGATTTAAATTTTTTTTTCAATTTAAATATAAAATTGCGTGATAGTCAGAACAAGCTCTTTTTTACTATATATTGACTACTTTGAATGCTAATCTTAATTTTAACGAGCAATTGAACTTGCCTGAGCACCTACACAATATTTGCATATGGTTTATATTTGATGTTCGCAAATATAACGTCTTTGAATTTAGCAAAAAGCTTAAGTGGTTCTGAATCCAACTGAACATGAATGCGTACACATAAATTTTATTTAGCCGAAATGGCCAATATGAACACGTAATTTTTAACTGAGGATTGCAGATTCAATATTCTGCGACTACTATTGAATTGTAAAGGGATTAAGAATTAATTATGTGGTCTTAAGAGAGGAAACTTGATCTTATCTGATAAAGTAGTGACACTTGTTTCTCCAGCAAGCTGCTTTCCTCCCAACATTCATTTCAAAATAATAGGAGACTTAGCTCTGTCACTAAGCAGTAAGACATTTAGGGTATATTCGCACTAGACTATATATGCGACTATATCTAGAATATATATACTTATATATATATATATATATATATATATATATATATATATATATATATATATATATATATGTATTCTAGACTAATACAAACATATTATAAATATAAAGAAACTACCATTGTTATCATTATTCACTAGGACTTATTCCATTTATAAGTTGAGAGAATATAATTTGATTTTCTTTTCTATATATTTATATTAAGAGTCATAATTTATCAGTTATTCTCTTCTTGAGAATTCTTATGCTACACGTAATCTATAGTTTCGTTCTTCCAGTGAACTAAATTAAATTGTGGTGTTATTCCATAAGTTTCATCACGCACTTCGTATCTCGTTCGTAAAATTTTATTTCGGTTTGTATATTTTAAAGTTTATTAATATGATCAACGTCACCTATTAAGCCTCGCTGAATTTTTATGATTGTGAACTGCTGTGAGTTTAAATTTTGTTTTAATGGAAAAGCAATAGTGATTCTTTGTATAATAAAATATATATTAGTCATACATACATAAACTTACAGTATTGTATAAAACTGTTACAGTGCTAGTTAAGAGTTAATATTTCGTCTCTATAGGAATTAAAAGAGTGAAAAATTGAACGTTTGTTTTATGCCATCGTTTTATGGTGAGAGCGAAAATTTTATTGGTCTTTAAGCCTGAAGCGATACCGAACATAATGTTGGGTCTTCTAATATAAAGTTTTATTTTCATAAAATGTTTTACTTATATTTTGCACTTCGTATATAGTTTCTTATATTAAAGCTTCATAATCGATACTGATTTATTATTATAGAATATAAAGATATCATCTTTACTATACAATGTTTATATCTAAATCATAAGGTCCTATTTACTTTATACTTGTGAAAGTAGTTAATTTATATTAATCTTTAATTTTTGTTTATATTTATACTTCTTGAAACAGCGTTTCAAATAAATCGAATGACGATAACTTTCCTCTAAAAAAATGTATATCTCAGATAAAACAATAACTAACGTTCTATTTGTGAGAGATGAATAAACTAACTATAATTTATAACTAATTATACTTGATTTAGCCGAGATAGCCCAGTGGTTAGATCGCGTGCATCTTAACCGATGATTGTACTGAATTCTCATGTGCTTAATTTGTGTTTTTAATTCATCTCGTGCTTGGCGGTAAGTAAAACATCGTGAGGAAATGCCTGCATGCATAATTTTTAACGCAATATCACCAATCCGCACTGGAGCAACGTGGTATATGCTCCAAACCGTCTCCCCAAAGGAAGGGGAGGTATTAAACCCAGCAGTGGGAAATTTACAGCCTGTTAATGTTGTTGTACAGTTACTTTAATAATGTCAAAATAATAAAAAGCACTTAATAAATTGATTAATAATAATTTATTGCATGAATATCAGGTTAGAATTATATCACCGTTACTTTAATATTCATTATTCAAAGAATTATGATCTATTGTCCTACATAAATATTTTTACATCTTAAAAAATGGGCAAAATTTCAACATAAAACATGATAAAAGCTGATTTTAGTACATTAAGGAAAATCAAAACGAAGCATCATGTGGCGGAATATAATATTTTTTGTCACGGTTACATTTTCTGTGTTCGTAAGTTATGAGTATTTACAGGTGAACAATACTTCATCCAACCATTGTGAGGTCCTAAAATTTCTTTTATGTCATATTTACTGATGTTCATACTTACGACTCGTCGTTATCTTTAATCAAAACATATATATATATATATATATATATATATATATATATACTTACGAGAATTAATTCTTACAAAATTATTTAGGATAGTTACTTAAAAGAATGTTGTAATAATAAAACCTAATAGTAACAATATATTTAGATAGCTATTGCTTATTGTAGTTTAAATCATGATGTTTTATTTTGCGTTATGATGCATTAATTTTTAATTGCTCAGTATACATTGAAGGTACAGAAATATTAAAACAGTGAATATTTAATTAAGTATCGTCAAAATAATACCATTTAATATATGGCCTGCACTGGTGACAGGTGAGTTGTTTCTTTCTCAGTGGAACAAATTTACTAGTATTCTTGTCACCATTCGAAGCGGTAATTGTAAAATAAAGCTATTAAAAAAAAAAAACAATTATTTGAATTACAAATTAAACAATCTATCATTGTATTACTAGAAAAGGTTGATAGTTATCGTTGCAATAAAAAAAAATGGAGAGTTCATAAGAATATTGATGATAATATTGGGTCGAGTGTCGGTCATTCTAGAGGAACCCTGGGTCTGGTCGTTTGGATTCAGTTGGGGTCGCTAGGTACGTGATAAGTTCCTTTGTACCGTCGTAGGCTCGAGATTTTATGAAAGGTATCTTAAGTTTCGCTTAGTATCAAAGTCATTTGGTTCCGAGTGAAAAGTGCTTTTGGTTTTTCTTTGTGAAATTTCGTGCCCTCTCTTAAAGTTGGGTAGAGTCAATGCAGTGCAAAGAAATGAAATTCTAGAATAGTATGTATTATGTAAAGGCATATTTGGTCATATTTATTTAAATACTTTTTAATTAATGGTACGTACAATATAAATAAACATGGAATTTCATAAACTTTACTGCTTATAAATAAATTGCAATCACTATACAATAAATAAGAAGAAAAATCAATTGCTACCGGGTAGCTTTGTGACCTAATTAAAAAATAAAAGGATAACACAAAATATTAAAAAATGAATATAATTTTTTTTTACAAAATTTAGACAGTCGCTATATCAGAACAAAATTGGAAAAATGTATAAATCAGCATTTAGTATAAATATAAATATGAGACAACATCACATACATTACTCTAATCTCAATTTAAGTTGCTAAAGCACTTGGGCTATGGAAAATCAGAAGTACATAGAAAACTAATGATAATCTACATTGAATCGGCCGGGAATCGAACCCGGAACCTCGGAGTGGCGTACCCATGAAAACCGGTGTACACACCACTCGACCACGGAGGTCGTCAAAGTAGTGTATTCTAATATGTTTATATTATTAAGCGCAAAATATAGCATTATAGAAAACAAAACGACTTCTTCAAATCAAATACACAAAAAGCTGCGTAAATTATTAAGGAATAAAGTTCGTCGCTGTTTTTTCAAGTCATAATAATTTATATCAATTTTTCTGTTTTGTCACTGAATAGTCAGGAAATGAGAAATAATGGTGTCACGTGACATCTGTTTATGAATATATATTTTTTGGGTCCTTTGTGAAAATGATTCTCTAAGCTGACATGTCTATCATATGCTATGAATATACGTTTTTCTTAAAATAAAGTTATTATCGAAACCGTCTTCTCATTTAATTTAATAGATAGGAGTTAATAAATTGAAAGGTTGTCAGTTAACAATGATAACCAGTTTGCTTATTGAGTGATTTACGATATTGTTTCTAATAATTTGATATTTTTTTATGACAATAAATAATAAAGCTTAAATATTTATATTTATTTATTTATTCCGCCGTCCTCCTCCGAGCTACTAACTGAAAAACAATACAACATATATAACCTTGTCACAATTAATTCATTTCAATATTGTACATTTTATTTAGTAAAAAATATAATCAATGCAACTCTATCCTTTCAACATATCAACATTCATGGCCGGCTTAAAGCTGACAGACCGAATGAATCGTCTACTGCTTGCTTGACACATTTTGGCACATTGCTTAAAGTTGATTATCTCAATAGCATATTAAATTACACAGATAAATGTTAGACTTTAATCGTCGTTGAAATTTAATTCAAACAATTCTATTAAGAGACTGTTCCTATTATTTTCAATTTACCGATTAAGAGATTATATTTGTGATATGCGATTCATGGAATCCTATTTTGCATAAAAATCGCTATACGAAACTAATTCATAAACCAAATTAAAACTGTTCATTTCGATACATTTTGCCAATTTGTACTAAAACTTTTTGCGTGAAAAAAAATAATAATTAGAAATAATAGTATATATTAGATGAAATAGAAGTGCTTAATTATATATGTAAGCCAAGAATAATGAACGGAGTCGTACGTCGTATACTAAAAAGCTCGCTATTTTCAGGAGATCTTAGGCATAATAATATTATGTTATTATAGGAGAGATGAAGCGCTTGGTCACAGTGAATGTATCAGACGTGCTCGGAGTCTTTATGAGGCGTAATCCGGTAAGTCTGGAGCAACGGCCAGTACACATTTCAGTCATAAACTTGTAATAAAAACTAAATGACTTTTGTTGTTATAGAATAAATCTACAGATTAGTTTCTAGAGCTGTATGTAACCTATATTTAAATTTCGAATAGTTTCAATATAGTGATATAAATTTGTCTACGACATCAATGAACCGAATGCAAATGAAATATATTGTACGATTCGCTTTTGTATTTCCGCTGTTTGAATTGTTGCCAAACTTATTCTTAGTAAATTGTACATGTTTTCGCAAACAGTTTCCCTCACATACATTATTATAACAAAACTTCAAACAAATCTTTCACAAGTAGGTAGGTATCTGATAGTAAACTACATTCAGAAAGTTTTCCATTATATATAAGTTTTGTTTTGTTCGTATTGTGAAATGTGAATAGTGTTTATCATTCGGTCCCGCATTGAAAAATACTTACGTTTTAAATTGGACTATTAAATTGTTATTAACGTTGAATTTAAATGCATTTTAATTTTAAATAAGCAAATATATAAATATAAATAATAATTATAAAAGAATTTCAATCTTCTCCATTTATTTTTATCATAGATATAATTTCCATTCATCTTTACACAGCAGTTAACTAAATAACATTATATATGAACATAAATGACATTTTAATATAATATCTCAATATTCGTCCAATTTATTGCCATAAGAATTAATAAGATTAAATGCTTAAATATATACAAATGTGAACTAAAACTAGTTATTGTATAAATCTTGACCGCGTGGAATGGTGGCAAGAATGCTAGCAGCATTTTCCCGTCCGATCCTCTGGGCAAAAAACGAACCAGCCATCTATATAACTTTTTTATATTGTTAACATATATATAGTAAGTATAATTTACTAAAATCAATCAGATCAATAAAAGTAAAATTATCATTAGAAAGTAATTAAAAAATATCATAATAGTGGAACTAAAAGGTATAACGTCGAAGATCTTTATGCTAAATTATAACAAGAAAATAATAATGACACATCCAGAAATCCCTCCTTTTTCGATGTATGTACTTAATCTGAAATAATAAAATAATATTATTGAAACATCACGAAATCGTTTTATATTAAAACCTTTACCGTTTTGCTTTTATCTCAAAAATGTGCTAATTAAATCACGAGAGCTATAAAGCGAAGCTTTCAATCAATTATCAATACCTTAGTGACATTTCTCGGAATAATAATTGCTTTTCATTCGCACTTTTTGAAAATATAATTAATAATTGAATTCAGAGAAATATTAGACACAAGCTTTCAATTAAAGTAACTCTCTAAGTGAAGGAAATCATCGTGAGGAAACCTACATATTGTGTCTCATTTCATAAAAATTTTGCCACATGTGTATTTCACCAACAATATGCTCCAATCCTTCTCCTCAAAGGAATGGAAGGTCATTAGCCCAGCAGTGGGAAATTTAAAGGCTGTTGATGAATTCTCTAAAACGTAATTTCGTGAGCTATCCAAACGAAGAAGTAAACAAATACACACACAAAAAAAAAGTGTTTCAGATATTTCGTATTATTCAGTTTTAAAAGGTTTATATAAACATATAAGATTTATTCACAATAACAATAAAACCAAATACAATAATAATTAAGGCTATCTATGAGAATATAGTTATTCTGCGAGATAACCTAATATTTTTTGTTTTCCTTTATAATCCATGTTCTAGCATTATTCACTCGATTGATTTCTATTTATAGTTATCGTGTTTTCTGTTATTTATAAAATAAATTAATGAAAGTAATATGTATGTTTGATGACCTCCGTGATTGAGTAGTGTGTACACCGGTTTTCATGGGTATGCAACTCCAAGGTCCCGGTTCGATTCCCGGCCGAGTCGACGTAGAAAATTCATTAGTTTTCTATGTTCTATTCTTGGGTCCGGGTGTTCGTGGTACCGTCGTTACTTATAATTTTCCATAACACAAGTGCTTTAGCTACTTACATTATGATCAGAGTAATGTATGTAATGTTGTCCAATATTTATTTATTTAATTATTTATGTACGTATAAAGAAGTTAACCCATATAAAAACCAACTAAAAATAGATATCGGATTTAGCTGAATGAAATAAAAATAAAAAAAATCAATCGTAATTTCATTTCTAGACGTTTTCAAGTAATGTGTGAACATAAAGTAAGCGAAACGCATCTAAAATATTATAACCGCCTCCATTTTTAAGTTCGGTTAGAAGCTAGAGCGAGCGTCAACATTTTAATAAAGCCAACTTCAAGCGTATGTGCTTCAGGTGGTGATCGTTTCAATAAAATAGTTATTCAATAAAACTTTCTACGAAGATCGTTAAACCTCCAGTATTAAAAACTAGATAACTTACGAAATTTATTTTATGCTAATATGTCACCATATAAGTAAAGGAGGGAAACTGTAAGTCAGGTATTATGCCTGATTTTTGCTGCAAGATACAGAAAAATAAGCCATAACATTTGATGTTTTCTAATCTTTGACCAACCTTTGGCCAACCTTTATTGGTAGGACTTTGCGCGAGTTCCTCTGGGTAGGTACAACTCACTTACATTAGATATAACTGTCAATCAGTAATAGTTAACATTGTTGTGTTTCGGTTTGAAGGGTGAGTACGCTAGCGCAACTACATGCAAAAGACATACGATCTTAGTTTATAAGGTTAGTGGCACATTGGCTTTGCCAAGAAACCAGAAACCGTGTTAATCATTACATAGTATAAAACAAAGTCCCTTTTTTATCCCTATATCACAATTTATGCTGAAATCATTAAAACTACGCAACGGATTTTGATGCGTTTTTTTTAATAGATAGAGTGATTCAAGAGGAAGGTTTTTGTATGTAATACATGGACAGTATAGTAAAGAAACGCTGATTATTTTAGAAGTTTCTAATGTGATGTCGTAAATGAACAAATTCTGTATTATTTTAGTATCTGTATTTTACCCATGCGAAGCCGGGGTGGGTCGCTAGTATTTCTATAAGAGCCATTGTTTAAATGTACATTGTGTTCGCTTCACAAAATATTTAGTTTTTGTCCGAAGATCGCGGATAAAATTAAGTATATGTTTCAACAATTTAAATATATTTTATAAAGGGTTATTTATTTATTAAATTAATTGTATATGTTCCTTCAATAGTTTTTAAATGTACATATATAAAGCTATGACAACAATATAAATAATATATACAAATTATATTTATGTATTCTTATTACTTATTTTATTTTGTATTATGTAAATTTTCTTAAAATAAAATTCAAATTTATATAATAAACAAAGAAGGCGATAGAAATAGAAACGGAATTGTAATTTACAGATAGAAACGAGTTTGCCCCAGAAAGGATTATTTGACTTTGCAGACTCTGTAACTTGGTTGTATAAATTTACCTCTTCCTATTGTGTTTATAAAATGATCGTCGCTTGTTTTATCAAAATCAGAATTATCTATATCACTGTGTTCATAATTCGTAGACAGATTTGCTTGAATGCTTCGAACGTTTTCCTTATAAAGAGTAATTTTCTCAGCGGGAGACATTCATGGTTTATAACGTAACTTTTTTTGCACTTTTGTAAATATACTGATTTCATCGTGTTAGTTTACTTAAATTTATTTGCTTTATATAATGCACCAAATCGCATGAAAAAGCCGATGAAGAGAAGAGTCCTTAGCCAAAAAATGAAACGAGTAATGTGATCAAATAAGCTCCGAATCTTTTCCTATGTAATCTTGTGGAGTGGGAGAAATAGAGTCAGCTATTTATATTGTGTGAAGATAGTTTAATGTACGGTAAGTCTTTATAAAACAATCGTGTTTATTACATTTTTAGATTTCCCGTTCGTTATTATATAAATAAATTATATTAAAATACTTCCGAATATTCTATAATTATATTTCGTAATTTGTAGTTAAGGAGGAATGAGATCTTATGTTAATAATATTTTCAAACACATTAAACGTCTACGCTGTACGAATTATTGTGACAATTTTAACGAGTAATTTTATTGTTAGCACGTAGTTTAAACATTAGTCGAATAATTTTCCTTATCTATCTAATAAAAATGAAATAACCTAATAGAGAATTTGTCTTTTCGAGATATTTCGAGTGTGTGTGATTGTCTTACATGACGTCATCATACATTTTTATACATTTAATTAACGAAATTATCTCGATTAATCTTGAAGATTTTTTATAATTCAATTGCTAGTTGTATGTGTTAAATTTTTCGAGTGAAAATTTTACGAGGCATGAGTGATTGGCTCTCATTTCGGACAGGCTTTGACTCACGGTTCGTAAAATCTAGCCATCCTTTTGCCGTTTGAATGGCTCTAATCGGACAAATTAAATATTCTACACTTGTTTCTTTAAATTAAATTTTAATATATACCTATTTTTTAAATTTTAATTTACCTACAACCATTTCGCCTTTATAAAATGTCGCCTAGTATCATTTTGTCAATTAAATAAAATGACTCAATTATAGCAGAAATGTATTATAATTGTGTGTTTTAATTATACGTTTTTGAAAGGCGAGTTAGCATTTTCAAGAACGTGAAGTTATAAATTTATTCTTTCCCTCCGAATTTCGTCGCCCCTGTACATTTGCGTCTTTGGGGACTAGCCCCGAGTGACTTTAGCTTAAATCCAGTGCTGTACTAAAGATATACTAAACTTGTGTACTGTGTAATCGGGTGAAAGAGGTTACAAGTTTATGTGTTCAAAGCAAGTAGTAAAAGTATCGGATGCAATCCTGAACTGCTTATCGCATTTCACGGTGAATTCTTTATAACTATATAACTTTGTAACTATCTATCATTGCACAGCGATACGGGATCAGATTTGACCGTGTAGTAATTTTGCAATGCAATAAAATAGACCAGGAGATACTGACAGAAAATAGCAGGTCACTTGTTACAAGTATAGTGACCCTTTAGGGATTGAATTACGCCATTAATGTAATGAAAATAGTGGTCGCAGCGCTGTTCGTCCGAGCGTAATCACCGGACGATTAATTGAACTTGTCGGATAAATTACGGGATCTTCACGATTTGTTACAAAAAGTATTCCAGGATTGATAAAGTTAAGTTCGGTTACGAAATGTCATACTTATCTATCAGGGTTTCTGTCTTGATGGTTGGCTGTGATATCTTTTATAATACGATGGTTTTTTAATTATTTAAAATTAGGAAATAATTCTGTTCCAATAATTGCGAACAGATGAAGTGCATCAGATGTTTTGTTTTGTAAATATGTTTAATATTTTCTTTAGTAATAAAATGTAAAGTACTACTCTCTTAATACAGGGAGTATTAATGTCAAGACTTGGGGCTTACCACATTGCTCTGATGTGGTTTGGTACACGCAATTCAGATTATTCTCGCGTTGTTATCCTTCACTAATTAAAGAAATAAAAACAAGTACAAGTACACGTTTCTAAATATTTACAAAACACTCACTAAGTAAGATATATTGAAATTAAATTTGATCGCCAGTACAGTTATTAGTTAAACTACACGAATACAAATATTTATGTTGGTGAAATAGCTTGATAATAACAAAGTATCTAATTATCGTTCACTAATCGTTATTCATTAAAAAACTTCTCTAATGTATTTGTATAAATTGTAGAAGATATAACGAGTACAAATGTGTGCGTAGCCTGAGGTACAGTCTCTATTTGCTTACTTTCATAATCCGATTGGACACAAAGGGAGAGACTTAAAACGTAGGCAAAACGTCTATAGCTTATCGAAGAACAGAACTGTCATTTTCGAATCGATACTGAGAAATTTTCAACTAATATAAACATTAAATTTTAATTGGTATGATATGGGTTTTGATTACAGATTCTCGATATTTACAGTCATATATCACATAACCAACGAAACATATACAGGTGTTGCTATTTTAATTATACGGCTTGTTTTTTTTGTATGTAATATACTGCCGGATAAATGGGTCACTTGATTATAAATGGTCATAACCGCCCGTAGATATTGGTACTGTAATTACATCGCCTATTACTATAAAACTTGGGAAATAAGGTGCTATGTCCTCTGCGCCTGTAGTTATACTAGCTTACCCACCCTTCCATCCGGAACACATGCCTAGATATATATCTATAATATGATTAGTAGACTTTCACAAAACTACCATCAAGTTTATTCACTAGCTAAATGTTCCGTTTTCGCAAGGGTATAATTATAATTTAAATACAGACATGTTTTAATGATATTAAATAAAATAATATCATAGCAAATTTTAATTTCGTCATTAAATAATATTACTATAATAATTGCCAAATTTTCCTCGGCTCCCAGAAGAATATAAATCATACTCGTTACAGCAGTATAATTGGTAGCATTATCACAAACATTTGGAGCACAAAACAGGTACATTTGGAAATTAGCCGGATATGTAACGGTTTTTGTGAGTGGATTAAATCAAAATGTACTAATAAATACGAATTTATGTTCAAAATAAATATAAAAATTTTAATATTTAAATTAGTATAATTTGTAAATGTCCAAGAGGAGGATTTTTGGAGCTTGTTTGTTTGTTAGGTTTCCTATTTCATATGTCATATTTATGACAGAACAATACATATATGGAGCATTCTGAGCTGAGCATTCATTTATTTTTAAGGATGTAGATTATTCCACGACATTATTCCTATCACAGCGGAATATATATTATATATAAAAAATCATTCATAAAATTTTTTTAGTAATAAATTTAAAGTTTTTATTCATATTTCATTCATAAAAACAGTGGTGAGCAAAGGCTTGAATCCATATTTCATTATCCAAGAAACTAAAATTAGATTAGCATTTATAAGGTCTGACAATTGACGCATCCAGTTTAATGAAGCGTGCTATGATATTTTATTATAAAATAGATAAGTGTTAACCAACACCTTAGTTAAAAAAATAATTACTCATATTTATCGGTTTAATTAATATGTGGCGTGTGTAGTACTTACCCAGACATACTAAACAAAGTAATACCACCAAGTGATAAAAATAATCACCAAGTGATTGATAGTAAATAATTTCGGAAATAGCATAATATTTCTATAACAATCGACATCAGTTCAATGGATTGTTCATCAATAACATATTTAAATGTGTATTTTATATAATAATGGAGGAATATTCTAGGTGTTTTAATGAAATAGCCTATCATTTATTGGCTCAGTAATATGGCTGATTGCCAAAACGTTAATACCCAATTTCGTGTACGTACATTTCACAATATTGTCAATGTTAACACAATCAAACAAAGAAATTGCTACAACGTAAATAATTATAATAATGTTATTTACTTAATTATATTATCATTAAAATAAAGTACTATATTATATACATCAATAAAAGTTTTCTCTTTTACTTTTTATGTATGTATTATAGTATTATGTATGTACTTTATATGTATGTCTATTATATTCAGTAAGAACATTGTAGGTTCAAGCCTGAAGAAGCACGAGTTACTTTTCATGTGATTATAGCTTAAGTCATGTGTTTGTTAATAATTTATTTTATGCTCGATAATGACAGAAAATATATCGTGATAAAAATACATTATGTGTATCCTGCAGTTCATGCTTGTGCATATTTAATTTTAATTAAAATTATAAGATTTTCTAACATTCATTTTTAAATATTTATGCATGCAACATTATGCAAACAATTACCTATGTAAAAAATAACCTGAACACAAGCTGTCCCTTAATATAGTATTACACTTTAATGTTAAATATGAATAGAAACTGAAATATTGCTGAATAAATAAATTTTATATGAAATAAAATAATGTTCGCGTGGAAATGAATCTGTAGAGCTCGACGCTTAAGTGTCTGAACAATGAATGTTTTAAAAGTGTGGATTATGAAGATTATACTTCTGATGTGAAAAAATTAATACGAGGTTGAATTGGATGTTTTCTGTGTACACTTTACTTGATAAAGTGTTACATTTCGTAGCTTTTGGCATACAGGCATAATTTAAAATTTGTACGTTTAGTTTTTGTGAGCCATATTTTTGTGTAAAATTTAACCTCATTTCATTAAATTATTTATGTTTGTGGAGCGTATTAATATTAAATCTCCTTCCATTTATACTCTATTAATAGTGTATAAGAAAATAGATCTCTGCTTCTTTCTATCTAGCTTATGCATTTTCGGATTTTATAATTATTTTAAAGATTTATAATTATTTTTTACAATTGACCGACATTTTTTTTTTAATAAATTGGAGTATTTTCGCGAAATTTTTAAGTGCACATATATCTTATTTAATAGCAGGCAATAGTTATTAATAGTTTAATTAGCATGTAGTATTTGATTTTAAATGATTTTACATAATTTGTGGATATTTTATAATTGTTTATGTAAGGATGTAAAAATCACTAACAAAACTAATTAATACATTAAAAAAAACTTTACGGGATACAAACAAATAGTGCACTAGAAAATTGTAGTTCTAAAATAAAAAGCTTAAACAAAATTATAAAAACATATACATAATTCTCTTGTAAGGTGTACACAAAATAACTATTACATATGCATTATGTATTATTTTGTGTATTATTCTCCAAACAAATTAATAAAATTAGTTTCCTTTAAACTATGGTAATATGCACTTTATCATTCGAAACATAACTTCAGAAGATATCTCAAGGTCTAAATTACAACAAAAAGAATGATGTCCGTCGGTTAACTAACTTATATCCAACGGGTACTATCGCTGCTAATATTTATCTATTTTTAAATTAAATATTAATCATTAACAAACCAAATATACGTTTATATTATATGTGTATAAGACAGCGATCTATTATAGTGTGAAAGATGATATGACTGAAAATAATGTTACTTGTGAGATGACGTCAGATAGGGAAGTATGAAAGACAAAGACATGCTGCATCGACCCAAAGTAAATTAGGATAAGGGCAGGAGGATGATGATATACGATAGTTAAGATATATGTTTTGTAACAGAATTTAAATTACATTTAAGAATTGCATTTGCATTTTGAAATTCTCATATCTAACTCGTATATCGATGAAAAATATAAACAACATATTTTATTTTTTTGTCTGAAATTATTTACTGAACTCTATAGTGCTTAATTAAATATTACACTTATACATATTACTTATATTACGAAAACTGTGTTGTATAATTTTGTTATAAAATACAAATCTACTTAACGTTTTTGGCTGCGCTTCGACTCTTACGCCTAGGTTAAGTATTCTCAGCTATTCTTATAACTCTGGCTCAAAAATACTTTTGTATTTTTTAAATAAGCAAGAGATTATTATACTTCAGCGTTTTGTTATTCTGTAGTAGTACGGCGTTGAGTACTCGGCTAAGGCTTACTTCATTGGAAACACAATCACAGTTGCTAATTTGCAAAGGTTGTTTTACTATTTTTACGTTTTATTTTTTCTTAATACTGATGAGACTGAGAAAAAAGTTCGAAACTTCTTATTGTTTTAATAAGGATTTTTGGTTTGACAGATTTATATTTTAGCCCAGTCATATTTTATGTACTTTAAAAACAAATATTAAATAATTTTTTTTAAAACGATTTATTTTACAAGCTCAAACTAAGAATATTTATTAAAGTCATGCATTATATATGTATATTGTATATATTTTTTAAAGTATTCGTTAAATATTCTCACTTGATACGGGTGTTAACTAATTATATGTCTTATTATATACTTAAGGATTTATTTAGTAATAAGTACACTATTTTTTATTTATTTCTATATTTTTTAATTACCTAATATTAATATTTAAATACGCTAATGTACTTTTACACGACATTAGTTATAACATATTTAAATTAGCTACATTAATTAATTGAGTGATTTATTGACGTTATACATTATGTGTATAGCGTCAATAAATATCTATACGAATAATATAAAAAAATGTATTACTTAAATTTTATTCACACTTCAAGCTATTACTATTTACTATAAGTTTTAAAAGAAAAGTTCCTCTTTTAACTTAATAATATAACTATAATCAAATAGAATCCAAAATATAAAATGATTATACTGTATTTTAAAATAAAATACAGCACAATATAAATTACAATAAAAGAATCTCAATGTAATATAAAAAGAAACACGAATCATCTCATCTTACACGGACTGTAATACACGTCAAAATAAAATAAACTTTCCAGACTCGTAGGTACAGCCTAACATTATATATGTGTTCAAAGTGTTATCAGGTTTCGAGCTCATAGTTTCCAGATACGGACGAGATGCTATAAAACTTCAACTGAAGATCATAAACGGGACTCAATAATACTTACACAAAACGTCCCCTTATCGCGACTTTGTCTGTTCTAAAGCTGATCTAAAGCTCGTAATCCTTATACCGTATAATAGATAATTATTTAGTGTAACGTAAATATATATATATATATGTATAAATTTAATAATAGTAAGTAAAGAAATAACCTAGAATAGAATCCTATAAGAGGTGGAAGATGCATACGTGCCAGAATAACATTTAAATTAGATATATGCAGGTTTTCTCAAGATGTTTTCCTTTAACATCCTTTAACATCCTACACGAAATTAACTATCAATCCAAAAATATGAAAATTCAACCTTCTTTCACGAAAAGAGAGAGGAGAGCGGATCTTAGACCAGTGGGAGAAAGAAAGAGATAGGTGTACTTAGAGGCCGTTGCTAGTTTTTACTTTTATTATATAAGTTTCATAAGGCCGTCCTGAAGTCTAGTTTTCAAATTAAATAAAAATCAACTCATAGTCTGATTGGTTCTAAGTGATCACTATCTATAGACAATAGCTACTACTTGGCAAAAGCATGGACATTTAGATTTGCTACACTTGGCAAGCCCTTGACAATTAAAATATGCATCCGTCCCAGTGACGTCATTTGCTATGACGTCTTTGGGTCTTATATCAATTGAAATAAATCTAATAGTTACTTGAATTACCAATGATGTACAGAAATAAATAATTTAAATATGTAAACGAAAAATGAAAAAGCTTTATTCCATAAATAATTGTTTGCATTGCAATTCAAAATAAAAAATAATAATATATGTATAGAATAATTATCGGTCGTCTAAGCTCAGATTTTTACTAGACTCCTTTAACCTCCAGGTTTTACCGCTCGCTGCAACACACCACCCAATCGATGGTCCCGACAGTCTCTTAGACTTAATTATAACGTCTAAAGATGACTTGATCTCTAAATTTGGTCAGTTTTCAGCGCCGGAATTCTCTCACCACGATCTAATATTCGCCTCCTTTAAATTCAGATCACCTAAGCCCAAACCCAAGATGCTGCTGCTTCGAAGCTACCGTTACCTAGATCTCGATAGGTTATTGGAAGATGCTACTCTTATTCCTTGGACGCAGATAGAGGTGTTGTCGTCAATTGACGAGAAGTTGCATTTTCTGTGCTCTAAATTAATTGAATTATTCGACCGACACTCACCTCTACGTCTTGTTAAAATAAAAAATTTTTCAAACCTTTGGTTTAATGACGATTTAAGAAAAGCGAGAGTCAAGAGGGATAAAGCCTTCCGTAAGTATAAGAGGGACCGTTCTGCTCTCAACTGGTCAGCTTATAAAGCTGCAAGGAATCGCTGCAATCAGTTGTGTAGGAAGCTCAAACGCCGATATATCTTTGACAAAATACGTGAATCTTCTCCCGAGGAAGCTTTAAAATTTTTAAATACCCTCGGTATTGGCAAGTCTCAAACTTTGTCTGATCAATCTCAATTGGATTTAAACAATCTCAATCTTCACTTCTCTTCACCTCCAGTCCTCGACTTGCAAACTAAACTTTCAACGCTTTCTGAAATACATGGCTTGCCTAGAATCAATTCCCCACCTTTCAGCTTTTCTCCTATTACGGAGAATGATGTTAAGAAAACCATTCTTTCGATCAAATCTAAGGCGGTTGGTTGCGATGGAGTAAGTCGAATTATGATTACCCTTATCCTCAATTTTCTAATTCCCTCCATAACTCACATCGTAAACTTCTCCTTTTCCACGAGTACATTTCCTGAGATGTGGCGCAAGGCTTTTGTTCTCCCACTTCCTAAAATATCAAATCCTTCGCTACCTTCTCACTTTCGTCCTATAACAATCCTCCCCTTTTTATCCAAAATCCTTGAGTCCATTGCACATCAACAAATCTCTTGCTACCTTCATAAATGCGACTTATTCAATCCACTCCAATCGGGCTTTCGTCCAGGTCACAGCACAACAACAGCATTGTTAAAGGTCACGGACGATATTCGTACCGCCATGGAAAACCAGCAACTCACAGTGCTCGTGCTAATTGACTTTAGCAATGCTTTCAATGCAGTAGACCATGACCTCCTTCTTGCATTTCTTTCCCATGCTAACTTGTCAGAATCTACTGTTGAATGGTTTTCTTCTTATCTTCGGGGGCGCCGGCAATCCACACGCATTGGTCAGCTACAATCTGATTGGTGCGAAGTGAGTGCCGGCGTTCCTCAAGGCGGCATATTATCTCCTCTGTTATTTTCTGTTTTTATAAACGCCATCACTAAAATTTTAACTTCGCACTACCATCTGTATGCCGATGACTTGCAGCTCTACGAACACTCTGCTGTCAATGATCTTGCCGCGGCTATTAACTCCATAAATGACAATCTCCACCGCATTTCTCTTTGGTCCGCTAAATATGGTATCACTGTCAATCCATCCAAGTGTCAAGCCATCATTATAGGCAGCAGGAGACAGCTAGCTAAGCTAGATGTTCTGACTCTGCCCAGCCTAAGATATAATAATATACCGATAGAGTTCAGTAGTAGTGTTAAAGACCTCGGCATTATCATTGACAGTAAACTCACTTGGGGGGAACATATTAAAGAAGTTTCTCGTAGGTTCTACGCCACTATGCATTCCATGATGCGTTTAAAAAATTTTTTGCCCATGGAAACTAAAATCCAGCTCGTTACTACCCTCTTGGTTCCAATTCTTGATTACGGTGACTCCTGCTATCTCGATCTGTCGGAAGAACACCTGCATAAACTTAATCGTCTCCTTAACACTGGCATTCGCTTCATCTTTAGCTTACGTAAATTCGACCACGTTTCTCGTTTTAGGAAACAGTTACACTGGCTTCCTATACGGGAACGTAGATATACTCGGCTTCTATGTCTTCTCTACTCTATTCTTACCGATCCTAATGCTCCCACTTACCTATCCTCTAAATTTTCTCTTCTTTCCTCTACTCATAATAAGCCCTTACGATCCTCTCAATTCCTTACCCTTTTCATACCTTCCCATAAATCTGGCTTTGTTTCCAACTCTTTCCCTCTAGTTGCAGCCCGGCTTTGGAACACTTTGCCTGATTCTATTCGTAGAGCTCCATCGCGCGATTCCTTCAAGCGCCAAGTAAAAGAATTTTATCTGTCGTCTATCAACACTGTGTGATGTCTTTTCATCAATACCATTCTCATAATTGGATTCATATTTGAATATATATATATATATATATATATATATATATATATTTATATTTATGTATATATTTTAAATATTTATGTACTTATATATGTATATGTTTGTGCACATTTATGTATATTATGTATATGTATATTTATGTATTTTATATTATGTATAACATCGATTTAATTAATTTACCGTATTATTATTATATATATGTATAGGGTTCTATAGCTATGTATATATTTTAAATTTTTCTTTAACTTCTGTGCACACCCTACTGACTTCTCTCCTGCACTATTCTGGGTTGGCTGGCAGAAAATGCTGTAATAGCGTTAAGTCCGCCCTTTGTACATCTTTGATCTGTGCAATAAAGAATAATAAAAAAAAAAAAAAAAAAAAAATATATATGTATGAGTATATATAAAAAAACAAAGATACAAGCTACTTAATTTTTTAAACATTACCTTTTTAAAAACATTAAATGAATATATCATGACAGACAAACTATTATTTTATATGTATACATACTGTACTCTTTACGATGTTTCTTTTATGGCAACACAAACATCCAAGGAGTGTAAAATCTGTTTAGTATTATTAGTTTCACAATATCATTGTATATTTAAAATTTGATATCTAGTAATAAAAATAATTCAGTTATTTTATTTAATGTAATATTTAATCAGGAAGATACAATTCTTAATCAGTGAAGCAGGAAACATCGAAGCCTTTTCTATTTCCGAAGGATGTAGGCAAGAAGGAAATTAACTTTCAACATTGCAATAACTAGGTCTGCTCCGTTCGGAACGATTATCGGATCTGTATATCTTAAGAAAATGAATATTCCCTTTTATAAATACCTATAAATAAAAATTCTTCTTCACATATTTGGTAAACAAAATTATTTGAAACCAAATATTTTTGTCTCACAAAAGTGTACGTTTCATATGGAAAAAGAAATCAAAATACGATTAATACAATTCCCGCAGTTTACTTGGTAGATGTATGACGTATGTACTTTAGATAAATATCTGAATCGTCTGTAGATTATTTATTTGTCTTAATAAAGTAACGCAATACAAAATAACTGAAACAAAACGGGCCAAATTTATTATCTAAGTGTGCGTGACAGCTATGCTTGACACACGCGAAACTTCAGTCTATTTTATTAGTGTGCGTTGACTTAGTGGCCATGAGTATGCAACAATTTTTTCGACGCGTTTAAATTTCAAGCTTTGACAGTGGTCTAGATAATTAAATAATGTGAGGTCATCATTTAATTGTTTATTATTGTACCACTTAACAGCATTAATTTATTTTGTTATGTTGTTATTTAATTAGGAAGTAGCCCACGAACGCCAGTGTAAGTATGTGTGCCATGTATATGCCCCTTTGATTGGGGGTCATTGAAGATATAAAAAGTTACTAATAATTATTAAAATGTCATAATTATAAAAAATATATGATTTTTTTATATTTAAGGCAGAAGTATTATTTTTATGAATATTTCACTTAATCCGAAATATTTTATCAACAAACTTAATGAAAAATTTAAATAAGCTTATCGAATGAACAATTATTTACATAAACCACAGTAACTAAAACAACGAAATAATAAATAGCCTGAAAAATAAAAGAGGTTAGTATTCTAGGTCTGCCCTCTTTAGACATCACTGAATATTATATAAAATATTCTATGAAACATGTTATGTTATGTTACTTGTATAAAAATCCAGTCTTTATTTAGTATTCAAATGCAGTTGTATCTATATTTTTCGCATTCAATAATGATATTCATGTGAATAAATGTGAGCAAGTTAAACGGCACTTACCCTTTATCGCACGAATTCCTTTTCCGTAACAGCATCCGACGTCTGAATAGCTTCGTTTAGTCTGTGTGAACAAATTTCGTCATGCGTTCATAATGAATCTTTAGAAAACTAAATACATATTATTAATCACGAGTTATAGTAATATTATGTCCAAGTTTAGAGATATTACACAAGCTGACTACTACATGTATGCTATATTTAGGTAAATAATGTAAAGGTAAATAGATACATATGTATAGCAACAATAAATTGATCAAAATCAATATCGTCACTGCCACGAAGTATTGCAACTGACAATATTAATTTTATTTGTTCATAAAATTATTAAAGTGATAATCTGTTATGGCGGGTAAACCGTTTCGTTACGTAACGCGTTAGGGCGTCAGTTAGGCCTCCCTTGTACGCCGCTACACACGGTAGGCGGACAATAATAACACAAATAATGTGCATACACAATATTCTAATGTGACATTCAATAACTGTAACAAATAATAAAATATATTTTATAGTCAATAAAAGATTTAAAAAAATAATCTTACATTGTAATATTAAATTAAATAGATAGTTAAACAATTAAAATAATAAATAGTTTAACTTTTATTCGTTAAAGTTATCATTCCTGTAGGGCGTCAAGAGAGGCACATTTAGTATAATTATTAATTTTTTACATTACAGGCGGCGGACAAGCAGAAGGCTCACCTGATGGAAAGTATAATAAGTATATTCTAGGTAATAATTTCACATTGTTTGTCTGTAAGCTTGAAAATAACGTAAAATCATTAGCCTGCCCCTTATTTTTTCTATACTTTAATTCACTTCAGTCATTCTAAGATACATACATACAAGAGGAAGATAATAAGAGCGCATCTGTGTTTGCGTAAGCAATTTTGGACTATATTATATTCTTCGCAGCTGGTTAGTATTGGTTGAAAATGGAAGCATTCGCCGATATTGGTAGTGACGTCATCAATACCATAATAACGAATGAAGATACAAATGAGAATGTTTTTTAAGGAATTTGAACCATAATTTTTATTACACTCTAAAAATAACGGTAGAGTACAATTTACTTTAATTTAGATACAATAGTAATTGCATAAATTGACATGCATTCACTATAATTAAACTGTAATGGCTATACTTACCATACCAAATAAGCTTTTTAACCTCGGCCACAATATATCACAGTCAGAATAATTTCCCGAGCAAGAGTTCGTTTGATTACGGACAAAATTTATGTTTGGTACGTTAACTTTATTTCTGTAAATGCATATTTCTTTATCTAAGGTACTTCGATAAAAATATATGTAGGTGACATGATCTGATAGAAATAAGATAATTATTATTATTAGACAAGAGTAATCTCCATAGAGAACTTGGCACTCTGTTACCATACCAGTCAAAGGCAATTTTGGCCATTTAGAAAGAGATTAGGTTTCACACAGTGACAATAAGGTTATATATATGGAACATTAGATTAATGCAAAAATATAAAAAAATATTTAATGGAAATGTTGAGATATTCAGATATTTGTTTTGAATTACCCTGTTTATTGTTGGAAATTGCATTAATATCCGTTACGTATATTAAAATATCTAAACGTACAGACTAGACAGTGGGAAGCGTTATCTATATTAATATAATGAAAGTGATAGTAACTCTATCCGTCTGCTGTCGCTCTTTCACGACCAAACTTTAAGGAAATTTGGTGTGTAGCATACTTGGACTAAAGAAAGGACATAGGCTAGATTTTATGCGTTAAATACGATAGCAGATACCTTAAAACGCGAGCAGTACCGCGGGCGACAAATGGTACAGATATATATAGGTAAGTTTTAAAACGTTATATTATATTATGTAGATATATATGTATATGTATCACTATATAAAAAAAGAAATATTTAAAGCGCTGATTTCTATTTTCCCTGTAAATATAAAACTTTCATGACATTTTAAATAGCGATGCTGTTTCCGACGTCTCGAATCGTTGAAGTAAAACTCATTCTCATCGAGTCAACAATCTGGCGGACTGCCAAAACAATATCATATCGGCTTATATATTTGGCACCAATGACTATTTAGCTATGCATCCCTCATGAAATGGATAATGATTAACGATATTTCACATGCTAATGAACAACACTGTCGTGAAACCATTGGGTAAAATTACAGCCTGTAGATATCGGCGACCAAATAATTAAACTTTAAAGCATCAATGAAAAAATATCTTTTAATATAAAACACGTGATGTATTACAGGCACGAACACAGGATATAGAAATGGGTATTATTGGTCCAAACCTATGCCCATTGGTTCAGATGTTCTATTCAGAACTTGTTTGAGTGAGGTACCATTTTTTTACCAGGTACCATATTTAGAGATTACATACCATCGTGATTAACATGAATACCTATCTTCCTAAAAAAAAATAAAAACAATGTTCTGTGAATTTACTAAAGAAAATAATTCTCTCAAAAAAAAAGTATTTTCTTTGATATACAAATTGTTAAATGATATACCTTTAGAAGTTTTATTTTTATATAATATGGTTCACTTAGTAGAAACTAGTCGTCACTACCCATATACAATTGCGTGAGAAATTTTAATAATTCCTTTTATCGCCAAGGCTACGCTAATCTTGGTAACTCAAAGGTCCTGTACCTGTAACTGCACTGAGTGGCTCATATTTCAAACCGCAACGTAACAATGATAAGTATTGCTGATATGTAGTGGTAAATATTATGAGTAACTAGTGTAGTCTAACCACTCAGAAAGCCTTGCACATAGCCTTACCAGCAAGTACCTTTGCAATCAGTTCCTTAAACAGCGACCATTGTACGCAGTCTTCAACATTCGTGGAACGTAATTGGAAAAGTCGAGAGTCGAAAGTAACACATCTTTGGAGGTTAGCAAGATGGCGCGACTATGTATAACCTCTGGCAATAGAAATTATTTTACACGTTTATGTAAGATCAAACGACGAACGTGAATATTTAAAATGCTTATTTATTGTTCTAAACAATACAATTTTACTTGCTCACATGTGCTGAAGTCTTATAAAGGCGTAGTAATATATTAAATTTTCTTTTGACATGTTTTCCAATGTTGTGTTTCTGGTACGAGTGCCATATATAATAAATATAAAAATTGCTTGTTTTTGCTAGCATTCCCAAATCGTTTATCTGAATGTTTTGTGTGGAGATTTCGGACAAAATATTGCGGATTGGTGGATACAAATATGACAGGTTTTTAACCAACACTGCCAAGCACGAGATGAATTATAAACGAAAATTAAGCCCATAAAAATTCAGTAGTGAAGGCAAGCCGCGCGGAGTTTCATTGCCGGATAACTCGATTTAGGTGTTGTGACAATAAATATTTCGACTTAAGTTGTTTGTGCATTTTCATAATTATCGAGGAAGACAATTTCATCTGATGAATTCTTTTATGAAACGTTTAAGTATCGTTTTACTTATGTTAATTAATTATTTTAGTACATACTCGTATACTCAATTAAATTCATGTATAGTTTTTTTTTTTTAAATATGATCTTTAAAAATTATATGACTAAAAATATAATCCCTATTTCTATAAACTTCGGACAAATTCTGAAAAATGTGGTTAAGTTTTCTTTCCAAGTTTGCCGTTCTTGTAAACGGTTAAAGTTTGACAATCTCCAAACTCAGATCACGGGCTGGATAACCATTTGCTTCAGATGTTTTTCTTGCGCTTAAAATTAGTATTTTATTAAATTTTCCCCATTTAATTAGGAAAACACGATAAATTATGTCATTTTAATTTTTTTAATAATTAATGCTACAATGAACCAAATACAATAGCTGTCCATTATATATGTAAAAAAAAATGTTTGTGTTAAAATGGTTCTGAAATTAAATGGCAGGGCAGGGTCCGGATTAAGCTTAGATAAATACACTGATAGAAATATCTAAATTGATTCAGCAACGGCTGAAATGTGGGGGATGTTATACGTGTAAGATAAATATATATATGAATTAATATTTCATTAATTCCGTTAAAGAACTTACTTCATTTCTATTCTGAATTAGTAGTTTCAATGAACGTATGCGTCCATTAGTAAAACACTTAGGGTAATATATAAATATTACTAGACATGGTACGTTGGATGGATTGCCGAGCTTAACCATAATCAGAAACGGAAATCGTTGGATCAAATTATCACTGTGTTTTTGTGCTACGTTAGTTTTTGTCTCGTGCTTGGTAAAAAAATTACGAGGAAATTTTATGCAATTTTGCTGCGCTTATCAGTTCACCAAATGCCATTGGAACAGAGTGAAATTACTTTTTAAAAGTAGAAGTCCCTACCCACCAATTGGAGGATGAATCGCGCGGCTAAATCTGATGGTAATTCTGAGATATTTTTCAGTAGAAGCAAATAATTTCTGTATTGTATCAATACATTTGATCTAAAGTAGTATATGAACCTTATATTGTCACATTTAAATTGAATAGTTTAACGGAAACGGAGCCAGCATGCGGTTACGCTTCGTCAAACATCATTTGGATTAAATGAAATAACAGATGTTCGGTCTCAAAATTTAATTAATTACAATTTTGAATGCTAATATAATAATTAAATAGGTTTTCTGTTAATATTTAGAGGGTATGATTGGACAGAAAGTAAAGCATTTTTTTATCAGGAAAATACAAATAGAGTAGGTTTAATTTAAACATTTTAAAAGGTGTTGTGAGAATTATTAATACTTTTTATAAACAGTATCTCTAGACGTATATAAATTTTTATCTTTGTTCAATATTGTATTCATTTTTATTTATTTATAATATGGGCACCTGGTGAAATGTTAACACCAACGTCAATAGACATAAGCGCTTTGGAAATGTTATCTCCTCCTTACACCGACAGTATGCCACATCAAAACACGTTGTTATGTTGGCTCATAGGAATGGCAAAAATTATGGCCAGGCTGAAACAAATACGCGCGATTTTGCTAAAACTATTCAATCTATTACGTCAATAGGTTTTACAACTAATAATTTCCCAAGTAATTTTTATTTTCATTGTTCACCTTTCTCTATGCTTGTAGACGAGTTTAATACAAAACCTATCATATCGTGCAATCTTCGTAAGACGAAGTAGTGTAAATATGTGTTATATTCAAACTTGTAAGCGCTCACAAGAACGCGGTATGACAAAAGTTGAGATTTTTCTTTCTAAGTATGAAATAGACGTTGAGCTTGAAGGCGATAATCGTAAAAAGAAACTCAAGATGTCTTAGTAAAAGAAAATATTATCGTCTGTTTCCTAAACTTAAAATGTTTGTTTCATTTTTACAAATATAATGTAAGATGTTTTTATCGCGGCCTCGCCAGCATGGAGCTTAGTTTGGGGCGAAAATCTTTCAAAATATGCCTTTACAACTTTTATCTTAAAATAGTGGACACCAAAATTGTAGGTACATGAACTTTAAGCTATACTAACTTTTGATACTCAAACCGATTTTGACGGAAAAAGGAGGATACGGTACCATGGAATACATAAATATTATAAATTTTTATGAATTTAGTTTTATTACAATTTGTATATTTTTATGTTTTAAGATTAGTCCCGTAGTCAAATGGACCGACAAAAGCAAAAAATATGTACATATTTGTTTCGGTTGTGGTAACTAAAAATAACAAAGCAAGGTAATATATGGTCATAAAATAAATCTTATTAAATTTATAGGTTTAATTCACAAATTGTAAGTAAGAATATACTTCAAAATTAGATGAAGTAATTTTATTTCGCTATTTCAATAAATAATATTTTTTATTTTAACTTCTATAAAAACCCAGACGAAAAGCTTTGTCAGTGTGGTTTAGGAATCCTCTTCGATAAGAGTATGACGCAACAGAATAGTCCGATAAGGAAAATGTTAGCTAGAAAATTGCGAAAAGTACCCGTAACAAAAGGAAACAAGATTTTATTATATTCTACGTATTTATATAATACCCATAAAGAATATGTAAATATGCAGTATTTTTTGAGTGTTCCTCAAATTGTTAGTGTTATTCAAAAATAAATGTTTGAAGGAAAATTTTATGATTTATTCCCTTAAACTGAATAAATTTAATAAAAAAAACAAACTCCGTTGTAATTGTACGTTGATTTATTATGTCAATTATAAATCATTATGTTTGGAAATTCACGTCTTTTAAAATATTTTAGTCTTACCTAACACCATTAGAAATCCATTCAAATTACAAACACTGCGGAGTCTGAAACTCGACTCCACGAGATCTTATCAAATCGACTTCAACGCTGGGAACAGTATGAAATTTAAAAGCTTCTTTGCGACGTTGTTTGTACTTTACTTACTGATATGCAAATGTTTATTTCACAAAATAATAATATTATATAAAATCCAAATATGATAAGTCTGCCTTACGGTTTGAGTTGAGTTTATTTCTTTCATTGTTTTCTCTTGTCGAAACAAATATATTTGTCATAATACTGTTTGAGTGTGATTTTTTTATGTGTATTATTGTTGTGTTATTTATTTGATTTTTAGTTTTGTTAGTATATTATTTGATTCATATTATGTTCTTACCATGGCCGTGCAAATAGGCTACCTGATTTAAAATGGCCACCACTTTCAAAATACATTATCGTCGTAAGAATTTTGACTCCTTAGTAATATTACAATTTGGCGGTAAAATATACGATGTAGTAGAACCTAATCCTGCTTGCCTGGATTTGAACCCGCAATCATTGGTTAAGATGCACGCGTTAATCCTTCTCGACTACTGGCACACATGTCATATTCTTTATATCAATATTATTCGATATTCTTTACATCACCTATGGGCCCAAAGGTGATGTAAAGAATATTTAATATTACTTTCAAATGACTAGGGGTAGTAATGAATAGATACAATCATGTGTAACACTAAATACAAATATTAAAAACTAAGTTCAAGATGAAAATTCTTATTTTATGATATATTAGTGTCATAAAACTATTATTTTTTTATTTTTTCAACGGTTATGGACAAAATTCAAAGAACTAGCATATATCTATCTAATCGAACCCCATAAGTAGTCGAGTAATTTTAAAAGTCTGCCTACAAAGTCCAAATAGCTGCTCGTGTTAACTTAATATAATTTACAATTTATCAAAAACAAAATATAGCTCATTATTATTTTAGCTTGTATATTAGTCCGCCAGTGCTCATCTTGAAAATTATATAAATTAAAAACTTAAATTAATAGACTATTACATAGAATTTTCATATATAATATCATAAATATGCCATGACATAATTGGCATCAATACGCAGATATTCCCCAAGATAAAAAGAACTTTTGTGCTTCTGATAATATTACGTAGTTTTACAATTTTTTCCATTTCTAATACAAAATTACTGTAACTGCGGGATACAGCTACTAAAAAATATAACTGTAAATAATAATTAGTGGTTACAATTGGTTTGGCATAAGGTTGCGGACTCGAAGGGTTCGCTTAAGTACCTTAACGGACCACATCCCTTAGAAATAGTAAATTAGTACCATCCCCGTTTATATCGGGAGCAACTTGAAATCTTTCCTCATTGGTGATTGACGAAATTAAATACATTATTATTTTGAAAAATAAACCATATGTGTTTAAATAAATGAAATTATTAAAAAAAATAATATAACAAAAAAAAATATATTATTATTATATATTCACATGTTCACTTTTTAAACAATTGATTTCGTTACATTGATCCTGTTTTATAAACAGAACACAATCTATATTCATATTTCATATTTAAATAAAAATTAAATGGATTAAGGTAGAAAATTGAAGTTAATTCAGTTAAAAAAAATATCAACAGGCCATAATTAAAACAGTTTTGATAGAAGACTAGACTGTAGAAGAACTAAAGTTTAATATTTTCCAAGCAATAATGTCAACAGCGTTGAAGTTTTAAAGTTTAAATCTGAAACAGTTTTGAAGAAACAGAGCCTGGAGCGTTTTGGTAGCAATATTTATAATGGAAAATAATTAAAAAAAAAAAACAACTTATGCTGTTATCATATTAATATTAAAAAAAATATGCTCTTTGTATAAATAATACTTTTATTATTCCGATCTTTTAGAAAAATGGCTGAACCAAATTATCTTCACTTATATTAAGACTAGCTGAATAATTAATTGAAAGAGTTATGACACAATGGTTAAAACGTATTCATCTTTAGCGATGATTGCGGGTTTAAACCCTGGTAAGTACTACTGACGACAAATTTCTATGTGATTAATTTGTGTATATAATTCATCTTGCTCTCGTCAGTGAAGGTAAACATCGCGAAGAAACCTGCATGTGTTTTTTTTAATTTTAAAGATCATGTCAACATCAACAGGCAGTCGAGCAGCGTGGTTGCACTAGCTTCAAAATTGTTCTTATCCAAGGGGAAACAGGAGGAAGAATCGACGATATAAACCAGACCATTTGAAATTAATATGTAGGTACAAGTTTTTTGAATCGTTATAACGAATGTCTTTATCGGTTTCTCTTCATAGGCTATTTGCATCAAAACTTCTAATACAGATTTTTTTTTCTTCTGATTTATGTGCATCATATAATGATACAATAATGTGCGAGCTAGTGGCAGTATTTATCGTACTCCTCACATTTTGCACAAAGAAGAAAAGGGTGCATATTCAGAAAGATATGAATTTTTCGACTCTCAAAATAGCGATATCTCACGAATTGTTATGAATTCCTATTCTTATGGGAAATAGTATCTGAACAATTTTTGTAGACTATTATATTGTCTATAACTTTCGTTTTACCTATTTGTTATAGTTAAGATTTTTATTGCAAAAGTGGAGCGAGCGATTTTAATATTTAATTTGTAATCTGTATGACTTCATAACTAATTTTCAGCACCATGCAAATTATGGCCAAAATAAAGTTTAGTGTTTTTGTCTATTTCAGCTGAACTAATACACACCAGTCGAATCCGTAGTATATTGACTCGTTTTACAATATCTAATTAAAGTAATATTAAGTAATACGTATTTAAATTGTAGCAAAGCGGAAACTTCTGGTGTGATGGCCGTAGAAACGCAAAACTTCAATTATTTGGTATGTAGTCGTCTGCCACGTGAATTCTCTCCCTAAGTCGACGGCCTCCTAAACCGACGCCCGGCCTCAGAGGAGGCGCCCTTACTCACGTAGTATTCTGAGCTCTTAAGTAGGCTCCCAATATCCGGCTGAGTCATTTAGACTTGCTCCCCTACCGATGACGTTGAAAAGGTCACTTTGACCAACAGATAATATCAATTACAAATAAAAATAACATCTCGTCTGCCTTTTGCAGCTTCCACGGTGGAAATAGCAAATAATTTATGAAACAATTGTCTCATAAGATGTATTTCCAGTAAGAAATCTTTTTTATATTTGTCAACAATTCTGTAAAATGAAATTATAATAACTCATAACAAGAATTCCAAATAAAATTGCATAGAAATTTAACCCAGAATTATATGAAACTCGTCATTCAGATAGAAAATTACAAAAAATAACTAATCACAATTCAAAATATCCATTCCAAAACAAACCATAAATCTCTAATTACTTAGCAAAATTTCGTAAAGGGGAAGAATATCATAGAAGTGGACAATAATAAGTCATACTATGTCATTGTGTGATATATATTATTAAATTAAAGCTAAATAAAAACCCGGCCAAAATTATAATTAAACAAATAAAAATAATTAAATATACTAACTACAATACTCGTGCACGAAAATGTTATTTGGAAAATACTTTCAAATTGCAACCGTAAATGTCAAACATGGCCGTACGTTGAGCTGTCACGTCATTGAATTTCACGTAATTAATATCGAAACATCTAAAGATATACATATGCTGTCGACTACAAATGATTACTTTTTAACGATCTATAACAATGGATAGGTTTCAGTGGGGTTTATGTTTATAAAAATGTTTTTTGTTTAACGTTATCAAATACGTAATTTCCTTTACGAAAAACTTCAGCTATGCCAGTGCATGTGATTATGACGAGTATTTTTTTAGTATTAATATTTTTCTTTATAATTCATATTTTCTCACTGAACCGAACTTTTAGATCCACGCAGATAAAATCACGAGCCGAACTGGCTGTTTTTTTATAAAGTATATAATAGAGTATAAATGGGGTCATATTAGTTTAATTAACTACTGCTAACTAATAATAATATCGTAATAGGGCAAGCTCGTGTTAATATTATATTATATAACCAGACAGCAACACTTGGAATTATTATATTCCGGTTTAAAGGGTAAGTGAGCCGATGGTACCGCTTAGTTAGTTACTTCCCTAATATTGCCAATAAGTGGGTACACTTATAGGCAATGTATACAGCTATTACAGTATAAGCGAATATATCGGCTTTTCGGGTCCGTAAGCGTTGGTGTGCTATAAACTATGTATGTAAATATTTTCATCCAAAATTGTTCATAGCCTGATCAATCTAGTCATTCGAAGAAAGTTACATAAATTTTGCAACAAGCTGAAAATGCTTTAACTCGTTTAAAATATAATTATAAATAATATTCAGAAGTTCCGAATCATTCTGGAACATGAATTTTTTTATTTGTCAAAGGTGGCCAAAGACTTTAAGATCACAAAAATATATTATTACCTACCTAGACAAGCTAGCACAAAGCTCTACCACCAAGTAAGTAACTTAATTTACAAATAGTTTGTACATATTTACAAATCACTCTGAAAGGACTTAGTTTTAATAATAGGAGAAATCTTCGAAATATAAACATTTTAAACGTGTAGTAACATATATTTACACGACCAACTCTCTGTCACACTTTTGTTAAGTCATATGTACTGCGAACAGTGCAAATAGACTGAGCTATTGACAAGTTGAGATTTATTTGAACAAACTCTTGAGAAATTCTGAATCTCGAATAGAAATATAAACAAATATACGGTGTTTAAACGGATATTCATAAAAAATACATTTTATAATATAATAACTGTAATCCCGATGCTTAACGAGAAGTTATTATTCGAGTCTCATTAGTCGAAACTTATTATATTTTATTGTTATGTTTATATGGTTCCTTGATACGATCATTATGAGAATAAATACATTTTATCTCTGATAACTATCCTCGATTTAATGGAACAATAGGCTATAATTATATCCAGATAAAGCGAGTAATATTATACACATTATATAAAGTAAACAAATGTGATCTTGCTTAAACAGTAACAGATAATTTCAATCAATTAATTCTCAATAGTAATGTATTAAAAAAATTAAAGTAACAGCCTGTAAATTTTCCCACTGCTGGGCTAATGGCCTCCTTTCCCATTAAGGAAAGGGCTTGGAACATATTCCACCACGCTGTTCCAATGCGGGTTGGTGGAATGCACATGTGGCAGAATTTCAATGAAATTCGAAACATGCTGGTTTCCTCACGATGTTTTCCTTCACCGCCGAGCACGAGATGAATTATAAACACAAATTAAGCACATATATATATAGAGGTGCTTGCCTGGGTTTGAACCCGAAATCATCGGTTAAAATGCCGCGTGCATTTTAACGACTGGGCCATCTCGGCTCGACTAAAAAAATTAACAGCTTGTAAATATCACAATGTTTTTCTATTTATAAGATTGTTTTTTTTGTTTTTTTTGTGTTTGTTTTGTTTTTTTTGTTTGGAGCGTATTCCACAACACCTGCCCAGTGTGAGTAGGTACATGTGATAGATTTTTATTCGACGCACCTTTTTTCTAAAGTAGTTTTCTTTCACCACCAATTTATAATTTATAATTAATACACGGATTTAAAAAATAAAAGCCGAGATGGCCCTGTGGTTAGAACGCGTGCTTCTTAACCGAGGATTGCGGGTTTAAGCCCAGGCAAGCACCACTTAATATTCATGTGCTGAATTTGTGTTTATAATTCATCACCGCAGAGTGAAGGAAAACATCATTAGGAAAACTGCATGTGTCTAATTTCATCGATATTCTGCCACATATCCATTCCACCAACCCGCATTGGAACAGCTTTGTGGAGTATGTTCCAAACCCTCTTCTTAATGGAAGAGGAGGCCTTATCCCAGCAGTGGGAAATTTACAGGCTGTTACTTTACTTTTTCTTTTACACGGATTAAGCATATATAATAGCAAAAGTGCTTGGCCAGGTTGATCTTGCAAGTTATTCGACAAGAGCATGTTTTTTTTAAAGATATTTTCTGTCACCACCAATCAATAAATAAATTTATTATTCTTACTATGTGTAAGCGTATACAATTTCAGAAGTGCTTGACCTCGTAATTTTCGGCTAAGATACACGTGTTATTTTTCGTGATCGCTCTTTAATGATGTAGGTAGATTATGGTGCTAGTTCAAAGTTAAGAAAATAATTAATTAAATAAAAACAAGTTATATACCCGTACTGCTGGTGCAATTTTATACGGAGCGGTAAAACTATGTTATGCCTTACAAGGTGAAGTACTGAAATCGTTATAGAAACTTTTCAGCGCACAAGAAGTTGGTACAAGAAAAGTTACCATTTTACTTGGCAAGTATAAACTAGATGTCGAGCATCGCAAAGCAAAACGGGATAATCGCAACTTCAGACTCAGTATACACAAAATGACATACCGTTTCTCTAAGATTATATTACACAAAAGTAAATGAGTATTAAGTACTAGTATTTTAGTTTGTAAACGAAATTAAATTAATCTTCATTATTACTGAGCTATATACATAGATATTGTAGGAACCAGTCTGATTTTGTCTTGCCTATTTCATCAATATGTTGTAGTACCTATATCAAATGATTTGCTTGCATATCATAAAACCTTTGAAAACTCTTCGTAGACCACCATAGTGGTTTTATGAGCATGACCTCGCCGGCTTGACGCGGCAACTGATACTACCGTCGAAGAAAAGCTGGGGAAAGGATAATCCACTCGACCCAAACCAACACTGTCAAACCTTCCCCATGGAAAAATACCTACAAATGCTAATTACTATCACAATTATGGGTATCGGTATGGTCGGTTTTTTCGGTCGGGGCCGCCTGCGCTAGCCAAGCGCTAACGCTGGCACCTACAACCTCAAATAGATTTATAGATCGGTTCACTTAAGAAGGCGTGCCTTCACTTTGAATAATCGCCTTGTATGTATGAGAGTGTATGTGTGTAAAATGTATGAGTGACATTTTTTCTCACATGTCAAAATATTTGTGACAGGACTAATGTAATAATAAATACATAAAAAATAAAAAAAATAGTTCAATTTCTGGCCGCCAATTTTACGTGGAGACAAATTTTCAGCAGCGATCAGATCTATATCGACTGATAATCAACTATTATCATACATATATTATTATGATATTTGCTTAATATATATGTAGATGCATATTTGTTAGCCTAACCTAGCTATTTCAACTCATATTTCGTTGGTATTTACAAGTATAAATGATAACTTAAAATGTTGTTTAAGCTTTATCAAGATACCTTTTCCATATTTAGTCAGTGAGTTAGTGCTCAGTGCCTCGTATTACATAATGATTTCCTTGAATGAAATCACATCGTATTTTTGCTTCGAAAGTCTTTTAAGGTATCATAGGGGATTTAAAAATATCTTAAATGTAGATGGAGCAAAGATCTTTGGATGGTCTTCTTAGCGTTTGACATTATAAAATCTATATTTAAACTAATTTTACAAGTTCAATGCAATCCGCCAGTAACCCACGGAATCCATATAGATAGAGTATATAGAGTATATCTCTTATATTTACAGATAGTGTAATATAAAATACTGATATATGACTGAACAATACAATAAAATATGAAATAAATTGTTATAATTGAGTTCTATTAAACAAGAAGTAGCTTTCCTTACTTTCTATCTTTCTTTTACTTTTTTCCGGCTATAGATATTATAAGATAACTTAATAAGACCATCGTCCTGTCAAACGTATTGATCGGTCTCTTGTAACAACGGATAGTAGGTATGTTTGATCAGGATACGAGACAAGGCGAAGTTGTGGATAATGTACTAGTTTGTAATACACCTACAGTTTCAAATTTAGATTACATGTACTTACTTGTATACATGTGTGCGTCTTGATGGTCCAGTGACTTGATAGAAGGCCAACGACCTCGAAGTTCTGAATTCAAACCTCAGATCCGGCTTAGAAAACGTCATTGGGTTTTTCTTTTGAAAAATTAACAGCCAAAGCTTTGTAAATTGGAAGTGTTTCACTTCCTTGCCTCAGAAAGCAAGTAAAATTAAATAAAAAAGTATTAATTGAAAATAGTTTTGAAAAATTATCATTGATAGCCCAGAGTCTATAAATTAGAAGTGATACATTCCTTTCAAAGCACGTAGAGTCGTTGATCATGCACCTGAAATCTTTCGGATTATGAAAGTAAAGGAAGAGTTTACCTGTGTTTGCGAAAACACTTGTGCTTTTATTGGTCGATCTCCTATAGGATTTGGCGCCTTGGCCGAAATCAGTCGAATGCCACCCTCAATATGTATGTACTACTTATATTATGGCGGCAAGGTTTAACGATAACATTGCTATTAATGCATTAAATTGAAGGCAAATTTTGTTCTTACTTTAAATTCGTCGCCTAAAGTTTATTCATGCCTATGTAGTCTTAGTTCAAGGGTATATTTTTCATTTTATTTGGATTAAGGTACAAACAAATTCTGTGACTTTGTTTCTGTGAACTTATGTACATGTATAAAATAATTTGCTAACTATTAGACAAATCAAAATATGATCAATTTTAATATAGCTTAGTAGGTAAATGATATATGGAGATTGAAACCAATATTCGTAGGCTTAGTTCCCCGTATCAATACAAAGTCGCTTACCGCTTTGTGTCCCTATGTATGCGGATTTTTAATAGATAGGTTGATTCAAAAGGATGGTTTAGATGTATAAAACATACACAATATACTATAGAAACACTTATAATTTAAGAGCTTTTAAAGTGATTTGTGAATAAAGACATCTTTTGCGCGACATTCTGTAGTATACTTAGTTTCAGCATTGAACCCGTGCGAAACCGCTGCGGGTCGCTAGTAAATATACATATATAAAGAGAGTATTGTATTTTAAATATATATATTCGTTTAAGGTAAAAGTCCAAACGAATGAGGAGTAAAACACGACGTATTTAAAATAATATTGTCGAGCGCATTGTAAAGCAGAGTGTAATTTCAGAATAGATTTCATGGAAGGCAGCCAGAGGCATTGCGGTTGCGTCACGTCACACTCAATGCCGCTAAATAATAAACAGACGAGCGTTTATGCCACGTTCTAGATATAATTTTTTTAGCGTAGCTTTCATGAAACACGACATTTTTACAAAACATTTAAAAAAAAAAATAACAAAGTGTAAAGCGAATAAATTTTCCTATGAAAATCGTATGCCGTGTAATCAGGTTTATTATTTAAAACGTTTCTTCAAGTTTATAAATAATATTATTTGAACATATTTTATACATATATATTATACAATGTTTAAATCTTACAACATATTTAGATTATCATCAACTCAAAGTTTTAATTATATATAATATATTGTTATATGTGTTAACATACAGATTTAAAAACTAGTACAGAAAAACAAGCTTTCATTTGTTTCGTGTGTAGCGTGTAACTAAAAAGAATAAAAAAATAAATTAAAACAAACGACCGAATTGTAGTATACTAGATTGTATTGTCACCAAAAACGTATGCAAAGTTTTAGCTCAATCAGTTAAGCGGAACTAGTTTTAAATTCCGTTGAAAGATTTAAAGGCACACACCGTTAAAAAAATATCGTAAGAGACAGTATATTAATCCATCTTATTATTAGATAATATTATAATACTTATTATTAGATAATAATAAGACAATAGAACCAAAATAAGTTACCCACGAGACAAACTCCTCGGCAACATTATAACTAAGAAGGCTCGGGATAAATTCTTAGAAAACTTTGTAAATAAATAACCTTCTGTTTACATGCTAAGTTCTTCGTATCTACAAACACTATCCGTCAATGTCAACCAACCCGTGTTTCACTCGCGAGTAAATAGACCCTTTGAGAGCCACTGGCATACGACGTCAGGATTTCTTTGAACAAATCTTCTTCATAAGCTTGAGACGGAAATATCATGAAAGGTCTTAAACGACTGAACAAATAAGCTTGCTATCTCATTCTTACTAATATTATAAATGTGGAATGGTGATATATTTGAATGTTTGCGCCTTTATATTGTAGGTCTGATCACTATTCAATTTATTAAATATATTTCTCACATATTGTCCTTTAGTTATGTTAGTAGCTAAGTAAGTTACTATTGCTATGAGAGGTATCGTTAAAAAATATTAAGTTTATTATCGGAGAACACTATTTTCTTTCAATTAATAAGCTTAAAAACTTTTGTACTAAGTTAAATTACTGAAAGTAGTATAAATCGCAAAATAAAAAAAAATAATCGCTGTGACCACTTCATAGGCTGTAATAATATTTTAGAGGGATGTACGACGAGAAAAATCAAACGTGTTAATTCTTATGCGCCTTAAGGCAAGTATTAAATTATTTAATAGTGACAGTAATAGTATAATTATATTATGTATTTTTATCTGTATTAATGGCATAAAAAATTATAGCCTCGGGCCACACAGGTTTTTCATCCCATGACATGGTTTCATTTATATAAGAAATATAGTTTTCCAATTTCAGTATTTTATTATTTCAAACTTAGAGTATGGCTTACAGTATTATCCAGCAAGTTTCATGGTGTTTATCCACACAACTGAACAATAAATATTTCGATTGTAGTCATTAACGACTTATATACCTACCCATAGATTCAAATATAATAATATATATTACTATTTGTAGTGTACGCGTTCGAATAGAACTGCATTGGTTTTTTGTTATTTATTTATAAAGAAAGATCTCACCCTTAAGACGAAAGATTGGATCGTACTCCACCAGGCTGCTCCAATAACCGTTGTCAAACGACACACGCAGTAGAAACTCGTGTGTCACGTACACACAAGAACAAAACGATTTATAAATAAATTACGCGCATGAAAACTCAGCGATGTCTGACCGAACTCAAACAAACTATCTTTAGTTAAGATTCATAGTTACGACCATTAAGCCTTTTCGGATCGCTTGAATTTAAACGTACACCTAAAAGCAGCATCAAATCCAACTGTTTTGTATTGCAAGAGGAAATGTCATAAATACATATTAATGAAGCAATCAATATCGAATATCAATTTCAAAGCACGTGGCAAATGTTCCCATAAATATAACTTAGTAATAAGTTTACGTTTGAAAGCCATAAATAAGAGTTAGCGAAGATTCACGCTCCCGATGTAGTTGCGTTAAAGTTCAATAAAGTATAAGTGACAAAGTAAACTATATGTTTGTGGGAAGACAATTTATTTATTGTACAGAGATAACTCGGTTCGCATTCATGTCGACTTGTTTAAAAATAAATTGCAACAAATAATTCAATTCTCTTTGAAATGATTCAACGTTATCAAATAATATACAGTCTGATCTTTTTGAAATTATAAAATGAAAACGATTTAAGTCTTGAACTATTTTTAATATTTATCTGCCTCGTCTATTTCTTAAAAAAATCCTCGTCTTGCAACTGTTATATTAAATGTATCAAGATTATTTATAATTATTATAATGTTTTTTTTAGTTTTTAAGGCATTTTTGTAGAAAAAAAATCAAAAAATATTGAAATAAATTCGTTTTCCGCTGGCATTTTTAAATTTGGACCGATAATTATTGTTTGAATATTGACAAATATCCAGTGTTTAATCGTTTTTATAAAGCAAAAGGAAAAAATAGATTTTAATTGATACATTTTTGTAAATAAATTTTTGAAGTTGCATTTTTGATAAATTTTGAAAAAAAAAAAATCTAAAAAACGTGATAACTCAAAAATCGTTCACTTTTGGATTATGCATATGGGGGTTAAAATTATTGCAAATAGTCACCCCTATCACTTCATAACGGATATACGTCGATTTACCAATAACCCTGTATATTTATCTATGTATATAATATATTTATTTAAGTATATAAGGTGTGGGTGGGCACACCCACGTAGGCTGGGCGAAAGCCCAGAGAAGTCAAGAAATTATCAAGCGAAAATGTAATAATTAGCGGTTTTATGATTCCCAGCAGTGGAAAATTTACAGGCTGTTGTTGTTGTTATTGTCTTATGATTTGTTGGAAAAGTAAACGATCTTGAGAAGTAACATTAAAACTTGGTTACACGGTTGACATTTTTTGGCAGATATCGCGTGGTCAATATTGCTATTATTGGCAGTATCTAGGTATTAACGAAGAAGTCTCCATCAAGACTCGCATGTCGGTGTCTGCCAAATTAAAAAATCCATAAAGAAGCTGACTACATTTTGATGTGTTAAAATACCTTACTTTTTATGGTATAAATGACAAACAAGGAGAAGACTTATCGTGGAAAGTGTCTACACCGCCCATGGCCATCTGCAACTCCGAGGAACTTGCAAGTGCCCTGAGGACCTTTAAGGAATAAGTATGTCATTTTCTTTTTGGTTGGATACCAAGTACTATCGATTCGTAAAAATAGCCAATGAACGCTAGTTTCACAGAGTGATTATGCATGGTAGAAAATGCCTTATAAATCGAGCTGTTATAGAGTACATATTTTTTGTCGGTTTTTCCTAATCTATATTTATTTACATTTCATTTTATCTGACTGTAAACGCACAGCCGAACCAACTGAGCCGATAAAACTATTATTTTTTGAAGTTAGTATTTAGGATTTATGAAAATTTCAATGTTAAGGAAAACCTGTATGCATTTTACACGAACGACATCAGGACGTGGAGCTAGTTAAGTAATATATTTTGCATTAGTTATTTAATATATCAAATTTTATTAGTACATGCATCATTGAGATTTTTAATCAAAATATTTTCTCTATCAAAAATAACCACAATGCTTTTGAAAGCGGTATGTAGGTTTAACGATAATGAATTAAAACTGGCTTAAATTCTCCGTTTTAAATTGAAAACTTAAATAGAGTTATCTTCACAAATTAAACACATCCATCGTTTTGATTCTACCAAATTATATTATTTTGACATGTCAGTATAATATATACATTGGGTACCATCAATATACTATAAAAACATATTGAAAGTGTTAAACCTCTAACTTAAATTATACTCGGCATGCATCAGTATGAATACTCGTACTCACAATATATCTTAGTTTGCGTGTGATAGTCATCATAATAATAATTAGAAATTAAGGTTATATTTCATTTAAGGTGGAATCTCTCGCTTTTGTAAGTGAACAAATCTCGTATAGTGCATAAGGGCTTATATTACCACTACCTACTTTACAACAGAGCTGCAACAAATATTCAGTATTTCCTATATTTTATTATAACTTACAATCTTAATAAATTTTCATTTATTGTTTCAAACACAACAAACGAAAGATTTATTGAATGCAATACGTTCACAAAAAAGATCAGTTATATATGAATTTATCGAAACTTTAAATCGAAACATAATATTCATATACGACCTTTTTCACTGACAGTAAAGGTATATTTCATTTCATTTGACGCACGTTTTCTAGAACAGCTCTAAATTTCGCTCGAAATCAGGGTTATCTAGTAAAATTTTCACCGCAAAGTAAATGTATAAAGTGCACAAAAAGGCGGACAGATGTGACATTGACCGATGGTGTGGACATTACCGGGCGGCCATTAGACTGGCATTGCTTTGTTTTACTTGTACCACTAATATTAATGGTTTGCACGAAATATATCTGTTATGTGATGATTATACGTAAATTTAATAAATAAATGATTGTCGGATACTTGTGAACATTCATAGTTTATTTCAAAGACGAAATATTATCGTATAATTGTATTTCAAAAGTTGGAACAGAATAATTACTGAGGGTTTTTCCGATTTCGCTGGAATCTATTTTCTGAACCAGTGGTAGCTTTACGTTTATAGTACTATAAAAGGACGTGAAAGCGAAATAAAATAAGTGAGTGATATAGTAATCCTTTAGGATTACTATATCTCCAATAACAGGTATAATATGTATACCAATTTATAATCTTATATTACCAATTTATAATCTTATATATCTATAACGTCCTAAACGTTATCTGATTTATCGTTGGGGTAATAATTTAAAATAGAATCTTCCTTTCATTCAGTTGACATTCAGATTTTTAGAACAATTTCTGTCAGAAAACTTACGACGATTTAATTTGAAATCGGTCAATGACATTCCTCTTTTTAGAGAAAATTTACAATATTATTAACCTATCTCGAAATAATAAAATAAACAAGCATAATTTAAAGTTTTATGTGAAAAATATTTATATGTATCCGAACAAAGTAATAAACGAATAGCTTTTCAGATCCCCTGAAAAAAAAAATATTGGTCATAGATATATATTTAATCATACTAAAAATAATAAATAAGCGTAAGACGTTTTGAAACAATATCATACGAAATAAATAACCCAGGTCTGATCAGATTCTCTGTACAAATAACCGACACAAAAGTTAAAAAATAACCATGACTCATATATGATACACAAGACAGGAGAAAGGATTAAATGCCAACGACTCAATTTCGAAAACGTTCAACTTACAGACCAAAGTATAATTGAATTCGATACTAGAATACTAATTAGGGTCGTATTTCTTCTGTATTATTGATGCAGCAAGAACTATATATACCACTATGTGAAATTTGAAACAAAATTAAAACTCTTTAAAGGACTTTTTGAAAAAAGAAGAACAGGTTAAGTAGATGAGCACTAATAATATTCTTATATTATAAAATAATAAATCGAGTCGAAACGATTAACGAGAAAGAGGAAGTGTAAAAAACATATATTTATTTTCTTCATGTGATCGTAATTTTATGTAATTAGACCGGCAAAGGGCTTACCTGATGTTAAGTGGTCAACACCTCCCATACACAAAGGTACTATAAGAATTATTCATCAATCATCATCAACAGCCTATTTTTGTCCACTGTTGGACATAGGCCTCTCCCAGTGCACGCCACTGTGGTCTTTCTCCGGCTACTCGCATCCAGCTCCTGCCTGCCGCCTTGCGTATATCGTCACTCCACCGTGCCTGAGGACGTCCTACACTACGTTTGCCGAGACGCGGTCTCCACTCTAGAACACGTTTTCCCCAACGGTTGTCGGTTCTACGACAAATATGACCAGCCCACTGCCACTTCAGCTTACTAATCCGGTGGGCTATGTCGATGACTTTGGTTCTTTGACGGATAACCTCATTTCTGATGCGATCCCTCAAAGAAACGCCGAGCATAGCCCTTTCCATAGCACGCTGAGCGACTTTAAGTTGGTGGACCAGCCTTGTCGTGAGTGTCCACGTTTCGGCTCCGTATGTCATGACGGGTAGGACGCACTGATTGAAGACTTTCGTCTTAAGGCACTGTGGGATCGACGATGTTAGGATTCGACGTAACTTCCCAAACGCTGCCCAACCCAGCTGAATTCTTCTATTCACCTCGTCCTCAAGGTTGTTTCTACCTAATCGCAGAGTCTGCCCGAGGTAGACATATTTTTGAACAACTTCGAGAACGGTACCGTGTATCGTAGTCGGTTCCGGTAGAACATGTTCATTGAACATGACCTTGGTTTTATCCAAGTTCATCCGTAGGCCGATACGCATAGAAGAATCAGCCAGCTCGTTCAGCATTTGTTGTAGGTCCTGCAGCGTTTCTGCCACGATGACGATGTCGTCTGCGAATCTCAAGTGAGAGATGTATTCGCCATTGATGTTAATGCCACGTCCTTTCCAGTTCAGCGTCTTGAACATATCCTCCATTGCATTAGTGAACAATTTGGGGGAAATAACGTCCCCTTGTCTCACTCCTCGATGCAATGGTATGGGATTTGTTTGCTGATTTTGTACTCGGACGGACATGGTGGCAGCTTCGTAGAGACATCTCATCACTTGGATGTATCGCCAATCAACTTGGCAACGCTGCAGGGACTCCAGAACAGCCCAGATTTCAACCGAGTCAAAGGCCTTCTCATAGTCCACGAATGCAAGACACAGGGGCCGATTATACTCATGGGACTTCTGTATAATCTGCCGCACTGTATGGATATGGTCTATGGTGCCGTATCCGGTCCGAAACCCGGCCTGCTCCGGGGGTTGGAATTCGTCGAATCTTCGCGCAAGACGGTTCGTGATCACTCTTGAAAACAGCTTATAGACATGGCTCAGTAGGGATATGGGACGATAGTTCTTCAGCAGGGTTTTGTCTCCCTTTTTGAAGAACAGGACGACCACACTCCTACTCCACGCCTCCGGAGTTCTCCCTTCGAAGAGGACAGAGTTAAAAAGCGTCTGAAGTTCCCTAAGTACCGGTTTACCTCCCGCTTTTAATAGCTCTGTGGTAACGCCGTCCTCTCCAGGGGCTTTTCCATTTTTAAGCTGTCCAAGAGCAGTCTCGATTTCGCCAATACTGACTTCAGGCAGGTCTTCGGAGAAATGGCGTGTTAATGTAGCTCTAGGATCCTCATTTTCGGGATCAGGTCGAGATGCATGCGATGCGTATAACCGGCCGTAGAAGTCCTCTACTTCCGAAAGTACTGCCGGCTTAGAAGAAACGACTTCTCCACTTGCTGTGGTCAACTTCGTCAGGTGGCTCCTTCCAAGAGATTGTACGAACACCTTAGACCCCCGATTCTGCTCAATAGCTCTTTTTATTGCAAGAGTATTGGAGCACCGGAGGTCGTGTCGTACGCGCCTGCTGATCTCTTGGTTTAATTGCCGTTTCTCTGACGAAGTGACAGGTGGGTTTTCACGTCGTTTCTTCATGAGCCCCAAAGTCTCTTCCGAAAGGTTCGACTTCCTGCCCTTACGCTGCATGCCACAATATCTCGTGCCTTCTTCCCTGAGAATTCGAACTACATTTTCGAGGTTCTGGTTTACGTCCGTTGTGGTTTCCACGGCAGCGAATCGGTTCTCCAGGATTGACTGGAATGTTTCAGATCCCGCAATGGTTTGGAGCAGCTTTGGTCGGAGCGTGGACTTCATCAGACGGGCGCGCTCGGCCTTAAAATTGATATTCAGAGAGCCTCGGAGGAGTCGGTGATCACTACCGGTATTGAACCTGTTAATCACTGAGACGTCTCTGAATATATGCCTCTTGTCCGTCATTATGAAGTCGATCTCGTTTTTCGTCATAGTGTCGGGGCTTTGCCACGTCCACTTCCTTTGCGGCTGCTTCTTGAAGAAGGAGTTCATCAAGAAGAGCCCCTCCCGTTCGAGGAAGTTGACAAGCATTTGCCCCCTATGATTCCTGCTTCCAAGTCCATGGGGTCCTACTACCGATTCGCTGCAGTTCTGTACTCCCACTTTAGCGTTGAAGTCCCCCATGACAACGTTGTAGTGGGTTTTCGTGGTGAAGTGGAGGGCCCTCGATATGTCATCGAATAATTCTTCCACTTCATCGTCCGAGTGTGTCGAGGTCGGTGCGTACGCTTGCACCACCTTGAGGCTGTACCTCTCGGTGAGCTTTATAATGAGGTACGCTACCCTGTTCGACACACTGGAGATTTCCACCACGTTGTCAACTAGGGACTTATTTACCAGAAACCTAACGCCACCTTGGGATTGTTGGTCACCCTCTCGGAAGTACATTAGGTGGCCTGATTCGAGGGTTACGGTGTCCTCTCCCTCTCTACGGACTTCACATAGCCCTAATATGTGCCACCTAATTTTCCCAAGTTCTACCTCAAGTTGCGCTAGATGCGAGTCAAGCCGTAGCGTGCGTCCGTTGTACGTCGCAAGGGTCAGTCGGTTGTGGTGGCCTCCCGTAGCCCGGTGATTCTTAGCACCCCCCGTCCCGCCGTTACCATCGTCGCCACCATGACGAGGAATAGCGGGGCTGCCGGGAACTGGGGGCCGTGGCTTGCGTGTGTGCTGTATGTGGAGGTTGTGCCCATAATCGCCACGCTGGGCAGGCGGGTTGGCGATCGCAGGGCGTAGCTTCTCGCACCGGTGACGCTGCTGCCCGTCACCGGCCTGTGGTATTTAGCTACGCCTATTATGTTGATGGTTATACCGCCATCAGTCGGTCGCCAGAGCCTCGTTTGCTGGTCGGCAGGATGCACCACGGGCAGGTGAGGTTGGCTTGGGGCACTAAGGTGTAGTTTTCCTTAAATCGCCAATGTGGCAATAATCTTGGCAACCAAGTTATTACGTTCCTTGTGCTTGCAGTGACACTGGCACAGTCACCCTTCAAACCGGTACATAAAACTATCGAGTATTGCTACTTGGTGACAGAATATCTGATGAGTGGATGGTACCTATCCAGATGGACTTAGGACAAAGCCCTACCATCAAGTAGACCTTGTAGGGCTATTCGTTTGCACTCTTTCGTAGGACTATTAGTAAATTTTTAGCTTAAATTTAAATATATTTCTAACTTTATTTCCTGCACTTCCTAACGTTGGTTTGTAAATAATAGCCCTTTGTACAAAAATATTTTTCATATTTTGTTAAATTTATGGGCGTCCTAAATGAATAAATGAAAAGAGGAATATTTTTATCCCGAGAAGTATATTTTAGCTACCACAGAAGCCTAAACAATGTACATTATAATTGCTATGCCATCTGAATGGTTATTGTCCCGTTAGATACCCTAAGGTTTTATTTGTAACCTGTTCGCAATTTATCCAAGCACTCTCCTACTAATTTATAATGACCTTAAGAGGTCATAATTTTCGTAAACGTTTATGACATTCTTGTTATTACGATGGTTATTTTGTAAAGCATATTTTCAACCGACTTCCAAAAGGAGGAGGTTATCAATTCGTCTGTATTTTTTTTTTTTTTTTTTTTTTTTTTTTATGTTTGTTACCTCATAACTTTTCACTGGGTGGACCGATTTTGATAATTTTTTTTTGTTTGAAAGGTAGTGCTTCCCGTGGGGTCCCATTTTTTTTTTATTTTTTTCCGATGATGGTATCCATATGAAAACGACATAAGTCTTAAATTTGCATTATGTTTATGCGCGACAAATAGGTGAATAACTGAAAATCACGTTAACCAATTTTGATAATTCTTTTTTTATTATAAAATATATACTTCAAGGGTAATTTGGTGAAAGTTTGGTAAGGTTCTGAGCACAGGATCCATGACAAAGTAACGGAACGGAAGGGAACGGAACAATTCTGAGCGATACTCAGTCGAATCTTTTATTTATAGGTTATTTGGATATTTGAGTCACCTTCCGTAATGTGGTTATGTTTATGTAATTATCATAGTCGAATATTATAATCAACTAGCTACCCACCCCGACTTCGCACGGGTGCAATACTGATACTAAAATACTAAATATACTACAGAATTTGTGTATTTACGACATCACATCGCAAACTTCTAAAATTATCAGTGTTTCTTTACTATATTGTTCATGTATTATATACACAAACCATCCCCTTGAATCACACTATCTTATAAAAAAAACCGCATCAAAATCCGTTGCATAGATTTAAAGATATAGGGACAGAGAAAGCGACTTTGTTTTAAACTATGTAGTGATGGAACTCCTATACGGCTCGCAGTTAGGGTGCGATATGGGGCAGAATTTCTTACTATCTTTAATCAAATTTTGTGTATGTGATGTGATGTCATATGATGTACGAAATATAGTTGGTCTTTTTCAAAGTTTTTTTGCTGAGTTCGATTACAGTTCTTTCGAGGGATCCTTGTAGTTTACGCCGCGTGACGTATTTAATCCGCATTTTCGAAAGTCTATTTTTGCTTTATTCGCAAGTTTCCTTTAAAATTGTCCTCGAAGTAGTTTCTGACTCATATAAACGGAACGCTAAATCTATCCATATTAAAAAAAATTAGTTAGTCAACATCAGCTTCACTTAAAATCAAAAAATAAATAAAATTTTAACAAAAAGAAAAACCGACTTCAAACAAAACACTATTTTAAAACAAATGAATATGCACGAAAAAGTAATAAAAATAATTGCGTATTCAACATATTTTTTAGAGTCTTCCTAAGTTAAATGAAATGAAAAATATTAGACTACTTAAAAGTCGATTAACGATTATATCATGTAGTTATAATTATTGTTATATTTGGAGTCGGTGTCAGCCAATAAAACCCTACAGTATATCTATCAAAAAACAATACGAGAATACTTTAACAAGTATGTTTTTTACAAATTACCTTTTACACAATAATATACTGGATCAATCAAGGGGTTCGTATCGCTTCTTTCTTTTGATTGTTGGGGCAAGGGCACCGTGGCTGACACCGGCTCCAAATATAGCAATAACTATAAGTACATGATATAATCGTTAATCGACTTTTAAGTAGTCTAATATTTTTCATTTCACTTAACTTAGGAAGACTCTAAAAAATATGTTGAATACGCAATTATTTTTATTACTTTTTCGTGCATATTCATTTGTTTTAAAATAGTGTTTTGTTTGAAGTCGGTTTTTCTTTTTGTTAAAATTTTATTTATTAAAATTATCATAATATCATTTGATTCGCTGTTAAAGTTTTTGTTATGATTATTATTAAAGCTACTTAAAGTTTAAAATACAAAAATGATATTAAAAACCAATATTCATTTACATTTTAAACCGACGAGTACTTTTCTCGACAGCCAATCGCTATCAGCATTGACAAACAATAATATTGAGCACACAAAGCCTTATTATTCTCCATGAAATCTCATAATAATGGCCAAATTGCCGCTTGTACGATCAATGAAAGGTTTTAAATGATGCGCAAAGTATATACATATAAAGTATTATATTAACGCTGTTTCGATTTCGATATGTAAGAGTTCACTTCGATAAGAAATTGAACTAATAGAAGAACTAGGAAGTAGTATATTTTAGCTGAAACTCGTGAAACTTCGTAAACCTTATTAAGTTTAAATTTATTTGTATGATAGTTTAGAGTAAAACACGTCATCTTTTTTTAATTTTATACGTAAGAAAGAGATGGAAAATGTTTTAGGTTTTTTTACATACATTTTTAGCGACGATTTTTTTTTATTGCTCAAACTTCTACAAAGTTGGACGTGACGGAGTGACTCGATTATAATATTATTATGTTTTGATTGACATATTGCTAAAGTATCGATTGTACAATTTTTAGTCCTTTTAAGAAGATTCAAAGCAAATTTTACGCTCAACGTATTAAGGATATTTTCAAATGCACTGGGAATCAATTCTATTAATTTTTAACGGTTACTACAGACTCCTGATTTAATTCTAATTTACCTTCGACTTATAAAAATAAATCTCAGCTGAATTATAACTTACCACAAATTATATTCATAATAATAATTCGTTGTGATACTAAAATTGGAAAACGGTTAAACAACAACAATTGACGACAGGATTGATGGATAAAGTCAATTTTGTTTGTAGAATTTTCCCTATGTTTAAATCCAGTGCCATAGAACATAATGTGTCGCATTAATGATACTGTTTACACAACACAGAGAAGTCAACTATATTTGGAGTAATCAATTTAATTATAGCTTTAAAATATATACACTTAAATAAATAAATAAATATGAGACAACATCACATATCTTACTCTGATCCCAATGTAAGTAGCTAATGCACTTGTGTTATGGAAAATCAGAGTCAACATAGAAAACTAATGACTCGGTCGGGAATAGAACCCGGGACCTCGAAGTACCTATGAAAACCGGCGTATACACCACACGACCACGGATGTCGTCAATATTTAATAGTATATAATATTTTATTGCTTAAGTGCAATATTATTGTTATATTATAATATGGTAAACAAACATAGCCGTCTGATCAAAGGCTCTTTATTATTTTTTATTTATAAAGTTTCAGTACACATATAAAAATTTGTTTTCAAACTATAATATTTCAAGAACATTCGAATACGTGTTTTTGCTCAGAGAGCGGAAAATTTTCACACATTAGCACTTCAAGCGTTCAACTCAAAGCCAAAGTACATTTCATTTTTAATTAACTTTCTTTTATACCATGTTTTTGCCTTAAACATGCATTTTACATACGGTTACGTAGAATTTTGATGTGTAAATTAATTGTTATGAGGCAAATTAATGTTGCGTTCAAAATTAAACATAAATTATATTTATTATTTAAATAAGTTTGTTTGTAGACAGACTCTAAAATACGCTAGAGGCAGACCGTAAGCCTATCTTATATTTCGTGTATTTCTTTTAACTATACAGTGATTACAATCATCAATTAATTATATAAATTTTTTTTTTCATCTAGTCGATTTTCGGTAAAAATCATCATAATTTAAACTTGGTGGTAGGGCTTTGTGCAAGTTCGTCTGGGTAGGTACCACCCACTCATCAGTTATTCTACCGCCAAATAGCAGTACTCAGTATTTTTGTGTTCTGATTTGAAGGGTGAGTGAGCCAGTGTAACTAAACAGGCACAAAGAACATAACATCTTAAGTCCCAAGGTTGGTGGCACATTGACGATGCAAGGAATAGTTAATATTTCTTACAGCTTCATTGTGTATGGGTGATGGTGACCACTTACCATCAGGTGGCTAATATGCTCGTCCGCCAACCTATACCATTAAAAAATTCATCATAATCACATCATCATCATTACCAGTATTCTGTGCTGGACATGTGATTTTTCCTTACAACTTCACCTAACTATTCCACTTTTGTCATTCTTATTCACCTTCTATGTTACACCTGGCTAAAGACTAAAACTGCTTTTGTCGGTCTGTTAAACCTCTAGTCTGCATCAAAGGCTATCAGACCTTTGATATATGTATATCCGTGGCCACATGGAAAGCCCACTGCCGCTTCAGTCTACTAATTGAATCGCAAATAACCTATACCTGATTTTTTACTAATTTGTAAAAGATAAAGTAAATTGAACATATTGTAGGCTATTTTTAACTTCAGGTTATATTTTTGTCTGTGTTTAGCTTTGTGAACGTAGGAAAGTCATTTGAATGTATAGCTATTTGATACTTTAGAATTTTTTCACTAAATATTCACTAATTATATTTATATAAAAACCCTAAAAAGTTGGTTGACTGGTTTAAAACAAGAACTCAGAAATTAAAAGCCACTTTTTTATAATATTTATTGTAAAGATTACAATTAGTTTATTGTTGTTTTTTTTTTAATATTTGTCTAAGTACGTGGTTACCACTCCTATATCTTCTATATCTTTTATACTGTAAGAAATATTCAGCATTTGTTACTTTATCACATTTTTGTATCGTAATACGGAAATGTATAATTTACAAATTTAGTATAAAAGTACAGAAGAAACATCGAAACTACAGAAAAGTATCTTAGCTAAAGTAATTCCTAATAAAGTATGCTACTCGGGAAATGCAGACACAATTACCTGAGATAGGAGTTGTAGCGCTTTTGGGTTGGACTTACTTGTTTCTTAGTTGCTTTAAAGTTTGTTACTGTGAAATAATATTTTCACCGTAAAATAGATTATGTGGCAATAAAATTTCTTAAAATATTCTGAATATTTTAGAGTTTAAATAAACTATGTAAGTAGCAACTATCGCTGCAATTTAAAGTTAGTGAATGAACAATAAAAATACTATTAATAAAAGAATACAATATGTAATCAGAACTGGCTACATCAATTAATGTAAATACATTAAGTAGCGAGCGAAATGGAGTGGTTGTCTCTGACAGATCTCCAAAATCTAGGTACGATTAACTGATGTTTGCGAATACTACATATAAGTATATATCACGAAGAATCTCATATCATAATTTACAAGAAGGAATCAATTATCAAAAACATAGGTATTAAAAAAAACGTTAACTGTCACTTATGATGTAAATAATACGATCATGTGCGGTCATTGGTGCGATACAAATGCAACTGTGTTATATAATGTGTGCACTTAAACTTAGGTTTATCTGATACAAAGCGATCGAGGGAGAGTAGCACAAAATACGGTCAGAGTTAACGAATTTTATAGCAAAGCTCAAACGTCGACTAAAGTGACTACGGGGCTGCCCCATTCAAATATTTCCACTACAAACGGCGCAAATATGAAACTCGAAACAGTGCACATACCGTTTGGAATGTACATTGGACGTCGCATCTGTTGCTATTGATTCGATCAAATGCAATTATCTGTTAAGAAAAACTTATTTTGTATATTATATGTGAGCCTGGATTTGTACAACACACATTTATCGATTATTCTATCACGAATAAAGCGATAAATCGTGTGAGCCGGTGTAATTTAACTTAAAACGTAAGAAATATAACATATTAGTTCTCAAGGTTGGGCGCATTGGCGATGCAAGGAATGGTTAATATTACTTACAACGCCAACGCTATGAGCGGTGTGGATCACTTGACATTATATGGCTTATTTGCACAACCGCTCACCGATAATATATGAACAATAGGAGACTACTCATTAGCAGCAACGCCTTATGTCATTGTGTATTTTTTTCATATAGGAAAATGACAGCCTAAACATCAGTCACGGCTGGGCAAAGGATTCTTATTCTTTTAAAAATATACATGTGGCAAAATGTCAAATGACTTATACAGGTTTTATATAATATGTTTTTTTTTTCACTTTTAAGCACGAATTGAATTATATTATAATTGTGGTGGTGCTGTTCACTGGATCATTTGTTAGTAATTATTAAAAGGCTTAATTTATAAATGTAACATAGCCATGCACAATGGTATGCTTATCAAAGAAAACAAAAACCTTCAGAGCGCAGCTCGCAGCATTTCTAGAAATATAATAATTACAAAATGCAATTTTACATAAAGGCATAATTTGCTTGCCAATAAGACAATCGGTATATTTAGCAAATTAAGAAACTTGAATTATAAAAAACGACGTTCTAAAATATCACATATAAATAAAATATATATTATCAGCTTACGGTACAGGGGTTGGCTATAGTATAGTAATACTTTATATTGTTATTAATCTTGTAATTATATCGTCAATGGTAAGGAAAAAGGGCCGGAGCGCCCATATGGTTGCTATAGGAAATTAGATCTAAAGTATAAACTCTAGCCTATATTATAAATAAAAGAACCAATAGGGCCTGGCGGTCGAAGATTACATGTTTAATCCCAGACAAGCATCGATTAATTATCATTTGCTTACAATTATGTACTTTTGTGTTAATGGGGGATACTATATTATATCGAGAAAAATTCTGTCACATCAGTCCACTGAACGAGCAATGGAGTAATTTAAGTTTCAAGCCTCAATATAAACGGATGACTTAGCCCAGCAATGGATCATTTACGACCATCATTTATACTCTTTTATAATAGATTGCTAATTAAACTGACACGATCCATTTATTATAAGGGGACCTTGTTATGCTTTAACATAAGTTCCTTCCTTCGAAGCTAATAGCTTCTAGTTCCATGAGTCTGTTAAAAGCCGGTAAATCGGAATGAATTAAGGCAGAAAGCTGAATAGAATGGACTGAAAAGGTAACATTAAACCCGATATTATACTAAAGGCGGGAAGTGACTTCGAGTATTTTAATGTTTACTTTCTTCCATTGTTCCGAGAAGATTTTTTCTTAATGTTTAAAACTAGTTTAATTTATGTACTAAAATCAATCTTAGCATAGTTACTGTGTTATATGCACCAAATTTGAGCAAATTCAGCGTGGAAACTTCAACGCAATCGGTTGATCGAAACTTTGACCTACTTAACTCAAATGGTTCAGTTAAATAAAACCTCATAAGATAGAATCGTTAAAAAATACATAATTTATTAGCCGGTATCTTGGTCTCGCTCTGGACAAAAGTGTAAGTAAGAAAGTTTAAATTTAACATTTAATGTTAGATTTTTTCTGGGTCAGGCTCAGGATCTAATATGCATTTTACCACGCCTGTGCACACTGTGTGGGGAATTAAATCTTTACTTCCAATGCAAAGAGTAACCTAGCTATGGTGTTACTTAATTTATAATTTAATAAGTAGTTACATAATATTTAATCTTCTTGTATGATTTGTGTCGTGTTCGACTGTGAAATAAAACATCAAGAAAAGCATGTGTCGGATTGGATGCCATATCTGTATTGATATTATAAATGTGAACGTAACTCTGTCCGTCTGTCTTCTTGTTTTTGTTCTTGTCTTTCACGACCAGACCGCTGAATCGAATTTGATGGAATTTGGTATGAAGCAAGCTTGAGCTCCAAGAAAGGACATAGGGCTCTTCTTGTTTGACACATGACAACCAACACCCTACAACTAGTACGAAGCCGCGGGCGACTTTGCAGTCCCCATAAATTCGTCACATTTACAAAATAAATAAATAACTACCCATAAAAATAATACAAAGTGAAATCTTACTCAAATTCAACTAAATATAATATAAACTAAACAAATATAATTATCAACTTAATAATGAAATATTATTGTGTTAACTACAAACAACATTCGCAGACTATTAAGTGTCTACAGATAAATTAAACGGACGCACACATATAACACTTATTCAAAGATATTACACACACTCACACATTCTCGCTCACATATACACACAAGATTTGAATTAATGTAGGTTTATTAAAGTTAAGATCTTGTTGTAATAATGTAAAGGCACTGACTCCCGACGCATGGCATACACTAGTGTAGAGGTCAGGGCTGTATTAAAAAGATATGTTAAGATTTTTTCTTTTAGTACCTTCCTATGTAAAAAACTAAAAAATATTGGACAGCACCTTACTCTGATCCCAATGTTAGCAGCTAAAGCACGTAGTAAGCACTAGTAACGACGGTACCACAAACACCCAGACCGAAGACAATATAGAAAATTAAAAAAACTTTTTCTATATCGACTCGGCCGGGAATCGAACCCGGGACCTCGGAGCGGAGTACCCTTAAAAACCGGTGTATACACTACTCGACCACGGAAGTCGTTAGTATATGAAAAATTAAATTAATTTTAATATTTAATCACATAGTAAATAATAATACTTTGTACATGAACGCTTTAAAATACTTCTTCGTTTACTTTACACGCTGAAAAGCATTTTCATTTACTCGTATGATAGACTGAGAGACCGAACAACTGCCAAACTATGACGACAACGACATTTGAATAAATGCAAATATAAGGCTTACAATAATGTTTCAGTCAGAAAGAGTCTGTTAATGTCACTTGTTGTACAAAGGCCTTCTCTGCAATTCATTATTATTTTAGTAAAAAATTTATTACGTATTCCCTCTTTATTTTTTATAAACGTGTGGAAACTCTAATGACATTAAATTGCTTGGTAGTCATAAAATTGTATATCAAGTTATCATCACTTGATGATACGAGATTTGGTACCAGCTTCCATTTTGCCGTCTAGAACCAATACGTTGTGTTGCAAATTGGCTTTAAAAGGTTTTTTAGTTTTGATTTCGAAAGGTTCCTTTAAAACAAAAATTGACAAACATGCATTTTGTTTGGCCCCATATGTACGGTGACTTAAGGCAGTCGCATATTCCACATTGCTGGTGACTACTTAACGTTCGACCAACCCATTGAATAGTCGAATTTTTTATACTTGTTTTAATAATGAACCCGCGGCTCAATTCACCTTAATCTAGATCTGTATTAGTACATTCGACTATTGAATCCTTAAGCTGTTTTGATATTAAGTGGGACGAAAACGCCCACTCAGTCAAATATAACACTAATATTAATATCTCTCATAACCTAAATCGAGTTCTGATTCAGGAGTTCCTGCATCTGAAGGTAATAGTGTCTGTAGAATCAGATCATGCTTTCCATATAAATGGATTCTAATCTGAGTTAATTGACATGTGAAATTTCAAACCGAAACATACCAGATACAACACTACAAGTGCTTTAGCTACTTATATTGGGATCAGAGTAATGTATGTGATGTTGTCTCATATTTATTTTTTTATTTATAACAGGTATTATATTAGGCACCTTTTATCTATCCTAACTACTACTACTACTAAAAAAAGTATATGGTTGAGTAGTTAGGACCACAAAGCATGAAACAAATGAATATACAAATTTTGACATTTGTAATGTTAGGATATCAAAACATATTCTCACAGACGATGCTTAAAGTTATCTTGGTTGAATCCTTTCTTATCTTATCCTTATTTGCTTGAATCCATCTCAAGCTGGCTACCTCTCTGTGTCTTGTCGTATCCTGAATGGTATTGTATGCACAAATTTAACATTTGCAATCCTAGGTAGATCTTGTCTTGATCAAAATTCAGAACATTAATATGGATGACGTATTTATTTAAAACGACATTATGGAGATACGACTTGAATGTTCTGATTTAATTCATCATGAGGTATAAAATAAATAAATTACAGTACAAATATTTTATAGATCTTTTTTAGTAAGGATACGTACTATTCGCTTTTATTTAAAAATGTCCTAATTAATTGGACCTAACGTAAATTTATATTAAGTGAACTCAATGCAGCGTGACAAAATATGTTACATGAATATATGAAAAATATGAGGCTGGAAATTATTTTTTAATATTCTTTAAAATTTCGTGTGCAACATATTTATTGTTTATATTGAATATATTCATACGCGAAACGCCTATCATGTAAAAAACGTAGTATGTAATGAAACAATACATTTTATATAATACTCTGCGGCAAAAACTCAAAAGAAATTTCGCTTCGCTTTCTAACTTTTTTCGTAAGGGCGACAAAAATTCTCAAGTACGTTCCAGGTTGGTAATTCTATTCATGTTCCCACTTAGTTAAATCCGCGCATTCATGCGTGATCTCATACTTGTAAAGCGTAAAATGTAAGAACCTGGAAAATTATACAATATTTTAAGACTAACACAATATATAACTTGAAAAATAAAACGCTAGAAGCATTTATTTCAAAATATTGTTTAAAACGGAATTTAAAAAGAAAACATATGCTTTTAATTCCTTTTTATGTAATATGTGGTCTAATAATATATATTAGGTAAGTGGTCATCGTAGCCCACGAGTATTGGCCGCGTAGTAAATATATATGATAGTTTCACTGACGTCACACCAAAGCACCACTAACTTTGGGAGCTTTGTGCCTGCAGTTAAACTGACCCACTCACTCTTCAATCCAGAAAACAACTAATTTTACAAAACCCATAGTTGTGTACGATAGTTTGAAGAGAGGTGGTGGTATGTGGTAGCTACCCAAAAGATATAGCAAAGAACCGCACCTACATCATATAAACAATACTTAAGATATTACTAATAACAACGTTTTCTAAAATAATAATATAACTATAATTTATGGGCTGAATTTCGAAATGAAAATTTAAGAAATCATCTCTATTTTTTTAATTGAAGATCGTTTTTTCTTTTATGTGATTTCTTTGCAAATTACCGCCTGTTATAAAATTGGATGGCCCAATTTAGGAGTCATTATATATTTTAATGAGGTATAGATTTATTTACATTATGATGGTATAATTTATTACAATCTTATAGAACCACACGAGTTTATTGAATGTAATATTAAGATAGATAATAAAATTAATCAAAATATGCCTTAACATTTGAAGGATTGTTTTCAATAGCCTGAGCCTTTGGTGCTATTTTATAAGAAATAATTTGTTTAATATTTATAAGGACTTATGTTTTTTTGATGCATCGGTTACATGTTAATTAATGCATTTCGAGATGAGTTTAGATTTTTATGAAATAGCTCTGCAGTTTGTGTTATGCATTCGTTCCATATATTAATCTATATATATATAAAAATGAATTGCTGTTCGTTAGTCACGCTAAAACTTCAGAACGGCTGGACCGATTTGGCTAATTTTGGTCTTGAATTATTTGTGGAAGTCCAGGGAAGGTTTAGAAGGTGAGTAAGTATGATAAAAATGCTAGCAATATAATAAAAACAACGACTTTGTTTTTCCTTAGAAATAGATTTAATAGAGAATTATCATTGATTTTCTATGATTATCGATGTTAGACAATAAAACATTGATGTTTTAAAATTGATTTTGCATTATTTAAAACATCATTACATCTATTTTTCGAATCTATATATATAAAAATAAGTGGCATTTTTCTATGTCACTTTATAACTCAAGAACGGGCTCACCTATCCAAACCAAATTATCAGGGTTTGTTCGGACTATTTAGTAGATAGTTTATGTGAAGTTTGCACAAAATCGGTCGAGTGGTTCATCATTAATTACATTTTTTGTAACAAATGAATTCAATAAATGGCGGGTCATTTTGTTAATGGATATTTTTTAGACGGAAAATTGTACGGTCAAATTAAAAGTTAGTATTAATTGAAAATGAGTACACTCATCCACCAGTTTCAATTGATAAAACGTCTTATTTTAATTTATTAATTCCAAAACACATTTAAAAGTACATCGTTTATTTTCATGTTTAAATATACAGAAAAAAGTTTGTGCCATTAATTTTTATTCATATCGACTGATGGTTCGTCCACAAGCACAAAATTATATCTCGAGATATGGTAAACTATATCATCAGTACATCGTTGGTATGTATGCCAATATAGAAACTGAATGTCTTAATTTTAATCGTTTCAACCAAGCAAAATTAAGATCCGAAGAATATATTCATTTGCAAGATGCGATAGCGAATGATGCTAATGTAAATGATATCGGGCGATTGACTATATTGCCATCTTCGTTTATTGGTCGCCCATGGCATATAAACGAATATGCACAAGCCGCAATTTCATATGTACGAAAAATGGGCGACCGGATCTGTTACATGTAATCTTCACTAAGATGATATTAAAAACAATTTATTTGAAGAACAGTCGACATGATATAAGAGCACGTGTTTTTCGGCAAAAATTTAAAGCACTTATGGATTTAATTGTAGAATTATGTATATTTGGAGAGGTGCGTTGCAATATGTACTCCATTGAATGGCAAAAAAGGAGATTTCCACATGCACATTGCATATGTATGAATTTGGCTGATACATAAAATAACTCCGGATCAAATCTATAACGTTATCATAGCTGAAATTCCCGATTTGATCCAGAGGTATTTCACTTTGTCATTAAAAATATAATACATGGTCCATGCGGTGGGCTACATATGAGTTCGTTACATCTATTTCTCGAATTTCTTTCAGTTGGAAAAAAACGCCGATGTTATCAATTAACATCGATGTTTAGAGCTTCATAAACATGTTCGGTATTGATGAAATTATCAGCTCCATAATCATGTTTTTGTAACATGGGTAATCCCTACATTGTTAAACATTTGATGTTGCCCCCGTTATTCAGAAATCAAATTGAAAGAATAGTTGTATCTTTATAACTACATATTAATTCACAGGAGGTACCAAAAGAACCTTAATTTTAACTAACTTCAGTTGTTTACTGTCTATCAGATCATTTTTATGTACATAGATTGTTTGATAAATCTTAAATTTTGTCAGAAAACCAAAGTCATCGACATAGCTCACCAGATTAGTAAGCTGAAATGGCAGTGCGCTGGCCATATTTGTCGCAAAACCGATAGCCTTTGGGGAAAAAGTGTTCTAGAGTGGAGACCGCGTCTCGGCAAACGTAGTGTAAGACATCCTCTGGCACGGTGGAGCGACGACTTGCGCAAGACGGCTGGCAGAAGCTGGATGCGAGTAGCCTAAGAACGATCACAGTGGCGTGCAATGGAAAAGCTTATGTCCAGTAGTGGACGAAAATGGGCTGATTGATTGATTGAAGTTTTGTCACATATTACATTTATGAACGTAACCATAATATTTGACATTTGACAACCAATAAACAGATCGATCCTTTATCGTCTATCGATTCCTCTTATGACAAAGAGTGCATCCTATTATCCCCCTACATATTATTGTATTCTTTGCTTCTATCTTTGTGAGTTGACGGTTACCGCTACGTAACAGTGATATTTCAAGTTACTTGCTCTATTTTTTTTAAACTTTAGTTATAGTGTGTGCCTGACAACTTTTCTTACTTTGTTTACGATGACGAGGAGAACACGACCTTACTTATGTTGTCGCAGTCAAGGTATGCGTAGAGCTACTTCACGTGTCAACCGCACTGATGACCAGAGAAAGACAGATCGAGAAAATAGTTATATTGCTATGTCACAATTGCGTTCTTTAGTGACTGACAATGAAATAGACAGGCTTTGGTGTGCCACATCGAACGCAACAAAAGTGAGCACGACTTAATGGAATTGAGAGATCCCGCAGACGCAGTGCTTCTGTGATCCTGGAACGAGCTGCATATCACTATGATCCGGCAATAGATTATTGTGCTGATAAATTGGTAACAATTGGTTAAATGACAATAATTTATAAATATTATGAGGCGTACAAATACAGTGGTGAATCTATTGAATTATGTTGTGCTGGTGGCAAAGTAAAATTACCACAATTGGTCCCACCACCAGATCCCTTACGCTCTTTAGTTTCTGGGATGGAAAATGATTCTAAGCATTTCTTAGCCAACATTCAAAAATATAATAGTTGTTCCACATGAAATCATTTGGCGCAACACATATGGTTCAGGACTATTTTATGCCCACTTTCAAGGTATTATAACGCAATACTTTTTTATTATATTAAAGTTTGTAATGGAATATGTATCAGAAATATTTATTTAACAAATCTTTAAAAAAATCAGTTATATATTCGCTACGTGCGATGGTTTCTATGCACATCACATTTGGACTAAGTTAAGCATTTCGATTATGGCAGTACGAAGTTTGCCGGGTCAGCTAGTAATAAATAATTTTATTTCTTAATAATTGTTCTATATCCATTCTATTCTACTGTTAAACAATACCATTATATAGTATAAAACAAAGTCGCTTACCGCTGTCCCTATGCATGCTTAGATCTCTTAATTAAAGCAACGGAGTTTTGATGCGGTTTTAGATTTTTGTATATAATACATGGATAATAAAGTAAAGTAAATCATTTTAGATGTTTCTAATGTGATGATGTAAATAAACAACTTCTGTATATTTAGTATCAGTATAGAAACCGTGCGAAATCGGGCAGGTTGCTAGTAATAAATAAATCTTCCAACTATTCTCAGCGAGACGCCTCACTACACACGGCGGTTAAGCTTTTTACACACTGGATTAAGACGGGCCTAAAAAGAAAAACACAACACCATGCAACTTAGAGTACTTTTTGAATGTACCGAGTTAAACTTACATTTTCCAAACAAACTTGTTTATGAATAACAAAACTTCTTACATTGCTTTGTTAAGAACTAGATGAACTTTAATAAAAAAAAACATACTCTACAATTTTTTTTATATATATGCAATTCTAATAATACACATATAATATTTTTGATATATAAATATAAAATCTGGTTCACTTATTTCGTTATCTGTGTTTAAAGATTTTATTTATATGGTATATCCCTTTATGCTATTGCTATTATATATCGCAAGAAGTATTGTAGACGTGACATTTCGAGTAAGAATTAATTATTACAGACTGCTATCACATTTATCGCTAACGAGACCAATGGAGACACTTATATGAAAAGGTTTTGCTGGTAGATTTACAAAGTTGATACAAAAAAAATAATATCGGTAAAAAATACTTGTGATAAAATAAAAAAATAAATTCCATAAAAGCTCACTTAAAATTTAAATACTTTAAATAAAAAAATTAGCAAATTCCAATCCCAATGAAAATGAGGCGAAATCATCTAGGAATCCAATCCAATCCAATCCCCTTAAGAAGCCGCGACTAAAAAATTGGTTTCAACATCCAAATTGGGTTTCGTAGTCTATATATCGGGTCTGATGTAAAGATTGTTTCAAAACCACATCAAAACTAACAAACGATACGTTAGAACAAAACGCTCAATGCATTGACTTCTAGGAACATCACCTTTAATAAGTAAGAGATGGAGTTGCTATTGTTTTCAACGTGATTTTTAATTTGAATGAATATGACAAGTTCGATGTTAGTGTAGTCTATTTTTGTCACCACGTAAGTATCACTAAGTAAATATTAAAAAAAAATCTATTTGCTTTATGTATTGTTTTTTTTTATTGTGAATTACAATGGTGTAAACTAGTTAAAATTTCAAATAAAAAAAATCGTTTTTGGTAACAGTAAAAAATTTAAATAAATAATCAAATAAATTCGAGGAATATTGCCGTATATTATTAAATACTTTTTCTTAAAAACTAAATGTTTACTATTTCTTAAACAAAAGGACAGTTACTGTCATTTGACTTAAAAATATATAACGGTGTCAAGGATTTTTCAGTGAGCATAAGTCTTAAATACCCAATTTTAATGTACATATGTTTTGGCAGCGTTCACTTAGAAAGCATCCGGACCATTAAATTTTCTTTTCGACTTCGCTGACGTAACGCTATAGCATAAAAATCAAACTACATATAGCATACCATTATATTTAAATAGTTAGACTATTGTTTATTTTTTGTAAGACATACTGTTAGCGAACATAAATTAATTAAATATTCAAAAGACATTAAAATCAATGAATTTATCGCAAAGACACAATATAAAATCACTAGCGAGCAGCATTTGCTTTCATAGCATCGCATTTACAAATAAAATGATATGATTTAAAGATTATTTATTCTCATAAAGACAATTACATCACTTAAATGAGAACATAATTGAAAAAAATTCAATTTACAAACATTCGTTGTCGTTCTCACATATGTATATCATTTGTGAAAATTACACTCAAATCATTAAATAATAATCCATAAACAAAAATTCACCATGATTTGAAAATACTGTTACTCTATTTACATACTCAGATAGATGTCTATATTATCATGTAATGAGACAGTTGTTATTAAATTTATCGATGTAATTATAATCTATATATGAGAACCTCTTCTATAATTCCCGAATCGTCTTCTATAATCTAATAGCTCTCAGGATTCATGTAACAACAACAATAATGTTACCAATAATGTAATTATAGTGTAACCAATGTTTTTTTTTAATATTGCATCATCAATTCTGGAATTCACCAACACGCAAAAAACAAAATATCCTGGATTATAATTAGTATAGTTTAATATAGATTAGCATAGATTAAACAACTCCGAGATGTTTTTTTTTTAATAAAAACAAATATTAGTATAAGTAATTTAATTTAAGCGATTATTAATACAAAACATTACGAAAACTTATTATTTCTAAGTGTGTCCCACTACCGATATGCTAAAAATAATTACAATATTATTTTTTTTATTTTAAGAGTTCAGATATTTTTTAAAAGTTTCATTAGTTGCTGGCATATAAACATATAGAAGTTCCAATTTTATATTTTATTAAAAAGCTGTTGAGTTATTTTGAAAAAAAATAATCTCTAGCTAGCCTATTTATCATACCAATCAGATCGGAAAATTTTACATGAATCTTAAAATCTTTATATTTCAAATAAACTTACCTATCAGTGTATATCTAATGTCTAAGATTTACTTTACATAAACTAACACTTTTAATTAAAACCTAAAATCTTTCCACTCTATATGGGAAATATATTTAATTAACTAGCTGACCCGGCAAACTTCGTACTGCCATAATCGAAATGCTTAACTTAGTCCAAATGTGATGTGCATAGAAACCATCGCACGTAGCGAATATATAACTGATTTTTTTAAAGATTTGTTAAATAAATATTTCTGATACATATTCCATTACAAACTTTAATATAATAAAAAAGTATTGCGTTATAATACCTTGAAAGTGGGCATAAAATAGTCCTGAACCATATGTGTTGCGCCAAATGATTTCATGTGGAACAACTATTATATTTTTGAATGTTGGCTAAGAAATGCTTAGAATCATTTTCCATCCCAGAAACTAAAGAGCGTAAGGGATCTGGTGGTGGGACCAATTGTGGTAATTTTACTTTGCCACCAGCACAACATAATTCAATAGATTCACCACTGTATTTGTACGCCTCATAATATTTATAAATTATTGTCATTTAACCAATTGTTACCAATTTATCAGCACAATAATCTATTGCCGGATCATAGTGAAATGCAGCTCGTTCCAGGATCACAGAAGCACTGCGTCTGCGGGATCTCTCAATTCCATTAAGTCGTGCTCACTTTTGTTGCGTTCGATGTGGCACACCAAAGCCTGTCTATTTCATTGTCAGTCACTAAAGAACGCAATTGTGACATAGCAATATAACTATTTTCTCGATCTGTCTTTCTCTGGTCATCAGTGCGGTTGACACGTGAAGTAGCTCTACGCATACCTTGACTGCGACAACATAAGTAAGGTCGTGTTCTCCTCGTCATCGTAAACAAAGTAAGAAAAGTTGTCAGGCACACACTATAACTAAAGTTTAAAAAAAATAGAGCAAGTAACTTGAAATATCACTGTTACGTAGCGGTAACCGTCAACTCACAAAGATAGAAGCAAAGAATACAATAATATGTAGGGGGATAATAGGATGCACTCTTTGTCATAAGAGGAATCGATAGACGATAAAGGATCGATCTGTTTATTGGTTGTCAAATGTCAAATATTATGGTTACGTTCATAAATGTAATATGTGACAAAACTTCAATCAATCAATCAGCCCATTTTCGTCCACTACTGGACATAAGCTTTTCCATTGCACGCCACTGTGATCGTTCTTAGGCTACTCGCATCCAGCTTCTGCCAGCCGTCTTGCGCAAGTCGTCGCTCCACCGTGCCAGAGGATGTCTTACACTACGTTTGCCGAGACGCGGTCTCCACTCTAGAACACTTTTTCCCCAAAGGCTATCGGTTTTGCGACAAATATGGCCAGCGCACTGCCATTTCAGCTTACTAATCTGGTGAGCTATGTCGATGACTTTGGTTTTCTGACAAAATTTAAGATTTATCAAACAATCTATGTACATAAAAATGATCTGATAGACAGTAAACAACTGAAGTTAGTTAAAATTAAGGTTCTTTTGGTACCTCCTGTGAATTAATATGTAGTTATAAAGATACAACTATTCTTTCAATTTGATTTCTAAATAACGGGGGCAACATCAAATGTTTAACAATGTAGGGATTACCCATGTTACAAAAACATGATTATGGAGCTGATAATTTCATCAATACCGAACATGTTTATGAAGCTCTAAACATCGATGTTAATTGATAACATCGGCGTTTTTTTCCAACTGAAAGAAATTCGAGAAATAGATGTAACGAACTCATATGTAGCCCACCGCATGGACCATGTATTATATTTTTAATGACAAAGTGAAATACCTCTGGATCAAATCGGGAATTTCAGCTATGATAACGTTATAGATTTGATCCGGAGTTATTTTATGTATCAGCCAAATTCATACATATGCAATGTGCATGTGGAAATCTCCTTTTTTGCCATTCAATGGAGTACATATTGCAACGCACCTCTCCAAATATACATAATTCTACAATTAAATCCATAAGTGCTTTAAATTTTTGCCGAAAAACACGTGCTCTTATATCATGTCGACTGTTCTTCAAATAAATTGTTTTTAATATCATCTTAGTGAAGATTACATGTAACAGATCCGGTCGCCCATTTTTCGTACATATGAAATTGCGGCTTGTGCATATTCGTTTATATGCCATGGGCGACCAATAAACGAAGATGGCAATATAGTCAATCGCTCGATATCATTTACATTAGCATCATTCGCTATCGCATCTTGCAAATGAATATATTCTTCGGATCTTAATTTTGCTTGGTTGAAACGATTAAAATTAAGACATTCAGTTTCTATATTGGCATACATACCAACGATGTACTGATGATATAGTTTACCATATCTCGAGATATAATTTTGTGCTTGTGGACGAACCATCAGTCGATATGAATAAAAATTAATGGCACAAACTTTTTTCTGTATATTTAAACATGAAAATAAACGATGTACTTTTAAATGTGTTTTGGAATTAATAAATTAAAATAAGACGTTTTATCAATTGAAACTGGTGGATGAGTGTACTCATTTTCAATTAATACTAACTTTTAATTTGACCGTACAATTTTCCGTCTAAAAAATATCCATTAACAAAATGACCCGCCATTTATTGAATTCATTTGTTACAAAAAATGTAATTAATGATGAACCACTCGACCGATTTTGTGCAAACTTCACATAAACTATCTACTAAATAGTCCGAACAAACCCTGATAATTTGGTTTGGATAGGTGAGCCCGTTCTTGAGTTATAAAGTGACATAGAAAAATGCCACTTATTTTTATATATATAGATTCGAAAAATAGATGTAATGATGTTTTAAATAATGCAAAATCAATTTTAAAACATCAATGTTTTATTGTCTAACATCGATAATCATAGAAAATCAATGATAATTCTCTATTAAATCTATTTCTAAGGAAAAACAAAGTCGTTGTTTTTATTATATTGCTAGCATTTTTATCATACTTACTCACCTTCTAAACCTTCCCTGGACTTCCACAAATAATTCAAGACCAAAATTAGCCAAATCGGTCCAGCCGTTCTGAAGTTTTAGCGTGACTAACGAACAGCAATTCATTTTTATATATATAGATTAAATCACAAGATCAAGATAATCCCGGTTTTGAATAGAGAAAAGTCTTCGAAATTATTTTAATATTGTCCTTTACGTATCCTTCCTTTACTCATTGGATACTGGTTCATGAGATCGTTATTGCCATTTGCCAAAAGGTTTTAAGGGATAAGATATAATATATAGGCTAAAATGGTAAGATATATTTACTTAAGACGTTTTTAATTGGTAATAGCAGAGTGCTCCCAATTTCCGACGCAGTGGTTAATTTCAAAGAGTTGTTTTCTGTAAAAGTGACATTATTGTGCAAGTGAGTGAGCTCACACACACAGACAGGTGAAATTTTTAATTTCCTTACTCTAAAAATCATATTCGTTAATCATCATTATCAAATGAAAAATATTTTACCTTACTTGTTCGTAAACTGAACTGAATGACTGACTGAACAATCGGTTATTTAAATAATACCGCGTACAACTTTACGCTGCCCGAATAGCATATATTGAGGTGAAATAAGTATTATTAGACTGTTGTTTATTTGCATAAACCCAAGTGTATTTACCATTTCTTATATTACCAATGCTAACATTAGGGAACTTCGGGAAAATGTCCCTTGCACAGTGCTTCACTCACCTTCAACAAAAACAATAGTAAAATGCTAAGTGGTGCTGTTTAGTGGTGGAATAAATAATAAGTGGTAACTATTTATAGGCTTGTACAAGGTCTTACCAGCAAGTGACTACATGACACGTGTAGTATAATAGTAATATCCAAAAAACTTTAGGGCGATCGTTTTTTTTTTTATAAATGTAAGTCAGCTTTTTTTAACCCTTCTAAGAGGTTTCAGAATAATTTATTATCCTTAAGTCTTATCCTTAACCTACATAAATCTAAGACGTCTTAACATTTTCTAAGGCTAAGTATGTTAGATTAGAAACAAAATCTTTGTTCTTTTTTTGAACATGTCTTTATTTTTTATTTTAAATTACCCAACGGTATTACAACATTGATTATGAATAAATAAGTATTAAAACATCAATTAAAATCTGTGTTTCTATTTGATAAAGAGAGGCAGATAAACAATAGAGAAAGAGAGAGGCATAATTATAATACATAACTTAAGGGTCCATAATTACATGGACCCTGATATATGTGAATGGGTGAAATGTTAGTTTGATGTTCGGGTGGTTTAATTCACAGCTTGGTTGGTGAATTTGTTTATTGACATAACAATGAATCGCTGTATAAAAATAACAGCTTGAGTTAAATTGTTATAAATATTAATAAGTCTAGTCTAGCCTAGATTGTTTTTGAACTAGTAGGATTACATTATCAATATTTGCAATAGCTTGACAGTTGACATAGCAAATGTATATACATGTGTTTATTCATTTAAACAAATAAGAACGCGTAGATGGATGTAATTGATAATTGGATCTACTATACCCAATTACGATAAACAAGTAATGTCTGTCAATATTGTAATTGTATCTCAAGCGTCGATTAGAACGACAGCATAATTAGGTATTGAAGTTCTATTTACGCACACATGTATGTTTACGTAGTGGTTCAGATGTGCGAAAGCGAGAAAAAAGTAGCAGTACGTAATATTTATGATAAAATTTATTTAAAACTAGCTGACCCGGCAAACTTCGTACTGCCATAATAGAAACGCTTAAATTAGTCCAAGTGTGATGTGCGTAGAAACCATTGCACACAGCGAAACTGTAACTGATTTTTTTAAAGATTTGTTAAATATTTTTTTCTGATACATATTTCATTAAAAACTTTAATATTATTGGGTTGGCAACTAAGTGATTGCCGATTTTGTGGATAGGAGGACTTTAGGCTTTTTTTTTGTTTTGTGAAAGTGGTCATAGCACCTAACCTATATTTTTTTCTAATTGTTTAGACTTCTCACTATAATTTAGTAAAAATATATATATCGATTAGTGCCTTAGTTTTGTTTTTATCCCAATTAAAAAATAGAAGAACAGGACGTGCACTTCAAACATTTTATTGTATTACTTCCGAAAAGGCAAGAACGCCTCGCAAGCACAAAAGAAGTTATATGCCGTATACGGAAATGGAGCCTTGAAAGAAAGGCAGGGTCGAAATTGGTTTGCCAGAATTCGTTCTGGTGATTTTTCATCGGAAAATGCTTAACGATCTGGCTGCCCATTCGAAGTCGATGATACCCATATCAGGGCCATTATCGATTCAGATTGCACAACACGTCGTGATATTGCACAGAAACTCAATGTATCGCACACACACACATGTTTGGATATATCAAAAACTCTTTTCAACCGACTTCCAAAAGGAGGAGGTTATCAATTCGTCTGTATTTTTTTTTTTTTTTTTTTTTTTTTTTTTTTTTTATGTTTGTTACCTCATAACTTTTCACTGGGTGGACCGATTTTGATATTTTTTTTTTTGTTTGAAAGGTAGTGCTTTCCGTGGGGTCCCATTTTTTTTATTTTTTTTTCCGATGATGGTATCCATGTGAAAACGACATAAGTCTTAAATTTGCATTATGTATATGCGCGACAAATAGGTGAATAACTGAAAATCACGTTAACCAATTTTGATAATTCTTTTTTTATTATAAAATATATACTTCAAGGGTAATTTGGTGAAAGTTTGGTAAGGTTCTGAGCACAGGATCCATGACAAAGTAACGGAACGGAAGGGAACGGAACAATTCTGAGCGATACTCAGTCGAATCTTTTATTTATAGGTTATTTGGATATTTGAGTCACCTTCCGTAATGTGGTTATGTTTATGTAATTATCATAGTCGAATATTATAATCAACTAGCTACCCACCCCGGCTTCGCACGGGTGCAATACTGATACTAAATATACTACAGAATTTGTTTATTTACGACATCACATCGCAAACTTCTAAAATTATCAGTGTTTCTTTACTATATTGTTCATGTATTATATACACAAACCTTCCCCTTGAATCACACTATCTTTAAAAAAAAACCGCATCAAAATCCGTTGCGTAAATTTAAAGATATAGGGACAGAGAAAGCGACTTTGTTTTATACTATGTAGTGATGGAACTCCTATACGGCTCGCAGTTAGGGTGCGATATGGGGCAGAATTTCTTACTATCTTTAATCAAATTTTGTGTATGTGATGTGATGTCATATGATGTCCGAAATATAGTTGGTCTTTTTCAAAGTTTTTTTGCTGAGTTCGATTACAGCTCTTTCGAGGGATCCTTGTAGTTTACGCCACGTGACGTATTAAATCCGCATTTTCGAAAGTCTATTTTTGCTTTATTCGCCAGTTTCCTTTGAAATTGTCCTCGAAGTAGTTTCTGACTCATATAAACGGAACGCTTAATCTATCCATATTTAAAAAAATTAGTTAGTCAACATCAGCTTCACTTAAAATCAAAAAAATAAATAAAATTTTAACAAAAAGAAAAACCGACTTCAAACAAAACACTATTTTAAAACAAATGAATATGCACGAAAAAGTAATAAAAATAATTGCGTATTCAACATATTTTTTAGAGTCTTCCTAAGTTAAATGAAATGAAAAATATTAGACTACTTAAAAGTCGATTAACGATTATATCATGTAGTTATAATTATTGTTATATTTGGAGTCGGTGTCAGCCAATAAAACCCTACAGTATATCTATCAAAAAACAATACGAGAATACTTTAACAAATATGTTTTTTACAAATTACCTTTTACACAATAATATACTGGATCAATCAAGGGGCTCGTATCGCTTCTTTCTTTTGATTGTTGGGGCAAGGGCACCGTGGCTGACACCGGCTCCAAATATACCAATAATTATAACTACATGATATAATCGTTAATCGACTTTTAAGTAGTCTAATATTTTTCATTTCATTTAACTTAGGAAGACTCTAAAAAATATGTTGAATACGCAATTATTTTTATTACTTTTTCGTGCATATTCATTTGTTTTAAAATTATGTTTTGTTTGAAGTCGGTTTTTCTTTTTGTTAAAATTTTATTTATTATGGAAAAATTTCAAATTTTCCTTCTTGTTTGAAATCGGCAATAACTTAGTCGCCAACCCTATATTTAAAAAAAAAAACTATTGTTGTATATTACCTTGAAAGTGGGCATAAAAATTTCCTGAATAATATGTGTTGTGCCAAATGGCCAGAAAATGTTTAGAATCATTTCCCATCCCAGAAACTAAAGAGCGTAAGGGATCTGGTGGTGGGACCAATTGTGGTAATTTTACTTAGCCTGCAGCACAACATGATCCAGACGATTCAAATATTTACAAATTATTGTCATTTTGTCCTCAATTGTTACCGATTTGTCGACACAATAATATATTGCCGGATCGTTGCGGAATGCAGCTCGTTCCAGGATCACAGGAGCACTGCGTCTGCAGGATCTCTCAATTTCAATAAGTCGTGCTCACTTTTGTTGCGTTCGATGTTCACGCCTAATTCATTGTCACTCACTAAAGAACGCAATTATGACATAGCAATACAACTATTTTCTCGATCTGGCTCTCTCTGGTCATCAGTGCGGTTAGCACGTGAAGTAGCTCTAAGCATACTTGATTGACTGCGACGACCTAAGTCAGGTCGTGTTCTCCTCGTCATCGTAAACAAAGTAAAAAAAATTCTCGCGCACTTTTCGATAAAGTGGCACTATAACTAAAGATCAAAAAACAGAGCAAGTAATTTGAAATATCACTGTCACGTAGTGGTAACCGTCAACTCACAAAGATAGAAGCAAAGAGTATAATAATATAAAGTCAAATGTCAAGTATTATGGTTGCGTTCATAAATATAATATGTGACAAAACTTCAATCAATCAATCAGCCCATTTTCGTCCACTGCTGAACATAGGCCTCTCCAATTGCACGCCACTGTGAACTTTTTCCCCAACGGTTATCGGTTTTGCGACAAATATGGCCAGCGCACTGCCACTTCAGCTTGCTAATCCGGTGGGCTGTGTCTATGACTTTGGATCTCTGACAAAACTTAAGATTTATCAATCAATCGTACATAAAAATGATTTGATAGACAGTAAACAACTGAAGTTAGTTAAAATTAAGGTTTTTTTGTACCTCATGTGAATTAATATGTAGTGATAAAGATATAACTATTCTTTGAATTTGATTTCTGAATAACGGGGGCAACATCAAATGTTTGACAAAGTAGGGATTACCCATGTTACAAAAACATGATTGGCGTTGATAATGATATCAATACCGAACATTGATACTTGATGTTTATGGAGCTCTAAACATCGATGTTAATTGATAACGTCGGTGTTTTTTTCCGACTGAAAGAAATTATTGAATTCGACACCGCATGGACCATGTATCACATTTTTAACGACAACGTGAAATAACTCTGGATCAAGAGTTTGATCGGGAATTTCAGCTGATATAACGTTATCGATTTGATCCAGAGTTATTTTATGTACCAGTCAAATTAATACATGTGCATGCGGCAATCCCCCTTTTTGCCATTCAATGGAGTACATACGGCAACGCACCTCTCCAAATATACATAATTCTACAATTAAATCCACAAAAGCTTTCAATTTTTGCCGAAAAACACGTGCTGTAATGTCATGACGATCATCTGTTTCATTTGTCGACTGTTCTTCAAATAAATTGTTTTTAATATCATCTCACTGAGGATTACATGTAAATGTAATGAACAGATCCGGTCGACCATTTTTCGTACATAAGAAATTGCGTCTTGTGCATATTCGTTCATATGCCGTGGGCAACCAATAAACGAAGATAGCAATATAGTCAATCGCCTGATGTCATTTACATTAGCATCATTCGCTATCGCATCTTGCAAATGAATCTATTCTTCGGATCTTAATTTTGCTTGGTTGAAACGATTTTAATTAAGACGTTCAGTTTCTATTTTGGCATTTATATCAACAATGTACAGATGATATAGTTTGCCACATCTTGAGATATAATTTTGTGCTTGTGGATGAATTTAGATTTAGATAATATTTAAACTTGAAAATAAATGCAAACGCTGTACTTTTAAATAATTTTTTTGGAAATAATAAATTAAAATAAGACGTATTACCTATTGAAACTGGTGGATTAGTATGATGATGAGTCATTTTTAATTAAAACCTACTTTTAATTTGACCGTACAATTTCCCGTCTAAAAAATCTCCATTAACAAAATGACCCGCCATTTATTGAATTCATTTGTTACAAAAAATGTAATAAATGAAGAACCACTCGACTGATTTTGTGCAAACTTCACATAAACCATCTACTAAATAGTCCGAACAAACGCCGAAAATTTGGTTTGGTTAGGTGAGCCCGTTCTTGAGTTATAAAGTGACATCGAAAAATGCCACTTATTTTTATATATATGGATTCGAAAAATAGATGTAGCGATGATTTAAATAATGCAAAATCAATTTTAAAACATCGATATTTTATTGTCTAACATCGATAAACATAGAAAATCAATGATAATTCTCTAATAAACCTATTTCTAAGGAAAAACAATTTTTTTTTATTTATTATATTCCTAGCATTTTTATCATACTTACTCACCTTCTAAACCTTCCCTGGACTTCCACGAATAATTCAAGACCAAAATTAGCCAAATCGGTCCAGCCGTTCTGGAGTTTTAGCGAGACTAACGAACAGCAATTCATTTTTATATATATAGATAAAATGTAATATTAAAAATAATTGTAATCCAGGACTTTGTAAGTTATCAAGCAATTATTTTGTGATTTTAATAATTAAAATCTATGACTCACTTAAGAGTTATCACAAGCTACGTATCCTTTTAGTACCTACCATTTTTCCGAAACTGATTTTTCTAGTAACTCTAATGTAAATAAACATTAGATACATTGCGTTATAAATCTTGAAAATAACCGAAATATAAACATAATGAACTACGGCTCTAAATACATGATAAACCATCATACATGAGTTTTGAAGTATTCATTTTATACCAAACTAGCGGACCCGACCTGGCTTCGCACGGGTGCAATGCAGATACTAAATACAGCAGAAAATGTCTAAATTATCAGTGTCTATATTGTAACCTTCCTCTCGAATCACTCTATCTATTAAAAAAAAAACGTCAAAATAATTTTCACTAATCCTAGTACGTTAGAATGATATGTATCATATATTATAAATAATATATATATATATAATAGCAGATAGCTTGAATAAACTAGTTTGTGCAGGCAATACTCGTACAACATTTGCAACCAAACTTTTAATTAGTAAATTGTGATGTCATAGAGATAGTATGTATATAATTTTTCAAATAGTTTACAATAATAAAGAAAGCCACGAATAAATAACTATGATGCGAAGTTCACTAAAAGTACTAACAAATAAAATAATTGTTCATCGTATAAGTACGCCCATTATTCAACGTATGGTATAAAATCAAACACGTCGCTTTTTGTTTGTTGATCTAAAGGATATCAATATCGCAGTAATGAAGAGGTATTATACGACTTTGTCTAGTTCGATATACTTTTCATTTGACCAAACCAAGACAATTAAATGGGATAATATTATATTTTAGAGATGAGAAAATTATGAAAGGTATAAATTTTTTTATTGGTATAAATTATGCATGTATAAATTACTAACTCAGAACGTTCGACTGTCATTAATTCCAGAACGCAATGGCAAATAAATATGGTTACATGGTTTTTGAGATATCTTAAACGTGACGCGCGAATAATTTTCAATCACACTAGTACCATACATTACTTATTACAATTCAGCGTACTGAGTTCTATTAAAATTTTGAATATTTATTTATTAACAACTTATTTACGTTTTTATACAATATTGCACATTATTTATTTAATATTTGTATAAATGTACTATCATTGGTTAAATAATTTAAATGATAACCGTTTTTAAAGAAAACATTTATCGATCATATTTTATTAATAAGTAATGCAATTATTCGTAATCATTCGTCCCCACGCACATCAACTAAACTATTTAATATATACACGCGCAATAACTATTTGCTTCATTATATTAAAATTAAAAACAAAAACCCTAACTATTCGGATTAATTATTCACACAAAATAATATTAAAAAAAATTCATAATTTAAATTAATAATATTTTCTTGTCGCCTCTAATTAATATCTTCGATAATAACACGATGTTAATATAAAAATGTGTCAAGGCTGTATTTCACGTAACATAAATATATAAAGTACAAATTGAGTTTGTTCTCAACGCAGACACACTTTAACAACATACGAGCCCTTGCTTGGCTTGAAGTACCGCTCCACAGGCCAAAAGTAAGTGACCTAATTCGGTTGACACTCGCACTTTCTAATCCTTCAAGAATACAAATGTGTTTAACAATTACAATTAAACATTGTTTATTTTACGACATTTTTGTTAAGAGTTGAGATGGCCCAGTGAATGTGGGCGGAAAACTAGGTAAGCTGATTATCAAATTTTTTCATGAAAATATATCAATTTTATACATACATAAATGCATCAATTTCTATGAATTATTTTAAAGAGGATATCAAATATTAAGTTAACTTTAAATTTAATTGTTCCAAATAAAATGAATCCTTCGCAAATGTAAATCTTTCGACTTCCCTAATTCAACCTTTGTTAACTTTAATTATTGTTATCAACACAACCATTCTCGTATTTTAAAAATGTTGATATGAATATGGAATATGCTATTACGTGCACGCGCTTGGTTATTTTATCTCTAATTAATACAGCAACACTAAATTAAACAATTTTATTAATAACGCTATTAATTTATTCACAAACAAAAACATTTAAATTATACTAAATACGTATTTAGCAAAACGTTATTGTTTATTTTTTTATTTAAATGAAGATCAATATGGCGTCTTTCAAGGCAGCTCAATCATAATCAAAAGTCAAGCAAATAAAAATTCACTGTTGCTTGTCAGGAATTAAACGCAATCTTCGACTAGGATTTAAGATATTAAAAACCGTTATAAACATCTTTATAAGAGTTACTATTTAAACTGATTCCAGATTTAATGAAAGCAATTTTATAAAACAGGTCACCCTGCATCTGTACAAAAAAAAATTAAATGAAGTCCCCTAAATGCTAGTCTCGTTTTTATTGGATGGACACGTTAAACCTTAATGTCCTCATTTAAAATTCTATTCCTTATATCTCTTTCACGCCTCGTCGGCCCGAACGGCTGCATCTTTTCAATTCTACTTCCATTCTAATATCATTCCTATTCCTAATCTTTTTCCTGACTTTAATGCTATAAATTTCAGACTACCGGATATATGGCTTTATTATTTAAAATCATATGGGTATGTGTACTTTAGGACTTATGATATTATCCGATACGTACTAAATTCATAAATTGAGTTTGCGATTTTAAAAATAGTGAATTCAGTACATTATTATTATTATTAATTGATAGATATGTAGGTATATTTTTACATAGATTATGCTACTTCTCCATCTATGAATTTTCTCCTATGTTTTTTGCGTTAATGATAAGCAGGTCCAGTTGATTTTATGTCAATTTTTACAAAATATTATAATCTAACCTTTGTTTAATCCTATCCTGATAGATTTCAATTTGGACAATTACGACAGCGTTTTAATAATTAATCTAGTAAAACCTTTTGTGGAAACCCACTCTTTCCCCTGGGTATACCCATTGACGTAGTGTGATGGATTAAACTCTAATCTTCCCTTAAAAAAGTCACGTGTTTTGAAAATAATATAACTTTCTTTTGAGATAAGATGAATTGAAGGCGGTTTTTGATACATCGTCCTGTCTTGCGATATACTAGGTCTTTATGGCGATATTTAAGCGACCTGAGGTTGTACCAGTATTTAGTATACCAGTGAAGCCACCGGCTATATACATATATACATCGTACACTAAAAACGAAACAAATGATTTTAAAGTAACATGTGTTAAGTGTAAGGCAAAGTCAAACATAATTGTTGATTCGACTGCTATATCGTAATTATTCCGAAATAACGTAAATTTGAGGCAGATTGAACTGGAGCGTTATAGTATGACAATAGGGAAGTGACGCGTTAGACTACATGATTATTATTTTTTTTTGTCTAAAAAGGGACGATTTCAATAGGTATTTGCATACTTGAACAATTTTCGCCATCGACGAGAATTGAGAAAAGAAGATGTAAATCGAATCTCGCAATTGTCATATTTCCAACGAAATTCATCAGAACAATCTGAATTTGAAAGCAATATATATTCCTGTTTAAGTAGAAATTACAATGTGAATAAGAACAAAGTTATACTTCGAAATTAATAACGAGTGAGTTTTACTCTTCTGATCAAATATTTATATGAGAAGAAACAAAACTTAACAAGTATGACTTTAATTAAAAATAAATATAACGGATTCGCGATTTATAAACATATTTTTCAGACAAATCAAGTATTCGACGTAGTGGTAATTAATTATTTTTAGCCTTGTGATTATGGTACGATAGTGGCACGTAGAAGATCCTTGTAGCCTTATTTTCAAGAGCTATAGCTGTAAACGAATTTCATGAATTATTACAATTTGACAAATAAAATTTATTTTGGAGAGCGAAAATAAATTACTGTAAAGACATGTATGAATTGGTTAAAATATAACGATCTTTCTCCAAAAAAGTGTTTCCGAACTCTAGCTAAACCTTAGAAATTGTAGGTCACTCGTAAGAAGTATTTTCAACTTTTTTTAACTAACGCGTGGCTCAATGGCGCGTTAAATATTAAGCATTTAAAACTGTCGCCTGCGCTGCATCATATGATAAATGCTGTAGAAGATCAGCAAGAGATCATTGACTCTTAATTGCGTGCCAATCATTCGCGTCGAACTAGCGATCGATAACAATAACACTTTGACCTTGACAGTAAAAATTTACCTACATTTGAACGACAAATTTAACAATATAATTACGAGTGAAACACATCGTCATAATCGTGGAATAGTGACGAATGTGACATTTGACAAATTTTATAGGGCAGTCGTTTGAAATATTTTTGTAGACTTTTTGCCATACCTAACTTTTTTATTAATGAATCTGTGGTATTGAAATTTGGCACACAACTAATGGTAAGGAATCTTTTTAAAATTGAATAAAGAAATAAATGAATATAGAAAAACACTTGCTTCATTTTACTACGGAGTTAACGCTTTCGAATACTATCCAACGTTTTATGTAAAGTTGTTTTTGGTAGAATAGTGAATGGTACGATATGTTTTATCAATTTACGAAAAAAATGTTGACGGATGTGTATATTTTAAAATATTATTTTAAATTAAACTTTAGTAAATTCTTTGATTAATAGACCTTCCTAGTTGTAATCTTTATGCATCAAAAATAGTAATTTGACTAAATAACTATATTAACTAGCATTGTTATTATATTGCAATGTGTATATACGCTACAATCAGGTTGTACGCAATGCAATATATTAAATAAAAAAAGTCTTAAAAATAATAAGCTTACAAGCAACTGACACCAAATACTGAATATATAGAACACAAAAACTGGAAAAGAGTTACAAAAGCGGTTAGGTACTCTGATTCATTGTTATTACTGATACTTTCAAAATTACAGCACACATGAGTTATTTTTTTGATGTGATATTTATGACAATTTAGAGGAGAATTATAAATACTTAGAATGTCCTTGTATGTATATTATTGGAATGGAAGCCTCAAAAACATTACCAGAGGTATCTTCCTGATTGCAATTTCTATTTGCAGGACAACTGACAAGCGTGGTCTCAAAGTAATATTATGAAATCCATCATCCAAAATTATTTAATACTCATCATTTTAATTACTTTGCGTGTTTCTGCGATATTGATAAGTGACGTTCTGAATTAATTTCCATAATCTAAAAAAAACATCTTCAAGAAATGAGGAACTACCTACATTTTGAATTTAAAAAATGTTACATTTGAAATAAATATTTGTGAACACCAGTACAAACATGTGTAGGTTCTGGTGAAACCACGTGTTTTTTATGTAAATCCATAAATAAATGCAGTTCAATTTATTTTTCCTTCGTACAACAAATAATTTATTATTTTCAAGCGAAAAAAAAGGAAGTTGACATTATCCATTTAGGCCGGAAGGCTCCTCGAGAAACTCCTGCGCATCATGCCAAGACGCACATACACATACGTCATTTTGCTGTGAACCCTTTGCAAATTCCCCAGTATACTGACCATATATTTCATGTAATATTTTTAACATGTTAAATCGAAATATAGCAAAAAGAGGTTTTTGCATTTTTTACAAAATCTTCACTATTCCACGATTATTGCGAAATTTTTATATAATTCATATTTATGATAAAATTAAAATACTTAATATTTCCAAAGTATGTATAGAGAAACGTCTATCTGTAATAGAGCAATCCATATTATTAATTAAAAAAATTTACTCGTGCAAACCCAGTGCGAGTTACTAGTAAAATGGGCCACTTGATCAATGGTCACCAGCGTCCATAGAAACTGGCGCTGTGAGAAATATTACTCCTTATATTCCTTGTAACATCCGTTATATCTCTTGTGTCTATAGTTGCACCCCAAACAAAAATTGTAAATATTATTGTTCGACGTTAACTTATCTAGTGAGTGGATGGTATCTACCCAGATGACCTATGCAAAAATTACATCAAGAAATATCATTTTAATGAGTAAAATTTAATCTAGCTCTCAGTTGGTTTTCTAAATTATTGTCGTTAATATTCTTAATACCAGCAAGAAGGAATTGTATTCAGTTTTTTAAAATCTCATATAACTGAAGGCAGTATTTGCAATGACTTTCTTTGGGATCTAATATTAACTTAGATAAAGACTAAGTCAACTGTGGTTTTATTTGGTCAAGTTAGTTCAAAAAATAACAAATCGGGCTGAAATTAGCATAAACTTGCAATATATATTATATTCGTAAGACAGCAGACAAGGACTGAATGAAGAGAGCTGAAGATAAACTGAGTAGCGTGTTATAAGAGAAGCTTATGCCCAGCAGTGGACACGGTTGATGTTGATGATGATTCAACAACCAGAGATGATATAGATGTGTCTATACTTAGGGTAGACTTAACAGCCTAATAATGTCGGTTATTTTCTTTAAGGTTTTAAAGTATTTACTTTGCTATGGGATATTAAGTCTTATTCTCTATCCTAAAATCGAATTATTTAATTTTTGGCAATGTTAAACGTAATAGCTTCTGTAAAACGTAATAATTTACCAAACTTAATGTAGGGAAAATTCAACATTAGGTTACATAGCAAGTTTGTGTAATAAACTGAACAATACATTCGGTTAAATGATAAGTCAAATTAAAAACGTATAAAAAAGAAAAAAAAAACTTAAAATAATTAATTACTTTTTACACGAAGATAAGGCCTGTGAGGTGTACATCGCGCTTGCAATGATACAACCAATTAAACGTACATACCTACACCCGAACGATTGAATTGCATTTCATATCACATGAAAAAATATATACATAAATAATAAGTCCAAAATTTACATTCTAATTGTCTCTAAACTATAGTTAAAGAAGCAATTGAACGTAAATGTTAACAGCATGAATATTCTGTATTTTGTAATAAATATTTATGATTTAGTAAATCCTTAAGCAAATATAAAAACGCATTTTTAACCGAGTTGAAGTCGTGAAATTTTGGAATAAAGTCTTCTTTTTAGGACGTTAAATATTCCACTATATGATCAGGAACTATTTAGCTAATTCGATAAAATATATTATAAATGGATAGGCACATAGCTTTTTAAAGAAAAATATCTATGATTGTGATAAATAAATCTATGATTATATCAATAAAAATAAAGTAACAGTCAGAAACATACTTCTGACAACCTCTTTCTCTTCTGAGGAAGAATATTGCCAATACATTACCAGCCTTTAAAAGTAACATGGTATGTCCCTCGTGCCTGTAGTTACTGATTGACTTACCTATCCAACAGGACATAAAAGTACTAATAATTGATGTTTGGCGGAAGAATATTTGATGAGTAAGTGACAAACAAGTAATATCCTCAGAAATTTACAGTTACATCAAACAAATTGTCCAAAATTTTATTTCTTTGACTAAATATGGTTATGAAATATGTAATAATCCTATTGTTCTAATTTAACTTAAAAATAAAATAAGTATATTTATATTTGTGTACGGAACCCACAATAAATATATTAACTACATTTAAAAACAAAAGATTTGACTAAACTGCTATTTACTAGCAGAAAATATATAAAAGGCAAGCGATAACCGAACATGCACAATATAGTTGGATAGCATTACAGCATGGCAGTCATGGGTTGTTTGTTATATTTCGCAATCGTTGGACTCCAACTTTCGAGTACCTTAGCATCAGGTGAGTTGCTGCGACAAACTATTAATAATGACCCTTAAGTAAAAATAGACACCCTTGTATATAAAAACTATATAGAATGTTTTAATTGTATTAAAACAAAAGTAAAATAATTGTGAGGCAAAACGGCCTAGTTAGAACGCGTGTGTCTACCGATGAAAATTCAGTGGTGACCCTTGTGTAGTGAAAAGCCCTTAATTATTCTCGTGCTCGTCATTGAAGAAAAATATTGTAAGGAAAGCTTCATCTATTAAATTTTAATGAAATTCTACCTTATGTGTATCCCTAATCTACATTAAAGTAGCCTGGTGGAAAAAACTCAAAAACATTCTCCCCAAAGGAAGAGGAGGCCTTAGCCCAGCAATGGGACATGGGAAAAACATTGCTTGAATAAAAAGTAACACTAAATAGCTAAAGTTAAGACAAATTAACTCAGACTGGATTATTAGTATATGTAATGAATTATAATTTTTTTGTAAATACATTTTTGTCCTTTATTAGGTACTGTCCCTTTGACCAGTTTCCTTCAGACCAATAATTTTTTCAACATATTCAAAAGAGACTCTGATTTTACTCCTTATAATGGGGCTTCAACAAAACCCCCACAATTCGATGTTTTGAAAATAGACGGAATTGATTTGAACAAGGACGGTTGGAGATATAACACAACAAATCTAGAGTACAGTGGCCTAAATGAAGCAGTTTTAGATGACTTTGGGTAAGTTAAATATCAATTATCAGTCAATATATTTTATTTTCTACTATACATAGAATAATTAAGTAGGCCTTTGCATACCATAGAACTTTGAATTAAAATGGATGAATTGGTCGATGAAGTGAAGATATCTCTGATATCTTCATAGAAAACATATGTTTTAGAATCTGTTATTTCTGTATATTGCGTTATTCCACAAAAGGAAAAAATATCAAACTTTATGAATTGTTCTTGAAGATTGAACTGTAATTTTTTTTATATAATGATATGAATATATATGATAATGATAGGTTATAATAAAAGTCTTCTTTGGAATACCAACAAATATATTGAAGATTTTTAACTAAATTTCTCAATGTTTAATTTAATGTTCCCTTAACGTTGTAGTGAGCTGTAGTTAAAAAATTTACAGATTATAGCATAGAGAATTTACAAGCAGTTAATTTAATTGGTGTTTAATTATTTTTCAGATTTAATTTCATCTCTAATGTTACACACATAACCTTCCATACCGATATGTTGGTCACTTGTCAATACATTACCGATGGAAAGTTATTTTCGCAACCCATTAGCGGTGAAGGATCCTGTATCGTGCATCTCAGTAAGTTTTTTAAACAAAACAATCGAATATTGAAATAAATTTCTGTTTAACAAGTTATTTTTAAAGATTCAAATTACTAAATTATTGTCAAACGAATTACAAATAGCTACTTGCAAATTTTCTAATCGATATTGCAAATTAAAGTCGATTTCCTAGATATTTTACATACTCGCTTTGTGGGTTAAAAACATGTATAGAATGTCATTAGAGTGTAGAATAAAAATTCTCCGGAATCAATTGTCAAAATAAGCAGATTCATCAAAACTCATAATATTTCATGGGCAATGACAAAATTTTATAACCTGTACAAATTAATAATAATCACGACGCTTGAATTAATGAGGACTTATTAGGACATTATTATAGTACACGACATAATGCTGATATTATTTGTTTTTCAGACAATATTCAATTTGGTATGATCATGCCGTTTAGTGTTCTGGAAGAATCTGGTGAACATTATATAAATCTTAGAAACTACCGTTACTTTTACGATGTAAAAGATAATGCTGACTTTACACTAACTAATCTTTACTATGGGGACAAGGAATCAAGTGAGTATATATTTTATGAATATATATTCATATTTTAACCTGTGGGAGGCAATGATCCAGATAATATCTACGTATTTAGAGAAAATAGCGGCATAGAGGATACAACATCAGACAGTGTCAAATTTGTAGGAATTTGGCATTTTCTGAAATATAGCCGGTTACAGCTAGCTGACAATTTTTCACTATATGTGTAACATTTGTCTAGCATTGTTTTGTAAATAATAAGTTCAACTAGAACCATTCAAGATGAAGAACACTCGTTATGACTGCGACAAATTTTAGGTAAATAATATTATATTAATGACAAACGGACGTTATTTTAAATATTTATTTATTATTTACATTACTTTTTAAAATAAAGGTATCGGCAAATTTTCGGCAAAGTATGACAGCAAATTTTTCTTTTTTTATCAAACTATCGTTTATCATTCAAGCAGACAACAAAACATATAATTAAGAAACGATAATGACACTAAAAAATTACATTCGATGTTACAAATTCTTAAGTGCTGTATAGAAATTATTTGTCAGATACACTTAATATAACATACATTTTAAACATTGCATTATATTATGATGTATTGAATTAAATACTAAAACATGACGATAGAAAAGCCTTATATCAGCGTATTTGAATAAATAATTTGTTATATAGTATAGGACGGGCAAAGGGCCACCTAATTTACCTAAGTGGTCACTACCACCCACAGACTTTAAGACAGTAATCTGCATTTTACGAACCGTGGGAGCCGTGATGTTGTGTCATTTGAGCCTTAGTTACAATAACTTGTAATATCATACTACCTAATATGACGCGAGAATCTATAGCGACGAATATGGTCGAATGGCGCGATAGGGAGCTATTTCTATTGGTCGTGTAAATCGGCAGTAATCGGTTTTATTTTCATTACATTGCATTTTCCGATGCTACATCTAATATGTGTTGTACTGTAGGTGGTGCCCAGATAGACTTACACAAAGCCTTAGAAGTAATTTTTAGTAATTATAAGACTGTTTATATAAAAATTTATAAATTGTATTGCTCTCGTTTCAGGTCACAAGATGCATTATCTCATGAACTATAATTGGAAGTTTATCACAGAACGATATTCAACGATCTTCATAGACGCAGCCGCTGATTATATCTTCGAAATGTTCCGAAACAACATGCTTGATATGCCTTTAAAAAGTCACGCTGGTCACTAGACAAACTTTAATTTATAATAAGTTATAAGATATATTTAAACCGAGTTATTTAAGAAATATTTAAAGCCTTTCGTAATTACGTATTTGAAGTATATAAATTTTACCATTTAAATTTAGATTGTAACATTCATTTATGCATGTTTACTATTCATTATAAGTATTATAATGATTATTAAAACATGTAAAATTTATGTTTCGTTAATTAGATTCATTTTTTTTTATTTCGTCGTTTATACTTTGACAACTTATTTATCAACCAATGTCTCACCACAGACCTGAAAAAACAAATAGAATTTACATTATTTTAATTTATTGGTTCTGTATTATTATTATTTTTTTTTAATTTCGCAGGATATATTATAGTGCTCATGTATGTAAGTAAATAATCTTATAAACTGAAAGACTTCATAGTTTATAAGGCATGGAAATGTAAATGTTTCCAATTTGCAGGCTGTGGACTGTTACTGATAATTTTTCGACAGAAAAATCAATAGTATCAATCAGTCCGACCCATCGTTTTATTCTGGGACCGAGGAACAGGTCTTATATCCAACAATGTCATCCAGGCAGTCATTCAAAAATCTCGCTTAGATTTGTGGTCTACGTACAATACATTCAGTTAGTACGTACTTAATTTTTTGTACCTATTATTTTCTATTGACGTAAAATCGATTATTAATTTTATTAATTATTCATAATTGAAATAATTTATGATAATTATAAATGCTCCTTAATTTACACATTTGTAAACGAATGGGTACCGAAGGAAACAATTAATTGTTTAAATTGAATAAAAACTTCTCGTGTAATATTGTTTGAGTTTTAAATTCTACCGTCTGTTTTAAATACGTTTTCAATGACGCAAAATTGTATTATATTTATATGTTTTTGTTTCGAAATAAAACAATATTAATAACACCTGATTTTATTTCCTTATAAACTTTTAACCAACCAAAGTGTTATCGACATTGGACGTTTACTAGAATAATAAATTGTAGCATAAGATTTAACACATTCAAATATAAATTTGAATAGAATTGACGCTTTGAGTTGGTTCTTTAATTAAGATATTCACTATAGAAAGTGTAAAAATAATATATTTAGCTACGATTCAAATTTATTATGATTAAAAGAGCATGTAATAAGATTTTATTCTATCGCAATCGAATACAATTTTAATCGATGTTTGTAGTCTTCTTATTCTATTTAAATAATTACTCATGGTTCTGTTGAAATATGGTACAGAATAAGGAATCGTAACCTTTACAAACGAGTAAAATTGATGCCTATTTACTAGTTTTTCTTTTTTTCTACAAACATCAGAGTATTAATAACATTAAATGCTTAAATACAGGGTTATTGGTATGTAATTGTAGCAGAGTAGGAATCATTTCGTCTACTGAAAGGAGTCCGGATTAAACGCCGGTTGATTTCTATGTCATGGATCAAATCGAATCCCTAGTATACGGTGTTTCGCCAATATCAACCGCAGAAGATTGCTAAGTACAGATTACACAATTATTAGAATACGAATTTCCAAAAAATTACTTTCCTATCAGAGACTTCTTCTTCAGGATAATAGTAAGGATAGAATCCTCCATTATTCACCGTAGAACATGCTGTGTGTGCTGTGCTCTGTTATAGAGAGTTTCTCGGATTCGCTTATTAATACTTTATTTAGGCTATATTACAAAATGTCTCGTTTATAACTTAGCTTTTGAACTGTTTGTTTCTAAACTTTATTTTAAATTTGTATTCAGTATGTCAGTTTAATAAGTAAGTAAGTTTTTTTTCATTGGTTTCTATTTTTAGTTAATTTTGTGAGAATTTTAAAGAGCGACCTTTAGTACGAATTCGTTCATTTTCAAATACGAATGCCCACCATCGTCCTTACTGGTGATTTTATTTCGATTGATTTGAAATAATTTTCTTCTTTTTATACATTTTCGAAAAGCTAAAAAAAGGTTATATTTTTAAAATAATCTGCAGGCCAAGTGTCATAATGATTATATGATTTTTATAAAACATTGATACTTTTTGTTAAATACACTACATTTTTGAAGTAGCATTATGACAAATTTTGAAAAAAGCTAAAAAATGTGATAACTCAAAAATGGTTCACTTTTGGACTATGCATATTGGGGTTAAAATTATTGCAAATAGTCACCCCGATCACCTCCTAACGGATATACGTTGAGTTACCAATAACCCTGTATATACAAATATGAACTAAAACTCGTTACTGTATAAATTTTGACCGCGTGGAAGGTGGCAAGAATGCTAGTTATAAGTATTTACTAGTTGAGATGTTTTTTTTTCTGAAAAAAAGTTTAAATTGAATCGAATTGGATTAGAATATCCGATAAGAATTTATCGGAGTCATTAGCTGGTATAATTTTATTTTAAATTTGAATTTGACTTTCGTTTTCAATAGTTTAAATATTAATTTAATTACGCTGTAAATTCGCGAGTCAAGTTCAAAGTTTGTGACTCATTATTAATTTATTCTTACGATACACTCTAGTCACTACCTAATTTATACACATGAATATATGTAATCTAAACCAGGAAATATGCAATGAACGATGTGAATATAGTCATAAATAAATCAATAGTAAGGTTATTACTATAAATATTTTATGTTGAAGTTTAATACTAAATAGCGTAAAATAAAATAACGTAACAGGCTAAAGATAAATATAAAAAACACATATGATACGATTGGACTCACACAATGTACAGTATTAAATTACATCGTATAAACAAAGTCTCTTACCGCGGTCTGTCCCTATGTATGCTTAGATCTTTATAATTACGGATTTTGAAGCTGTTTTTTAATAGATAGATTGATTATAGGGTAAGGTTTATATGTGTAATACATGTATAATATAGTAGAGAATGACTGAAAAACTGTGAACATCGTAAGACATTTAAGTGTGCGAAGTCGGGGCGGGTCGCTATTATCAAATATGTGAAGTAACTGACTGTAAGGGCTTACAGGCTACTATGTTTAGTATCACTCTTTGAGGAAAATGTTTGGAACTAATTCTACGCTATTCCAATACATGTTTAAGGCTAAATATGAGACTAAATTTTATTAGACACACACAGATTCTCTCACATTGTCCTCATAAATACAAATTAAGTACTCAAAAATTCAATTGTCTGGGTTTGATCCCGCAATCATCGTTTAAGATTTTTGCATGCGCCCTAACCACTGGGCCATTTCAGCTCTTATATAAAATATACTTTTGCAGTATTTCAGAATAATTTATAAGAAATTCTTTAATATTAACATGCAATAAATTTTCAAAAGATCCACAGCTGTAGTGCCTAAATTATATTCTTTGCAAAAATAAAGAATAGTGTCTGCATTTTACGCAGAGCTGTGATGTCTACAGATCGCAGTTCAACCAGTTGCAGATTTTTTAATCTATTTTCTTTTTCTCACTTCGTTGCAATTTATTCTTCAAAGAATTAAACTTGCTTTTAATCATTTTATATTAATGTTCAAATAATAAATTGAATAATTTTTATACACTTAGTTACATGTCTTATGTGATGTGATTATGTGTAACTTATTTACAAACAAATCATAAGATACATTGTTTCTTTATTTTAAATTACATATTATTTGTACAGATTTTTAATGTATTACAAGTTACAGATTTTTTTGTAAAATGTTTATTGTTTTAATATTAATATTTAGTTTTAACATATATAAAACTGTAATCAATGATTACTTTATATTTAAAAAGCTAATCAAACTAAATCCATTACTAGCTAGATGCAAAGATTAAAATAAACTTTGTAATAAAAATAAGGTATCTTACATCGCCTAAAGCTTTATTAGTATTCAGAATATGATTTCAAGGCGTTTTCATATAATCAAGATCAAAGAAAACGTTTCAAATGTGTTATTTATTTGATAAAAAAAGGTTTCTGTATAAAAATTATATTTTACCATTGAAAAATAAATAATTTTTTCTGCATTTGTTTAAACATATAAAGGGCTGATAAACAAATATATTCATCTATGCTTTATGACTATCAGAAACAACTAAACAGATTTCTATAGAAACTCGTTGTAAAATATAAAGCAATTTCCATAAATTGAAAACTGTCAATCAATCAAGTCGGCCTTTCCCGAAAATGACGTTTGTAAAAAGTTTACATTTATGATTTTTTTATGCAAACGCTCTTCAACGTGTACTTTATTATAATAGGTGCAGTTTAAGTCATAGAAAGGAAAACTATACATACGGTTAAAATTATATAAGAATTTGAAATTTGTGTAAGTTCGCGATAAACTCCAAAACTACCTAACGGATTTTCATGCGGTTTTCACTAACAGATAAAAGGATTAATAAGGGGATTTAGGTATATAATTTATCAAAGTTTATATGTAAATAAGTTGAACTAGAACGTTAATTATAATTAAACGTTATACATAATTGTTAAACATGTCGGAATAAAGCAACATAAAAAAATATAAATAAAATGTAAAAATATTTAAAAAAAAAACTATGGCCACCCACCCGTACGAAGTCGAGACAGGCCGCTATTTATTAATAATCGTAGCTGCATCTGAATTTCAATAAAACATGACGTTTTTTTTATTAAAAAGTAATAGTAGTTATAAAAATAAATAAAATACTTTTGTATATAAAATATAATAGCTTGGAAGCGTTTGGCTGAGATGCTTTCACGCTTAAACAAAACATTAATTGAAGCATTATTAATATCCGCGAAAACTAATCAATCATGTAGACAATTTAGGAGCGACCTCCCGTCGTGCTGTCATCCAGTTGGCTCTCAAAATATTTATTTTAAATTTAACGATCATCCGCTAAATGCAGAACAATAACGCTCAATAGCCTGTGTTTCGTGTATCTTTTGGGGGAAATTTGTAATTTTCCCGACACTAGCCCTTTCGTGCGGTTTTTTTCGCATTAAAAGGTACTGGCTCGCACAATATACGGCATGACCATTTATCAGCAAAATGGTCCATTTAAAACAAATATATTTTAATTAAATCACATCAATTTAAATTAAGAATAAATAATACAGTCAGCTTCTTAGTGTACATGGCAATAAAAATGACATTGTCGAAACTTATTTATTTTGGTTTACACAAAATTCGCATAAACCTTTAATCACACGGTAGTTGATACACGCTACATTATAACAAGCAGTTTTAAATATGGAAAGCGTATCGAAATTCTACAATAACAGATTTTAATATAAAAAAAACGACAAAACTTTAGCGACCCGTAACTTTAGACAAGAATCTGTCGTCAAATTGTAAAACAACAAAACGTAATATTATTTACAACTTCCATGTAACTTGAATTGTAAATATATTATTGTTTGTTTCTGCTAGTCAGTTGTAATATTCTACCAAGGCCTGAAGACTCTGAAGTTCGTAACAAATGATGAAAAACTTTAAATAAAAATCATAGTTTAACTTTAATGGACTTTAAAATAATACAATAAGTTATGTTAAATACTATTATATATTCAAGCAGTCGCAATACAACCATTAATCTTAGAATAAATGATCTAGTGTCACATTAGCTGCTAATGGCTTCCGTGAAGATATCATCATTACACTTAAGGCAAAAGATGGCTTTTATTTATCATTTCTTGGAGTAAAATGGAAATGAAGGAAAGACGGAATGGATTTCATTCGTTATCCGTCTGTTCAGGTATATTTTTAATTGAGTATAATTGCAATTTATCATCTTTGTTAATAAAGATTCATTCTGGATCAGTTGACGAGCACGAGCTCATTAATGGACATCAATGGACTATATCGCATAAAGAAAGAAAATAATTTGAATCTAAGGCACTTTGGATAACACTATCATTGCCCGCATAGTTGGTCTAATGGCTGACGATTGACGACCTCCGTGTTGGAGTAGTGTAGTAGCTTACATAGGAACATTACTCCGAGGTCCCGAATTCAATGCCCGGCCGAGTCGATGTAGATTTCATTAGTTTTCTATGTTGTTCTGGGTCTGGGTGATTGTGGTACCATCGTTATTTCTGATTTTCCATTACACATGTTCTTTAGCTACTTACACTGCGATCAGAGTAATGTATGTGATTTTGTCCAATATTTTTTTATTTAAATTTATTTAATGGCTGAGAACTTTAAAAATAATTTCAACAATTTAAAGGCATTATTTGAAATAGCACAATCTAAGTTAAAAAGTATTTAAAACGAAGTTCCTATGTCAAAGAAATAAATAAAACATTAAATGTTAATTGAAATTTTACTTACAGAGGATCTGAACATTAAATAAAGGGACACAGACTGACCCAAAGGCAGACATACACACAGCGATATGACAAATCAACAACCGAGTCGATATGACGAACCAACAACCAGTCGCTACAAATAAAACTAAAATCATAATATTTATTAAAATAAAACAACACATACGTTATAAAATTAAAATTTGTAACGAATTCGCTGAAGTGAACAGTAAATCTAAGTCAGACAAACCAATAATATCCAAAACGTTAACAAATTTTTAACTTGGATTCTTGAAAGCGACAATTTATTATCTGTGTCATTATTCATCTGAGGTTTTTAATAGATCTAGATATTGCTTCTTGCTTTCATTTCTTTGAAAGAATGTCAGACTTAATGATTAAGGTTTTTAATTAATAAACGGAATTGAAGAATAAAAGATGCATGAGTCAAAGATATACATGTATATCTTGTAACTGTACTTCTCGGTCACTAGTGAGGGATCATAATCAAAATAAACTTTATGCAAGTATTCTTTTACAAGCACTTTTGAATCGTTATTTAACAATTAAGTGAAACTACCACCGGTTCAGAAAGTAGATTCTACCGAGAAGAACCGGCAGGAAACTCAGTATAGACTCTTTTTCAACATTTACAAAATACAGTCAAATTAGTTAAATACAATCATATATGTATGAAATGTGCTTGGATGATCCTGCTTGGAAGTGAACAGGTATTAATTCCACGCTTTTTTATCATCTTCAAAATCTTGTATCGAATAATATGCCTTTTTTGCCAATGTATTTTTTACAAACGATTTGAATTTAAGAAACGGCAAAGTTAAAAATGTCTGTAGATATATTAGTTATACAAAAAAAATATCCTTCTATGAATACAATTTTGCATAGAGTATATTTATGGTGTAGCGATTGAATAGAACTCGTTTAAATTAATTTCCAAGATGACTCTCAGTTTAATAGATAAGCTTAAAAATATTTCGTGTACCTAATAGGAATTTTAACAGCGCTACACATACATTGAATTAACATATAAATAAGTTTGATCAACAATTCACATTAGTCGTGTCAAAAACTAAAAACACGTAGTTATTATGATAATATAGAATTTATTTGTTAATTAAAGTTGTGAAAAAAGCAAATTTTCTATTAGCACAACTATGACAAGTTTATAACTTTCAAAAATTATTCTGAAGTCGCATTTATACTTAAAACCAAGTTATAATTAAAAAATTATAATACGAGAACAAAAATACAAGAAACCGATCGGTAAAATTTACATTTTCATGAAGTCCTATTCTCAACTAAATTGTACTCGTAATTTACAATTAATTAAATTAATTTTCTTGGTGAGATCTTTGAATTTCTTAGCTCGTATTTTAGAGAGTAGCTATAGAACAAGTCACTAGTATTAGTTAAAAAGACTTTAAATAATAGGTTATTGTTATAAGACTATCCTGAGACCTGCATATATGGACTGAAATTTTGATGACTCATATGGTTGATGGATGATGATCACAACTAAGTTTGATAGTACGCATAATTGTTACGTAAGAGAATGTTTTCAAGAAGAAAAACAATCATAACATGGAATAAAGATAAATTAATTCCATAATATTGACCAGACCTACTTCAGAATTGATGACTATTCTTAAGATAGACTTTCCAACGCAAGTCAAATTATGAGAGTGTAGCGATTAGTATCTCATATCCAAAAAGATTGAAAAGAGTTCAAGTACATAATAGACAATGTATTTTATATATTTTATTGTATAATGTCCTTTTTAATACAAAAAAACTAAAGATTTTACGCACACCCTCGAACGCTAATTTTGTCATTTCGAGTAGTTCAGTTATCTTGAGAAATCATTTAGAATATCATGAAGGAACAATATCTGAAGGCGATGAATTTTGGTGATTTTTGTGCACTTATTTTACTTTACATTTTATTATATATTATAAATATATATATGCATGGCGGTATAACGAGTTACTTATCATACTACTAACTTTTTTATACCTTTACTAAAAATACGCTCTCGATAAAAAAAAAATTACACAATTTTTTGTCCAAATTAAACTATATGTTCACTTACCCTTCAAAACGGGACATAACAATACAAAGTATTGCTCTTTGGCTCCGGAATATTTGATAAGTTCGCTTCACTATCACTTAATTCAATATACTATTGTTTGTCTATATTTCGATGGAACTTGTGAAAATATTGAAGATTTCAATTTCGAATTGAATACAGACGTAATCCATCTCGATCGAGTTTTGACATGCACTTTTATTAAAAACTATCCGATAAATTTACTTGGATTTTCATCGGATATGTTATAAGAAAATATCGTAAGGAAAGCCGGTTGAAACGAAGTTGCTATCAATATATTATAATATGTAGTATGTGTATTAAATAACAGACAATATAACAAATCAATAACTGTTGAGAATAATTTAATGACAAGACACAAAGTTACTTAGTGGTAGGGCCTTTTGTAGTACAAGTAGTACTTCACGATGTGTCGCTCTCAAAAAGTCGGCGAAGTTTAACCGAAATTCTACCAAACTTCGGCCGATGTTTTTACTGTCACCGAATGTTCGGTCGAATTTCCTATTCGGTTCAATACACATTCGCCCATCTCTAAATGTATTATAATATGTAATAGAAAGAAACAAAGATAAAGAAAAAAGAGGCTAATGTTTCATGTGTATAAGGCTTTTTTCTCGCACTCAACAGTAAGTCGCGCAATTAAACTTCGTTGCAAAAAAAGTAATTTTGGGATTAAGAAAATTTAGAGACAATTATTTTCTGTTATCAGAATGTTACTGCAAGTGCAATGCAGGCATCTTTATGGTAGCAATTAGCGCCGATTTAACACCGGGTAATTTATTTCGCAGTCATGCTGCGATTTCTAAGAAAACTTTAATTAAGACATGGAATATAAGTACTTTTAAAGAGATAGTAAAATATAAATTCATTTAGAATTATTAAATACTAGTAAAAATTATGAAATGATGATTTCTTTAAGAGAAAAGAGAGCATTGTCTAAAATTAACGCGAGTGATCTCAAAAATAAAAAAATAACAATAAAAAAATAATGAAATCCTTAACTTATATTATACGTATTATTGTTATTTTTAGTAATCATTCACTGTATATACACCTAGCATCGTTCTTCCTTTTTTGATATGTTATGTTCAAAAGATAGGTCAAATACAGACTCTTAATAAAGTTTATATAAGAAATAAGATTATAATTATGATAATACGCCTGTGATAGTTGAATAGCTATACGCTAAATATATAAATAACTAATCGTAAAAGGTTGATAAAACTGTTTGGCTTACATTAATGGAAAATGCTCAACGATCAGATGACAGTGATAGCAGCGTTAGAATATCCTTTTAGTTTATTGGGGTTTGATATTATCACGAAGACATATCATGTCATCCGCAGTTTGGACGAATAACGCCAACCTAGCCGCGAGCAAGCTTCCATTTCGTAGATATTTCGAGCAATACCGAATTTTATCTCATCGTATTTGCATGGCAGTGACGTGATGTTCACTCATGCCAAGTTTTATAAAAGAGCGAACAATACCCCAAATTGTTTGTTTTGTGTTTTCGTGATCAGGGCTTGAAGAAGAGTTTCTTAGGAAAAGAAACGAATACCACTTTGTACACAAAAATATGACGGTACATAATCAAATATATTTTGAATCTTTAAATATGAAATGTATTTGTATTATTTGTAGTTCTTGCTTTGAGTTAATTGCTGGTTTAAGGTATTATCTTAATAATAATCTACGCTGTTATGGGTTTTAGTTACATTTAAGAATAGTGTTCTGCTGGGACCAATAAATGGCGATGTAGTTACGTCTGTTTAATTGTCAGAGATCGTTAATCCTTTCCTAGTTTAATTTAGACTAATTTACCACGCGATTTCATAATAAGGATTGTTTTAAAATAATGTTTCATTAAAAACATATATGATATATACTAACGTTGTAATAACTTTAGTAAAGTCTTTTTTATAAAAAAAGTCAACTCATTCGATTAAGCGACTTGAAACAAATTAATATCAATTAAAAAAAACCATGATAATTACTACATTTTTCGATAATATAGAGTAGCACCAGAGGACAATAAGCTACGGCTAGTTAATTGCTACCACAACGATTCAGAGCCATGTAGGCTTCTAAGCTCGTGTGCTTAATTTCGTAAGTAAGAAAACTTAAAAGTCGTATTGAGATGATTTTGAATTTTAAACCTGTCAAGTATGCTTTAACTTAGGGAACTGCGTAAGTTTCATTTAAATCGGTCTAGCAATTTAATAGATGTATTATTTTATTTTTAGTTCAACGCTGTTTTTATTAATTTTGAAGACGGTTAATTTTTTTTATAAATTATTTGTTCCAAGTTATATTAAAAAGATTTTAAAATGTTGATATATGTATGATATGATATATAATAAATGTTTATAAATGCTCTATAATAATTATTGAAAATAATAAAAAAAAGTACTGGAAGGTTATTGTAGTTAAGTCAGCTATATATTATATTCTCCAAGCGTTTTCATTTAATTTTATCTTTTCGTGCTTTTCTCAACTAATTTCGCGTTTCTGGAAAACATCTGCTATCTTTAATTAATAATGACGTCATCCGAAGCCATTTTGACGATGAGTAACATTTAGAAGAGAAAATTGTTGAATTGACGACCGTTTTTCTTCAATTTACTATAGGGAAGTAATTGATATGAATATTTATTACGAAAGTATTTAATTTAAATAACAACGATATAAAGCAAGGAACCGTGTCTTCTTACACGATTTAAAATTAAACTATTTGATAGGTATAGTACGACACAAATTAGATGTAGCATCGGAAAATGCAATGGAATGAAAATAAAACCGGTTACTGCCGATTTACACGACCAATAGAAATAGCTCCCTATCGTGCCATTCGACGCTATTCGTCGCTATAGATTCAGGCGAGAAAGCAAGTGCATATAAATTCAGAGAAAGCAAGTGCATATAAATCGACGCGTCAAATTGACGAATGTATTAGGTCATATGATATTACAAGTTATTACGTTTGTACAAAGATCATATTCACATGAGAAATAAATATTAATAATTGGGAATAGCGTACTCAATTCGGATGTGATCGGTTTTACGAATTTTGCCGATGCTACATCTAAGTTGTGTCGTACTATACTTAATATTTTCGGTTTTAGTTATTTATTTTAGAATACATTCAAAATTGACTAACTTATTTTTGTAACCATCATCAATATAAACTAATATTATAAATATGAAAGTAACTCTATCTGTCTGTCAGTCGCTCTTTCACGACCAAACGCTGAATCGAACTTGATGAAATTTAGTATGAAGCTAACTTGAACTTCAAGAAAGCACATAGGCTACTTTTTTGCCTAACACATGACAACCAACACCATACAACACGAACGAAACCGTGGGCGACTACTAGTATACACATATATAAATGCGGAGTATATATATATGTTTTTGACATTTGAGTCATATCAGTGACAAGTAATTGTATATTAATACTAGCAGACCCGGCCACGCGTTGCTGTGGCTGAATGATTAAGGAAGGATTTAAAAGACAAAATTTAACACAAATTAACATAGCATTTTTAATTTCATTTTATTTATAAATAACCTTTAATTAAAATAAATCACAGTTTATCACATTAAAGTTTACTGAAGCGCCATGTTTCCAACAACAGCATCTCGTAAGTGGATGTAATCCTCTGATCGTAATTTAACTTGGTTAAACCGAATGAATCGCAAGCGTTCACTTTCAATTTTAGCAAACATATCCACGACGTATTGATGATACAACTGACGATATCGAAGAATATAGTTGTCCTGATTATGTCTAATCATTAATCGATGCGCGTAGTAATTCATTGAACTAACTTTTTTATTTAATTCATTACCATTAATTGGATCACGCTGTTTGATATTGATGTGATATTCGTCTTGTCCTTGCCAGAATATCAATGGGTACTGGAGTGCTTCGTACGAACGGTGTATATCTGAAATTCTACTCACAGTACTATCTCGGCGGGTAATTTTTATAGATCTGTTGTCAACTGGATCACCGACCATAATAATCGCAACTTCATCTACAGTTGGCGCATTGAACCTGCCAGCGTGTCCTTCCGATGGTACTTTGTCAGCTTTAATGACGATTTGATAATTGTCACCTTTTAATTGTGATGATACTCTTTTAAACAATTGAATCAGATGATTACGGTTCTCCAAAAAAATTTCTAACGATACTACAATTGATCTCTCTTCTGCTTGTTCAATAAAATTATACTGGCATCGCGTTGTCACACGTTCTTCACAACTGCCCATAAAATAGATTTTGGATCTTCATTTGGCATTGGCATCAATGACCCTATTTTATGGTACACTTGTCCTTGTATTTTAAATGTTGATTCAAAATTACGACCATCAGTTGAGAGATCGCAAATTTTTGATGCTCCAAATGATGTCATTTGAAAGCAAGAATTAAACTTTCGTGTCTTACGCAAAAATAATTTTGAATCATTTGAAATGCCAGAAAGAAGAGATTTCAAAGGTTCAGGCGGAGTAGGGAGTGGTAATAATACAACTTTCCCTGAGGCACAACACATGCCAGGTGATTCATTCCGAAATTTTAACGCCTGACAATGTTTGCATATTTTGTTCATCGCACCGATAGTAACTTTGGGAGTAGTAAGTAATTAATGTCTGGTGCATAATTAAACCCAAGACGAACAAATGATTCACGTGTTAATGCACGACTGGTTCGCTGCCTTTCTCGGTCTCGTTCTCTCAATGAATCTATGTGTTATCCACGTGCAGCTCTTGTTCTCGATAAATATTCTTGGAGACGATTATCACGCTGTTCTCTTGATTCATGCGCACGAATATCAGCTATGCGAATTCTTTGAGCTTCATTTCTTTCTGCTCTTTGTTCGACTGATTCGTGAGCTCTTTCAAGACGCCGTTGTCGAACTTTTTTGCTACGGGTATTGTTGAGGTTAGATTTTTTTGGTGGCATTTTACTGAAAATTTTATGTGAATAAATTCCTTGTACTATTATTTTGTTGTTCTTATATTTCACTGCATTATGTAACTGTAAATTAGTAGCTATATAGATATCCAAAATAATATACAACAAATGAAAATAAAATGAAAAATGATCCAGAAAAAGCGATGTCACAGAGAGTATCGATCAAAAAATGGCCAGCACCACGTGTAGTGGAAAATGAAATCTAAAATTCAACGGTAGCGCCATCTATGATAAGTTAATGATAAACGGTCTGACAGATTTCTGTAAAAAATCCTATGTGAGGCGCCATCTGTTCGAAATTTTCGTAACTTACAATTAATAACAACAATCAACTTTGATAATCAGTTTATTGTTATTTATAAATCATTGAGGCCATTAATCGAAATGAAAACTATCCTATCTCTTAAGTTGGACCAAATTACACATAAATGCCAAATTTCATCAATATCGGTTGAGTTGGTGAAGAGTTCACTGGGAACATACATTGTGACACTGGAATTTTATATATTAAGATTTATTTATGTTATATTACATTAATTCTCAGGTAAAGCAACGTTTTCTACTCTTACTGTGATTAAAGTTATAATTCAAATCTCATACTTTATTCATTAAAATCTTCAACATTGCGTTGCTTAGTAATTTCATGGATAGCTAGTCTAAAATAGTTGCAGCAGAAAATTGTTTTTGTACCTTGAGGCGTTTTGAGGAAGAAAGTATTAAGCGGAGGCAGCTTCACGTGTTTCTCTGGGAAGTCGTTAACCTCATCTTTGTTAGACGACATCTTGTTTTGTTAATATAGGAAAATTATGGTTAAACTATTTTGAGCCGATTTTGGCAAATGGTTTGAAAACGTGACTTTTATCGTTAGGAATTAAATCGGGGAAAGCTGGTTGATATTTCATTATTTGATAAAATTCAAACTCAACGGAGTCCTAAACAATGTGGACTTAATAGCAATATTACATGCACATAACTTTATTATGTGTCTCAAATTCTAATGGAAGCTATCTATCTATATGAAGTCTACCAAACTTAGTCTGTCATGCATCCACCTGTTACCCGCAGTTGTCTTTAGCATCTGGATGAGATTTCCTGAAATGTATCGTCTACAAAATAGAGCGGTTCTGAATAGTTATTATATGCTACGGTGAAATTATAGTTTTAGCTTGGCTTATAATAAATACAAACAAATTATAAACTGTTGATAAATTAGGACAGAATTATTCGATTCGATTTGACGGTAGGGCTTTGTGCAAGCCCATATACCCCATATATTCTACCGCCTAACAGTAATAACCCTAATAATAAGTAACGATACTCGGTTATCGTTGTATTTCAGTTTGAAGTGTTAGGGACGTAATAACTTAATTCCCAAGGTTGGCGGTGCATTTACGAGTAATGATTAACTATTATAACAGTACAAATATCTAAAGGCAGTGGTGACCACTTTTAAGCTGAATCCACCAGTAGCAGTTACAAAAAAATCTAATGGATTCACCAATCAGTATATTCTATCCAAAACTTTGGAGCATTCAGCACTGGCACTTCTCGAGCAACGGGCTCCTGCTGAAAATATCTTTATAGACTACGAAACCACAATCAGAACTTTAGCTTAGGTGGAATTAAATATGTTAGCCATTATGGCGATAGTCAAATAACTAAAACCGTTAAATATTTTCCAAAGTATATAGGACTATAAATTATTCCTTAGCGAAATTACAAAGTATTTTATTTTGAAATTTCATTTCTGTAGTCTTCTGTAAACATTAAATAAAACAACAAAAACAGCATTTTACTCCGTTTACCTATTGATAAAATCTGTAATTTATTCTACGCGAATTTTACCATTTATTTATTATGTTTACTCTATGGCAATATTCCAACAAAATAAAGTAAAATGGGATTTTTTTCCGTGTAGACTCAGTACACCACGAAGATAGGATATTCGGTTGGGAAAATCCTTCTCTCTATAGGTTTTTCTGCACACTTCTATCCTGAAATAAAATAGTTTTTTTTTAAACAAAATTTTAGCTTTCATCTACGTTCTGTAGAAGACGAACCAAGAAAGAATTATAATAATTTAATGTTCATTCCAATGTTCTAAATACAGATTTTAACTAGCATTTTTTTGGGAATACTTAGTAACGATTTTATAAAAGACCGAGTAATTATAAGATAACATTTTTTTTGGGTATGTAAATAAACTGGCTCACTCACTTTCCAAACCAGAACTCATCAGTACAGAGTATTGATGTTTGGAGGTTGAATAAAATATCTCTACATGGATAATACTTGGTGCAAGACCGTCTAGGCAAATACCACCTACTCATCATATTATAATCCTCCATGACTATGAAGCAACGCTAAAAATAAAGGTTAAAGTATCTTTAAGAATTATTTCCCTTGAAACCATCAACTGAAATTGGGTAAGAATGACTTCTTCCTTCTTATGAAGATACCCAATATTTATATTTTTAATAAATTTTTACGTCCTTTTTTAATTATATCACCAAAATGAAATTGAACAGATTTATAAATATCAATGAAACCTAAATCGACTCACGACAGCTTCTTATCTGACCGTATTGATTTTAATCGAAAGGTACTCTGCTACTAAGGAGAGGTACTTATCTCCTTTATTGGTTGTCTAGCTCCTTGGGTAATAAAGATTGGTCTTTTGCTCTTAAGGTTATTAAGAGTCTGACAATACCGATACAAATAAAAACAATCTCTAACAATTGAAAATTAAGAAAAGTTTATATATATCGCTTTGTATTAAAGCAAATTCTACTACAATTTACTTATTTGAGGGGTCTAATTAAAAGAGAAAAACGGATTCTTGATACATATAATACCAGATTCGTTTGCCCAAATTTAGCTCATGAAAATTTGACTTACGTGAATTTGAACCTCCTATCCTCAAATAACCACTGGACGAACGAGGCTTACAAAATAAAGTATAAATGAGTAAATTGCCAGATGAAAGTTGTCCTGTGTCGACAGCACTATATTTAATTGTCTTCTTGTGGCGTTGCCATTAATTAGGTTGAAACATTCCCGAGTAACTTGTCATTGGTCGTACCAAAAAAAGGTGAAATGTGCCTGAAACTGAAGTGCTGTTCTGTAAGAACTCAATTCATATATCACGAGTACAATGTTGAAAACGGGCTCACGGTGATACATAGCGAATCGCCGTCACTCGAATGTGTGTCCTAAATTTGGTAAAACTGCGATAAACAACTACGTACACAAATATGAGCCGAGATGGCTCAGTGGTTAGAACGCGTGCATCTTAACCGATGATTGCGGGTTCAAACCCAGGCAAGCACCACTATATATATGTGCTTAATTGTGTTTATAATTCATCTCGTGCTCGGTGGTGAAGGAAAACTTCGTGAGGAAACCTGCATGTGTCTAATTTCATCGAAATTCTGCCACATGTTCATTCCACCAACCCGCATTGAAACAGCGTGGTGGAATACGGTGGTTTGGAACAAACCCTCTCCTTAATGGAAGAGGAGGCCTTATCTCAGCAGTGGGAAATATACAGGCTGTTGCTTTATTTTACTTTTACACAAATATAATACGTAATAATAAACAAAAATCCTGTTAAATTTAAGGCGACACATACACCCTGTATGTGTCGATACGAAACGTAAGAATACATAAAACTTCTTTTTACCGAATATATATTGATGTATAATATTTTAAGACTACTCCAAATAATTATAATATATTTTTTGGTTTCGAACTAGTGTATTATTTTAAAGAGGTGGTAAATATACGTCGCGTACCTTAATAGCCCGTGGATATCTGACGGCTCCTGTGTCTTGTATTTATGAGATCAAGTACAATCACTGATTCAATAGTAGACAAAAAGGAAATATTTATATGAATATCTGTTCTGTCTAGATGGCAGACAACAATTGGTTCGCCTTAGGGAAGACCAACTCGTATGCAGTGATCACTAACGGCACGGTGGTAGCCACTTTCTAGTTTCTTTAATGACCCTGGCGAGTGTTATTAACAAAATTCTAAGAAAACTAAATTATATGATTTTATTTATAAATTCTTTATTTTTACCAGTAATTAACATTGATATAATAGAACGAAAAAAACGGAATCGATTTTGGTGAAATACGTGATGTTGTCCTTTTATACCAACGCATTTTACATGATCGAGATCCAAATCCAAAATTAACAGGACTTTGATTATAAATGATTTTGTTAATAATGTTGCAACATTCTATTAAAACCGCAGCGTAATTACAAATTCCATTACAAATATTTCATGTTACGAAAACCGAAAAAAGAATATATTTATAACAAATATGTGATTTATTTGAAAGCCGATAATCAAATAAACACATTTTATCTTAAGCTTCACAGATACAATTTCTTATAAGGAAAATAATTTGGTAAGTGCTCATAGCGAATAGAATTAATTAACGCCAGTCAAGACCCAGTCTTATACGTGTTCTCTTTGCCAGACCAAGACGTCCTTTAAGACGGAAATAGTCGTCTAAAAACACAGGAGCAAGATCCTTTGCTGTCTTACCATCATAAAGCAGGGCTTACAAGGGTAAATTGTTTTTATGCCTCGAGGTGGTTTGTTCAGTACTTGAAAAGTATAAGCGTCGCAACTCCTACTCTACGCTATCTTTAAATACCTTTTTGATACTGCCTTTAAATGACATGATCCATAGTTGAATTTATTCATTGGATTCATCTATAAACTTATCGTAATACCCTATTAAGCTGTAGCCAAGTAAAGAGACAAACGTTGAAACGTTGCTTTACAATATATTTATAACATATATTCACTATAGTTTACGAATAATACTGTATTACTATTACGATTTATACTGTATTATGTGAATAGATTACCAAACGGGCAAAAGGTCTACTGTTATCCGTTAATTGAACACAGTAAAAATATTAACTAACCCTTACATCGATAATCCGCATTCTACCTTGCATACTCAGATTTTATATGACATATGCCTGTAGTCATATCTTATCCTGTGAGAAGTACTTTTTTCTTGCCAGTTATTTTAACTAAAATATACTTTCCCAACTGGATTTTAAATTTAACTGAATACTTTAATCGGAAGATTAATTAATAGACGATGAAATATAGCTTTCTTCTGAAAGATTAGGGTCTAGGTATATTAACTTCTAGAAAAAATCTGGACCTCATTTGCAATGCGTTTGCTTAGGAATTACACACATGTTTGCTTACAATAATGCAAGTACACATTTATAAAATAAACAAACTACATTCTCCATAACCTTAAAGTATAAATATGTTATCTAATTTAATTTCTTTAGAGGGACATTCAAGTTAAAATTAATAGTTACATCATTAACATATTATAACCATAACGTATGCAAAGAACTTTTCGTACTGATGTTATGTTCACACCTTATACATTATTAAATGGAATTCACTTCGGAAGTGAAATTTACGCTTAGATAAGCCTAATTTTTAATTAAATTGTTATTTACTACACGACATTGTTTACCTCAGTAACCATGAATTTTAAAATTTTTTTTGGTATTAAATTATAAACATTAATTTCATGATATGGAAAAGTTTGTAAGAAATATGTTATTTCATTTAATTATTCTTGTAAATTTTTGCAATATTTCTGCCTTATCCATAAATCAGGTATAGATAAGTGTTCGAAAAATGCAGGTCCAGATTTTAAAGCAAATCATCGTTCAATACAAACGAGAAGCCTTGTATCAGAAGTTTTGTCACGACAGACAGTTGGACACAGGTAGCTTAATTTACAGAGAACGTGGAGCGTGTTACCCAACGGAGAGCGAGATAAAGTCTCCCTGTTAAAATTTGGATTAGACTTTCAAAACATTTGTTGGAATTACAATCAGTGAGTTGAAAAACAATGCCTATTCGAATCGTGGCAGAAAATGATAGCTACGTGGATATTATTCAACAGAGTACAATATTTTATAACGATTATTTACTAAATACGGAGAAAAATAATGTTTTAGGAATAGCAAAAAATGTATTACGTCTTTTATTAACTTAAAAACAAATCTCATTCGTTAATTTAGTAATAAATAAATACTTTATTTTCATTATTTTTGCAGACGGGATGATAGTATGCGCCGTCAAATAACAATATATAATTTATTTAGGTATTGATGTATGTATTTACATACATATACATATATATATATACATATTTTATGGACTGTGGAGCGATTTAATGTAGCATGTAAGCTATATTTTTTATTAGTTAAAGTCTGAAAACCCTTATTATTAGTGGTTCATTATTCGCCCTAAGTATCAGAATTGTGACTCAACGACGAAATCCTTTCAGCATTCTTGCTACCATTCCATGCGGTCATGATTTGTGTAGGAGCTATTTTGTAAACAATGTACTTATGTACGGAAGTAATTCTTGTACAATAATTATATTCTCCTTCTACTGATTTTGTGTTTAAATAGCAGTTATAACAAGATCGGAGTAAGAAGCTTTACAACCTGAAGCAATTTCCTTTCTTTACCTTTCCACCGCATTATATTCTGACTGGATACTATTAAGAAGGTTTCTTCACCTCTGCTTTTATATAAAAGTTAAACAGTAAATATGATTTTTATTTTATTCCTATATATAAAATTATAAAATGAATACAAAAAACGGTTAAAATATTTAATTTTTATTTATTCACAAGCTGTGACCGCGATATCGTGCGATGTGATTTCTAGTCGATCGTCGATTTCGAATGTAAAATATACAATTACATATATTCTATATATTTATATATCCTATTTATTCTATTTATGATATCCTGACTTTACTTTTGTGCTTTTAATTTGTTTTGACAGCATTAAAACTAGCATTCGGATATGCAATTCGACTACACTTATATTTAATTAGTTTTATCAAAAATAAATAAATCTGTATCTCTTCTGAAACCATGATCTGTTCTGATATGAATCCTTTTAATAGATTTGGAAATATACAGGTTATCAGGATTATATTTATATTTGTATGATGAAAAATATATACTGTGGTCGTCTTAAATAAATAAACTATTAAAGTTACTTGTTAATAAGGGTATTGTTATATAATAACCAAGTAAAAAATGTAGAACATTGTTTTGCATTTTTATTTAATGTAATATTATTGATTATATGTCTAGTACTTTTTTAAACATACATTAATTTTAATTTTAATAATTTATCTTGTAATTTATTTCGTCCTATTCGATTTACTTAGTCGTAAATTTATAACGTGCCTGCCTTATTAGTAATTACATATACATATGTGTGTTTAACGCCAAAGTTATTTATGCTTTAAGTAAAAAAACTATTGTTAAAAAATAAAATTGTTAATATTATTTGTTATTTTTATAAAATGTATAGTACTTTATGTCATGGAGCATTAAATACTGATTTAATTCTATACTGCTACTTTATAATCAAAGTATTAATTTAATTTTTATAAGCAATTTTATAGTGTTGTAGAGTTAAATTCGATTTAACTAATTTGGAATTTAGATTCAACCAGAAAAAACATAGGCACGGAAGTCAGAAGTTGATATTAATTACTCAAATGAACTATGATTTTAATCTAATTTTTTTTACATTTTCTTATGAACATAATGTACGTAAATTTATAATTTTATTATCTACAATTTGTATACATGATTTGATGATTATGATTATGATGATAATAATTTTAACATATCGTTGCAACCCCCATTCATTTCGCGTATGAATTATTGCAATCTCTAAATTAAATTTGAGATTATATTATAATATAACGCTATTTGAAAAAGTAATTTATTTTGTCTTTGTGTGTCAGTATCGTTGCTATCTGCTATATAGTATCGTCGTTATAAATCTGATCAGATTTTAAGCCGCTGAGTCGAGATGGTCCAGTGGTTAGAACGCGTGCATCTTAACCGATGATTGCGGGTTCAAACCCAGGCAAGCACCGCTGTTTCAAGGTCTGTTGGTGAAGGAAAACATCGTGAGGAAACCTGCATGTGACAAATTTCATAGAAATTCTGCCACATGTGCATTCCCCAACCCGTATTGGAACAGCGTGGTGGAATATGTTCCAAACACTCTCCTTAATGGTAGAGGAGGCCTTATCCCAGCAGTGGGAAATTTACAGGCTGTTACTAAATTAAATTTTCTGGTGTTTAAGATGGAAATTTAGTCGTTTGTTTAAGATGAACGTATTGTTCCGGCTGGACCATCTCAACTTCGGCGTTAAATATTAAAATCAATTTTCGCTGTTGAAAATTTTTAACAGTTACAAATTTGGCTTACTATATAGTAAAATATTTTTATTGAATCGCAACAGTTATTTTTAGTAAGAACATGTATGAATGTATTTCTTAATAAACAGTCGATTGATAACACGTAATATATCTTATATGGTTCTCATAAATTATTATGGTTATGATATTAATGAATTGTTTCGAAAACTCGCTCGAACGACAAATATAACTTCGATCCTCCGTCCCCTACTAACTTTTAAATGTTATTACTTCGTATTAGATTATGACATCTATTTTACTCGCGACGGGCACTTTTATTATTGTTTTACAGGATATTGTTTGTTTACCCAACTGTGGTGAATATTCTTCTTTTACTTCATAATAAAATTAAACAGTTGTTTGTATGTTTGTTCTCTATGACTTCGTTAATTATTTTATAGACTATTATGAGTCAATTTGCGTTTGACCGGGACGGTAATAGGGTCAAAAACATTTTTTTTAATATCTTCGTATAGGAGAGTAAATCACTTCCTTTCGTAACGCGTTACAGCGCTAATCTGGCTTCTCTTTCGCTCACGCATATGGCAACAGCAGGCAGGCCCTTCTATCTCACTCTAAGCGCTAGGCGTATTTTGGACAGTTTAAGTTATCACTTCAGTCGGTTCGTCCGGAGACACGCGCGTATTTTTTTCTTTAGATGATGTCCTAAAATATAAACGTTTTATGTAGCTTATTTTACTCCTGCGAAGTATGGCCGATAACTAATTTTTTACATAACTTAATCTGTTTAAAAGTGTGTGTTTTGTATCTTACATAAATATTTATTTTTTAGTGTTGGTAGGATTGGCTTATTATGTTTATTTGTTTTTATTTGATTTAACTCCCCGTTTTATTTCCTCCACCATTGGAACTATGTTTGATTATTTCTTCCAAAGAATCGACAAAAATGTCATTTGCCATCTGACCGTATATTTTCAATTGTAAGTTATTTTAATTTCAATTTACACATTTTTTAAACAAAATAAATTATGTCATTGTATGAGATATATTTAGTATAGAACAACGTTGAAATGAGATTTAAACGGAGCAATAAATTGTTTGTTCGAGCAGCAAATATAACTTCGGTATTGTGCTCACTTTGTGTGTCCAGCAACTTTCAAACAGCGTTACAGTTTCATCTCAGGTAATCGTATCTGCTTCATCCGCGACGGGCACATTGTTCGCTCTTATCTCAGCTAAATTACATTTCGGCTGAGCATTTCTCGTTCACTTTATTTAACGGTAACAACGATTACTCTTATATTATTGAAATTATACATTTTGATTTATATATACATTTCAATATCTATTGAGTTTTATATTATTTATAAATACAAGTGTGCGACTCGCACAACTTCGCGTTTTATCAAAATATTTTTTAGATATTTGAATTCCGAGACAGAATCATTGAAAGACAAGTTTTGTTTTGATTTAATTTCATTATTAACTAATGAAACATTTTTTAAATGTCAAATACATTACTTTCCATATGTGGCCATTGTTACAATCTAATAAATTACATTCAAGATTTTTTTGTACATCTAAGGATGCAGCGCTTCAAAATTAGACCAAACCGATCTTTTATATACAGTTATTGTCCCATAATCACTGGGGCAAAAATCGGCTTACACTATTAAAATATAAGATTTTAAGGTCTTACCTTGAATATTTTTAGGGTAATGGAGTCCTAAATTTGAAAATGTTGTTGCTACATTGGAAATATAAAATAGTGACAGTTGCACTTCTACTTACTTGCTTTTAAAGCCTCATGGGACGGCACCCCAACATGACCGGAATATCAAGTGCAAGACCAACGAATTGAGCTTTAACTAGTATGATTTATATCGACAAAATAACTCATAACATAACATTCTATAATATATATTTAGTAAGTTATTTTTTTATTATAAAGTATTTTGCTTTGTAAATGTATTCTATAAAAGGACATTTGAAACTAACCGCAAAACACGAGCACAAACAAACTCGTCAAATAGCATAAGGTGATATGCACCATTGACAAAAAAGATCTTATATCTATGAGATAGACGTATCAAAATGGTGTGACACGGTAAGTCGATTGTCAGCATATAAGTAGGATAAGAAATGAATTCGTACCGAATCTTACTGCTATGAGCTAAGTTTCCATTGACGTTGTAAGGACATTAATACTCAAGTTCTTGTTAGTTTTTTTGTTAATAAACAATTATTAAATCAAATCAAAACACCTATTATGAAACCAGCCACGAAAAGCCTATTATTTTAATTATTTTATTTTTTGAATTAGGCATCGTGAGCTATCATTATAACATGATAATAATATCCTTTTTTTCAACACTGACAATTCAAAAGTATTTTTAGGAGGCTACTCGACTAGAGGAGATTTTGATTCAGAAAGGATATTATTTATATAACATGGAAAAATGAATGTACCACGTGTAGTTTATAATATGATAGTAATATCCTTTTTTTCAACACTGACAATTCAAAAGTATTTTTAGGAGGCTACTCGACTAGAGGAGATTTTGATTCAGAAAGGATATTATTTATATAACATGGAAAAATGAATGTACCACGTGTAGTTTATAATATGATAGTAATATCCTTTTTTTCAACACTGACAATTCAAAAGTATTTTAGGAGGCTATTCGAATAAAGAAGATTTTGATTCAGAAAGGATATATTAAATAGCATGGAAAAATAAGTGTAAAGTTACCACGAATTAAGAATGTCGAATCAAACCATAAGAACTAATCACGACAAGAAATGAGGAAGTTACTCTTTTCTGCGAATTAATTAACATAAATATGTTAAACTACCTTAATATTATGAATGCAAAAGTTTAGATCGTAGGAAGTTTGTTACTCAATTACGTCAATAGTTTTTGGTTCAGAGATTACCTGCCACCTCGCAACTACTGGCGGAAACTAGTAAATTATAATTTATTTATTAGTTAACGCAGAACGTAGAGATCATGAGCAGGTAATATATTTAACTCATATTGATAGCGCATGTGATCAATAATTTTTCCATCGCTTGTTAAAAAATATACACTCTTACCAACGCTTTCATTTCTCTTTTTAATTAATAAATTGAAAATGAAAAAATGTAATTTAATACCCAATTAGTAAAATATACGTATGAAGTTTTATCGCAACAAATATTCGGTCGTTGATACGGCCAATTCCGAAATCGTAAATTGTTCGATTTATTGTTATCTCCTCGCAAAACGCTTCTGGCGCCGCATCGAATCATAAATATTTTGATTTTTTTTTTTTTTTTTCGTTAACAAACAACGAATTTAGGTCATTTATTAAAAAAACTGGAATACAATTATATTTGTTAACCCAAAAATTATTGTTTTGAAACGAATTAATCTTTTTTCAAATCTGCCGGGCACTTTGATGTCAGACACAGAATAAAGCGTCTAATAGATCTGAGGATAGCACTTTAAACATAATACATGTCGAAACATAATGTGACATGCTTTGGGTATATTATCGTAAAATTGTACATAATATCTATCTCGCGCAATTATAAACTATCGACAGATAGTGAACATTTATTCAACTTACAATCAACATATGCAATTTAAATAGTTGACAGTATTTCGTTTAAGTTAGGTTAGAGTTTTTATGATTTAACAGAAGTGTACTTCGATAGATTGTAATCTCACGAAGTAACGTTAAATTATAAGCAGTATGTTACGCTTTACAATCATTCAACAGTTTACAATCTTGCAAGATAGATTATAATCTAACAGTATTTACAATTTTACGGTGACATATACACAAATGAGTGTAAAACAGTGTTAACATAAAAAAATGTTCTTAACAAAATAGGAGACCCAATCTTAAATCGAAGATTTAACCTCGATGTATTATCGAATCAGTAGTATGGAAACAGTATTATAATTACAAAAAAACATATGACGTAAAATATTTTATAACGATAGCTTATTAATTTTGAATTTTATTCAAAAACCATTAAAAACTATTAGTGTCCGTATCGGATCTTTTCAATTTTGCAAGAAACATTTTGTCGGACGTAAATAAACGGAATAAAGTTAATATTTGTGCTATTAATAGGAAAATTTTATTACTTTATTAATGAGATTAATTTAAATTACTCGATAAATAAACAATTGTATTGCCTTATTGTAAAATATGTGTCGTAAAAATATAACGTTACTTAATTGTTTATCAAAATAACGTGATAAACAACGTATTCGTTCCGTAAGAATTTTCCACTTACGTCATGATCATACTTTTTGTTCGCATAGGTGGAATGGTTGGAGGTGATTAGTATTTTTTCATTAGATACGTTTTGAGTTTCTCGTGACTCAAGTTTTTTATAAGTTCATTCGCGTGAAGTCGTAAATGTAAGAAATATAAACGGTTGGTAGTATACTTAATGCAATCCGGTTTGGGTAGGCACTACCCACTTATTATTTAATCTACCAAAAAAACAATTACTCACTTGTTTCAGTATTATTGCATTCTGGTTTGAAATTTTAGTAAGCCAATGGAAATACATTCACAAGATACATACTCAACATTTTAGTTCCCAAGATTCGGTATCGCATTGGTGACACAAGATATTGTTATATCATAGGGTCCGAAAGAGCCCACAACGTTGGTTTAAATCCCAGATTGGGCCAACAAGATCACCATGCAGTCGTCTGGAAGTTGATAGTGCGTACACTCTCGTGCTTTAAAAAGTACTTAAGTGGTTAGTTCTGCTTCTGACCTCTTTTCGGTCGTATCAAAAAAAGCCGTTCTATCAAATATGAGTTTTATGAGATTAGAGATTGCACCTGTGTTTTCGCACACACTTGAGCACTATAAACACGTTATGCAGTTGGCTGGTCTCCGTCCAAAATTGGTTAGAACGACATCAGGGAATTGTAAATATTTCAACCAGCACCAGTATCTATGTTAGTGACAGTTACCACCAAGTAGTCGATTTACAAGTTTGCTTGTACATTTGATATAAATACAAGTTCCATAATACTCGATATAGAACATTATAATCATGATCAGTGTCCGCACCTACGTAAAACCTAACCTTGAAACGAATCGTAATTAACCCCAAGAACACTGTAGCCAGTTATTTACGAATGCATTGACCTTTGATCGCACTTAAATCATGATGTCGACTTCAAACGTTTACATAATATATATATAATATTATGTATAATGATGAATAATACACGTATTTGCGTCTTTCCACGAGACTTTATATTTATTTTTCTATAATAAGAATTAAGTTGAGGTATACCTACATCTTATATTTTACTAGCGACCCGCCCCGGCTTCGCACGGTTGCAATGCTGATACTAAATATACATACAGAATGTCTTACAATGTTCACGAATTTTCAGACTCTCTACTATATTGTGCATGTATTAGACATAAGTCTTTCTTTTGAATCAATCTATCTGTTAACCACTTCAAAATTCGTTGTGTAATTTTAAAGATCTAAGCATACACAGGGACAGACAGCGGTAAGTGTCTTTCGTTAATACTATGTAATGATACTTGTAGCCTGTAGTATCTAAATCTTAGTGAATCGTTGGTTCAGTGGCATGGTATGACGGTAGATTCCCAGACTCTGGGTTCAAACTCCGATTCAGGTCAATAAAATGTGATTGGGTTTTCGGTCGTTATATCCTCAATAGCAACGAGTACGCCATTTTTTCATCCATAGTTGATCCATGTATCCAGTAATAAGAATTATGTACAGGGGTTTTTTGATATAAAAAATTAAATTTATTAATAGGAAAAGTTATTTAATTACGCTATAATTCAGCTTATATATTACGATCGTCTCTAATTCAGTCAAATTCATCTGCGTCACCAATTTAATACCAGACTGCCTTCTCACTCCATTACACCCTTTGTGGCCGATGATTCATCTCCCTGCCTAATTATTTGAGCGCCCTTTAAGGCAAGGCATCATAATATAATTCGTAATTAAAAGGCCCTAGCTAATTGTCCGTGACTCAGGACGTCGCAAGCATAGTTCATGATATAATTGTACCGTCAGCAGATTAATTTTGAAAGTTTTATTTTTTTTTATTGCGTTTTGAAAATTGGTTATTAGTCAAGATAGTAAGTAGACTAAAATAAGTGTTTCATTTATAACGTTGGATTTATATTATTTCTGGGGTGTTATAACATAACATCATATTATCGACATTGGATAATATCGACCGTATGCCGTAACGAAAAACGACAGGACCCTCTTCGTCGCCGTCATACTCTTTTGGCCATTTATTACAGATTTACTAAATACTTCGATTCTTATCTATCTGATTATATTGTTGTTTTTATATACATCGCTAATGCGCCACCAACCTTGGGAACTAAGATGTTATGTCCCTTGTGCCTGTACTTATACTGGCTTACCCTTTAAACTGAAACACAACAGTACAAAGTATTGTTGTTTTGCGGGGGAATATCAGATCAGTTGGTGGTACCTACCCAGAGGGGCTTGCACGAAGCCCTCCTACAAGGAATATTTAGGATCTTCTATTTTTTCAATTACTCCATTCTTATTATTAATTGTTTTTTATTTTAATTAGACTTGCTTTATAAATCATTGATTTCAATGTCACACCATCTGCTGAGCCGTTTTGTGAAATATCCGGTTGCGTCTATTTAATAAAGAACTAATCTGTGATTAATTACTATTAGACGTCACAGTTGTTTTCCTAAAATAATAACCATATTGTCTCACGAAGTGTTGCTATATTTAACAGCAGAATAAATATTGTGTCGAACCTTGGACCTAGAGACCAGACGACTTTGAATGTTAGTAAATATAAAATGAATTGGTTACATTCATTTCACCTATGAATATATTATCATAATTAAAATTCATTAAAATGTTTTGTTATAAAAAAGTCACATATTATTAACGCTTTTGTAAAATAATTATTTTCAGTCGTCTGGAATACCAGATTCTCATTTCGTGTCCATCAAATGACGATTTACACAAGACGGATTGCAGGAGCTGGCGAGTAACTGTAATTGGAAAGGCCTATGTCCAGTAGTGGACAAACATGAGCTATTGATGATGATGATGTGTCATCACCACTGATAAAAAACTGCTTGTCGAGAAATTTATTTTATCGGTTACAATTAGCTATTCGTTAAAAGTAGAATGTTATATTTGTCTATATCAAATGCCAATGAAATTTACAAACGCAAATCTATTTTAAAAACACTTTTTTCATAATATTTATGATTACTATGAACAATTATTATCAATTTAAAATCTTTAACAGAATTGTAAATTTCATATAATGTTGTATTTAAATTAAAATATTATTTGCAACTTTTAATTTACAACTTACGTACACTTTGAGTATTAATTTTTATGTTTCATGTGCATATAATTTTCATACTGTTCAAATTGCATTCTAAATGAAAGTTATTGTTCTTGAAACATTCTTTATAAGTAATAATTATACAAATAAATAAAAAAATCAAATGAAACTACATTTCTATGATCATTTTTATTGATTAATATAAAATTAAGTGTATTTTTATTAAGTTTTGTTTTTCAAACGGAAAAACTATTAGTGTACTTATTAAAAACGAAATATATAAACCTAAATGTTTGTCTAATATAGTTCGTAAATATTGTATGCATTTGTATAATATTTAACGAACACTTCATAATATTTGCACTATATTAATATTAGCAACTAACCTATTTTTACGTAAATTTATTCCAATAGTACGTTCATAATTATCAATATATAAGCCAGTAATTTGTAGTTGTATACAAACTGTTTCCCAGATTAAATTATGTATTATATAAAATAATAAAACATATAAAGAGACCAAATAAATTTCCCGGAACATAAATAAACACACGCATACAAAGGCAGCCTTCCGTATCTCTTATCAGCGTGAAAATGACATAAGTTTGGACTTTCAAAGAGGGACAGATATTAATAACTTTATAATTCAAAGGAAAATCACGAATTTAGCGGAGGCGGTTTAATTACATGTTTATAAACAACAACAAATATTTTGTTTTCCTAATAAGTGGCGATGGTTTAGTGGTACGACTACTTAAATCTTAACCGATGATTACTGGTTCAAACCACGGTAAGATAGAATTAATTAAGTACCAATTACATAAGGCACCATGGTGATGCCTAATCTAGACGTGTGAATTACAGGCTTTAAGTTAACTTTACTGTATACATGAAAGTCTTTTAAATAAAGGTTCCATTAATTTTTTCCGTATAAAAAACAAATAAACAAGTGTGATAATGCTGTAGTTTATTTTTAGTTTTTATTCCTCTCAAACGTGCAAATAAACAATGTGAAAATTCAGTGCAATTATTCAACGCGGCCTCAGGCAGTTTTTCTTTCGTGTCGAGTATTTCACACAAGTAGATATATGAGAATACAATATACTTTTCCTGCGACTTTAGTATCGAGTTTTTATACGTTTTTTTTTTTTTACAAAATATAAATAAATCAACTCCAGTAGTTACCTTTTTCCTTATAATATGTAAATATTACTTGAACCAACCTTTGTATGTTGATAATTGTAAAATCCGTAAAATTACCTATACTTTACATTTTTATTCTAAGGACAATTTTTATGTGCAATTAGGAAAATAATTTATAAAATATTTCCGTTCTTGCATTGTTTTTTCGTACATTATTTTTTGTTTGGAATAAGGTTTGTTCTGCAAAGTTTGTTACAATGAATACGATATATTGTGTGTGTCATTTTAATTAATAACTTAAGTTTATATTATAAAAAATTAAACATCTGAAATGAGAATCTTTTATAATGAGTGTTGAAATAAATAAATATTATGTAGCGTTCAAATAGATCACTTTTCGCTGTGTATCAAGTAAAACAGGTAAAAAATAGTGATCACAAACGGTAGACGAATACATTTTTCAATACATACAATATTCTAGCGCTAAGAATTGTATAATGTTACGGAACAAATATTCACATTTATAAAACATTGTACGGTACGGTAACTAAGAGTGCTTCAAGTGTTTCCTTTGTCAACATTGAAAACGATCGCGAAAAGAAAAAAAAAGCTGTTGTAAAATATAAACGTCATGACATACATTATTTATTATTCTTATATTTATTATTTTAAAGGGATACATTTAAGGTAAAGAAATATAGGTACTTAAAGTGTATTTTAAAATTAAATATGAACGAAAATATTTGTACTATTTGCTATTATCCAAACTTACATTCCATCACAATAATTCCAATAATATGAGTAATTTTATCTATACCAGATCATATAGAACACAATAACAAAAAAAAAACCGTCATATCGATATTATCATTCTTATACGTCACCATTAGTAATTAAGTAAAAGATGTATTCAATATTCGAATTTCAACATTCGAATAAAAAAAATTTTCTTTGTATTTGTATTCTCTCATTTTATGATACCCATATCTTATTGGTTTTGTTATTTATAATGTAATAGTTAAGAAAGTGTACGTCGGATGCCTTTTAAGTTTTGTCGTTAGAAGACTAGAACTAGAACCTTATATTACTTTTTCTTATTTTTCAGAGTACACTTTTACATTCGCTTAAACCAATTTTTGTAACATTTATTCCACTCTAAAGTGGGCTGTTCAAATTGGTAACTTGAAAGCGTCGACTGGTTCTTCATCAGGCTGTATCCTTTGATCACAAATACTTTTCTTAATTTTAGGAAATTAAAAAAAATCGTTAGGACCTAGGTCAAGATTGTTTGGAGGATAGTCAAGAATTTCTAACTTTTTCTGCTTCAAATATTCGATCGTTTGACTAGAGCTGTGTCAGCTTGATTTGTCGTGGTGCAGGATGATGCGTCGCTTTGAGTTAGATTTTCGAAGTTCAGCGATGATTTTTAGGAAACAAACGATTAACGCAGAGCAGTATACCATCTGCTCTGCGTTAATCGTTCTACAATTTTCATGTGGCCACCATCTTCTTTGAAATGCTTAGAGAACGAACAAATTCAGTCGGCTTTGGTTATTTTTGAAAGACCCAGATTGTAGATTATTTTTTGGAAACCGGATGGTAGGCATAAATCCAAGTATCGTCACCACTGATGATGTCGTAGACGTATTTTGACTCTCCTCGATTGAACCTTTGCTATGTTTTCTTACTCCAAATGACGTGGGCCGCTTTGTAATCGACGGAAAGCAGATGCGGTATCCAACGGCAAATTAGCTTTCTCATTCCAGATCATCTAAATGGTTGTCCCTGATATGTCTAATAGAGCCTCTACCTCTCGATATATCACATGATGAACTTCAAGTATTCATTGTCTCACAGTAATGTATTCAGCGAAGGCGATCTTTGGGCGTCCTTCGCGAGATTTGTCACTGACACTAGTATGTCCACGCTGGAATTTTAAATACCAGCGTTCGACAGTCCGCAGACATGGAGCTTCATCATTAAACACAGATGTTAGCTCTTCTAGATAAAACATTTGCTAAGATAATTTTGAAATTTATTTTTTATGTTGTAAGCATATAGGCTAAACGTTACAATAGTGACCAAAAGTTTTATAAAGGTTATTTAAAGTAGTACTTAGTTTACTTTATTCATCGTGGATCTGGAATAATACTATATGCATTTGTTTTGTATTACAAAAACGGATTTTATAAATCGAATACAAAGGCATTTGCTCAGATATGAAGTACATCAAGCTAGTAATAATAATTATATAATACTAGATTAAAATAGTACCAGATCGGCTGAACACTAAGACTTCTGCGCGTCTTAAAAGCATTATATTTTATAATAGTTATTGGAAACCTAATTAAAAGCTTATATTAGAACAGCATACGTTGCTAAAAATACAAGCGATAGATAACATCTTATTAGTCTCTGAAGGTCAACTCTTTACTCGTGGAAGCTGTCGATTCTTATCGATAAAGTTTTTTATCTCAAAAGATCTTTGAAAGGGTTCCTTTTGACTATATTTCTTTGAGCTAACTGGCTTATAAGCAAATATTTTTATGAATATATATTTATTACATTTCATTATTATTGATAAATTTATTAAAGACCTGTGTGGACAACACAGGCCTTTCACGGAATTAAATACGATTTGGCGAACTACGATTAGACGTTAAAAAATAAAAATAAAAATATTCTTTATTTAAATATAATATTTATATATCCTACCTAGAAATTAATAAATACTAAGTCCACACAATGAGTGTATATTTAAAAAAAAAAAACTAATAAAAGAGGACTACTTACAGTACAGTACAATATATTTGACAATGCGAAAAATAAATTGTGAATTATTGTAATCAGTGTATATTATGGCTTTAAAGATGGTTATTTACTAACGAAAGTTGAAAATAATACTTAATTTATTCAAAAATCCATAAATAAATCAAATTTTTCTCACGTGACACAAAACGCTTCTTATGGGCCGGGCTTATGATGAAGTCACTTTCTTGTAAACCTTGCTTTTCTACTATATGTACCACAGATTAAAATACAGCAAAGTGACGTCACCGACCCCTTTGCAGCGCCATAATGTCCAAGTAGCGATTTTGCGCGCTATTGAAATATGGAATTTTTAATATGATATTTTCGTCAAATATGTACTAGAAATAAAAAACACAACTTTTACTGGGTTCCTTAACTTCTACTAAATAATATAAAATGGATTTTAAAAACCAGTCAAATAACCTATTGTGTTTCGCTCTAAAAACTTATTAAGCAAGTATAATTAGAGATACGTGTGATATAACTTCTTACTACCCAAGGTCGTTCGTACATAGCTTATGTAACAAATGGCTAATGCTTCGAGCGCCGGTATTATGAATTAAAAACATAAGCGTGGTATCTAACGAAAATGTTTTACAAAACAGTATCGCTCCTTGGATTAGGTATTCAAATAAAAAAAAGTTATCTTATTTATATATTATATTACAATAGAAAATTATAGTCAAGATATGATAAATAATACGTCATTGTGCTGAAGTTGATAATATTTAGATTTGAAAACCATGAACTGTGCAATCAAAGTATTTCATTTTGTTACTAATTTTTCACGTATGCCGAAAAGTCATCGGTGTAATAGGTTTTCACTGGGATTGAATCGATGAAACGGTGTAGAATATCATAGAAAATCGGCATACCGACGTCGAAAATACTCTTTCCGAAGGTTTCCATAATGAATTTTCCATTTTGATTGAAAATGTTCATGACGAGTTCACCTTAAAAAGGAAAAAAGCACATGTTATATAATAATTAGACGATAAATTGTATTTAGATTATTTAGAATAATAACATTTCAATGCTAATATAACGCCGAATAATGAGAATAAATTTAAATAATATGAATAATATTTTTCTCAAATATAATTATATACCACAATATTTATTTAATTTGGTTGTTTAAAATATACAAAAAAAAAATTAATACATTAAAGAGATAAATCAGGCGCTGGACCAATATCTTCACGGGGTTCCTGATATAAGAGATCAAAAAAGTTACTAACTTCCTAGAATGTTTTTCCCTTCGTGGAGAAAGATATTTTTCCCTGGATTTCAATTCGTTTTGAAATCTCAGGTTTTGCAGTTTTACTTATACAATAGTCACTAGACTAACAGCAGTCATTTAATTGATAATATTTAACGGTTTTACTTAGAAATATTTTGAGAAACACGAAAGTCAAATCCATGATGAAATACACATGCTAAATCCTAATATAATTCGTTCAAAGAGTCTGAACGTAATAAAAAACACACCCGGCTACCGAATCTAATAAACTCGACGATTGTGAATGCTAGCTATTATAAAATTTACTTAATTTCAAGCCTCGGGATTTTAATCTGCTTTTAGAATTTAGTATTTTTATTACTCTAGAACGAGCATTCATTTTGTGAACATTTTAAAAAATCTTAATCAATTAAGGGTAATAAGTCGTTTAGCATCTATTTTAGGATGACTATTTAATATATCATTCGTAAAGTTTAAGCTGTAATATTACCATTGATAATTTATTAATTAATGATTCATTTTAATACACTATTATTATGTGGTTAATTGTGGTGTTTGTGTTCAGGTGCGGTTGTCGAATTAATTTCATTACTATTACCGCTTTCAATACAAAATGATTAACTATGATTACAGTATGGTTATAATCAAATATTTGCTTTTCGTTAAATCAAAATGATAAGCAATCAAAAGTTGGTACATCAACGGCATGCTTAAAAGTGTATTGCGAAGTAATTCCCTAAATCGCATTTAAAAGTCATAAAGGAACTCGTTCCATTTTTGAATTAAATGTTACTTCTATTTTACCCACACACACATATACCTATAATATACACATACATATATAATAATTATTTATAATTTAGATTAATTTTAGTATAAATTGCAAGTTGCAATTTGTTGCACCACAATATTTTTATCCTAACCTTTTCTTATATCAAATATAAAGATCTCTGCTAGTGAGATATGTTTTTCCTCGTATGCCTGGCAGCAATTACTGTGATAATATATTTTTCTGTGGCTTAAACCGACTGTTTTTTAATTATTGTATTGTGTGCACAATATTATATAAATTTTGATGGGCCATACTTGGTAGAAATTGTGTTTTAAAGATCTAATATATTTATAAATACACGTCATATATGTTGAATGAATATTATCAAGGGTGTAAAAAGCTATATGCGTAATTTTCAAAAATATTTAAAATTACATATCTCTTACATTTGAAGTAATTTTATTCTAATACCATAATTATTAAACATGAATTAAACCTGTAGCATTTTTTGCCATGCAACACAGAGATAATCCAAATTTAAAATTATAATCTAAAAAACGTTTTGGCACCGGAGATACGACTAACAATAATTCAGTTTTACGACTATTATTTTGAACTAAACGCGTTAAGAATTTCAAGGCTTTGAACATTATACAAGAAAAAACATTACTGTTTTTTTGTTAGATTTAAAAACAGAACCAAAACATCGACGCAAAATAAAGTATAAAATTGTAATACATACATGTCGTATGTATTACAATTTTACACATGATTATGACTCATTTAATACTTACTGCTGTCTTGGCCTCCCAAAAGTATTTTGTGAGCTACCAATTTAGCGCTACCAACATCATATTTGTAGTTGAAGTCGTCCTTATGACATTTAAAGTATATTTCTCCATCATCCTGCTTGATTAAGTCGTAGAAAAATTGCAAATTCATACGAAGTTTTTCTGAAACATTACATAATTTTATAATGATTATTTTAAAAAGGAGATAATTGGTTACATAGTATGAGTTTCGATCGTAGTGAGTGATAGAATTTTAATAGGCATTGTTGTTGCAGGCCGTTTATGAGTTGTAGTGAAATAAAGTCTAACCCAAAATATATTAACTGATTGGATGTTAAGAATATCTTATGGTTATGTAACCTCAGAATGAGAAGAACCGGGGGAAGGAACGCAGCGAGATTTTTCTTTTTTTATATTTTTCAAAATGTTATGTCCAACGTATTTTTATTTGAAAAGGCCTAGGGCGATCATTTAATTCCCAAGGTATATTATTATCCTCTAATAAACCATTAGTTTATGCTATCCATTAAAATTCACATTTTGGAATAATTTTGAACGTTTTTTAGGATACTGTTGTAAAGGCGTAGGCATTGCACAACAAAATAATGATAAGCTATGTATATTCATGTAAAATTCTTAACTAACTTATGTTTGATCCTAGTATTAATGTATGTACGTCATAATTTCAACAAAAATCGTTCATATTTTTGCGAACATACAACACATTGACAAGGATATAAGAACCATGCTTGCCTGGGTTTGAATGTGCAATCAAAGGTTAAGATTCACTCCCTCCATACACAGAACCAACTTCGCACAATTTTGTGAAATATGTTAATATATTATGAATAAAAAATAGAGCAACACCTATCATTATCACTAACCTAGTATTATTTTTACATTTCCATCGATACTAATCGGATCATTTCCAAGTAAGTTCTGGAGGAATGGACTTGGGTCCGACACCTTGAACTTTCCCTTAAGCGTGAGGTCACACGTTACTTCCAAATTTGCTTCACCTTTTTCAAAGTCATTTCTGAAAATAAAAGAAATTTTTAATCAAACATATTCTTATATGTATTATACTTAACATAAACTAATGTTGCCAATAGGTATCAAACATAAAAAAATAAATTCAAACAAATTATTATAAAAACCTTCTTTATTTATAGTCAGTTAAAAGTGATTTTAATATTATAGTTGTTAAAGTCTAACTGTCTGTCGCTCTTTCACTAACAAACTACTGAACTAATGAAGCGAATTTGAACTCCAAGGCTACTTTTTTGCCTAACACATTACAACCAAACCGCTAAAACGCGAGTGAAGCCGCAAGCGACAACTAGTATGTGAATAAACAGTCATAAGACAGAGATATTCTTTTAATCTACATATAAGAACTTATTTAAGTCATTAAGCATGCAAGCATATATATTACAAAAAGTATATTTATTGTAAAATTTACCCAAAGTTTTTGTGCTGATTGTCAAAAAAGTATTGCTGTTAAATGGAGGTTTAAATACAAGGGTTCAAGTGTATCATAATTTTGTAGTTGAATATATTATATTACATACATACAGCTTGCCAACCAATTACAAAACATAATTCTCATCTGTTTTTTTTAACGTGAGTGATGAAGCCGCTTGATAAATTGTGCTATTATTAATGGAACAAAGAAGACTAACAGCACTTTTGGCTACCGAGTAGAAACGAAAAGTAGCTTTAATGAAATTGTTTAAACTCATCAAATTTATAAATCTATCATTAAACGATATTTAAAGAAGAGAAACAAGAAAAATCACTATTCATACTAAAATATTTTTTAACAAAGAGATTGATGATAAATAAACACATCGTATTCTTGAACGAGTGCAGTAAATACTCGGTCTAATAATTAATAGTATTTGGTGTAACCAGTTATAACCAAACATTATAGCTACTCAAAATATGTATGTACCAAAATAATGAGATCGGTAATTTTATAAAACAAAATTTCAGTGTTTACGATATACCTAAGTATAATATCTATGTACACTTACAGGTACTTGTTAATCACGCAGTCTTTGACACCTTTCAACTGTCCGTCTTCCAAAGTCAAATTTAACAAGCCCAATATTTCAACTGATATGTTTTGCAGATGCATAGGATCTAGAGCAGGTACACCGATTTCTTCAATGCCAGTTTCACTAATATCCTTTAAGACTTTAGATACACTTTCTATAAAGCATTTTTCATCCTTGACGCTACATTTTTTTACTGTCTCCACTAAAATGAATTAATAATTAAATTAATATTACAGTTCTTATTAAAATCATTTGGTTATAGGGCTTTGTGCAAGCAATAGGTATCATCAACTCATCACATATATTCAACCGCCAAGCCGTAACACAAATATTGTTGTTAATGTGTAAATGACATCTTAGTTCCCAAAGTTGGTAACGCATTGTTGGTGTGAGGAATAGTAAATATTTCTTACAATTAATAAATAGAACTGCTGTTGTTTTTGAAACTTACGAAGCTAATTTTGCAATTAAAACAATGGAAGAGATGTAGAAATTGTGACATAAATCACATAACATATATATTCAACATTCATTAATATTAGGTATATAAGAAGTATCTAGAATTATTATTTGTTGTTTAAAAATTTAAATTTTCTCAATAATTAATAAAATGAATTTTATATGCATCAAGGAAAAGCAACATATTTTTTGGTATTTTCCCAACGAGATATTATTATAATGACACATTTATATATCATTACATTTTTATAAATTTTATAAAACTTACCATAAAATGAATCGCAAGAGCTTATAATGACACAGGTGACTAGTATAGCCCATTTCGAAAACATTTTTACACTTCTCATTAAGACGAGCACAAATACAATAATTAGTTAAAATAATTAACATTTATATTTATATCTTCATTTGTTCAACAAAAACTAAATAAAAACAACGCATTAAATTATAATTGTATCCCTGAATTTATAATTGCAAACTTTTATTGTTTTTTTTTCTCTTAAGATTTGTAAATACATTTGGTATATGACCAACACTATATTGTACATACTAATAAATTTCCGCAACTTTATCTTACTTAAAAATTACCTGCAAGACACAAGAGGAAAATTAAAATATATTTAAAAAATGGATGCCAGCTGTAAAAGACGCTTCAAAAACGCTTAATTGTGAAGCTTACTTAAATAAAATTGATTTGATTTGATTAGAAGATCGGGATGATTGGCGTTCTATGATGGCTTTAGTACAGAAGTGGCAAAAGTTTTAAGAAAAGAGTCAAAACACTTTATGTTTGACTTACTTTATTGTAGTATATCATATCATTTTAGGTTTCAAAAATATTATACAGGTGTTTTTTTATTACCGACAAATAAAGTAAATAAATATAGTTATCATAATCTAAATAATATACTTTATTTGAATTGATATAAAACAATTTAAAATGTAGACTCTTCCGAGAAGATTGTGCTAGGAACTTTTATTTAAACTAACTTACTAAAAACTTTTATTACGTCATTCTCACTCGTTTATTACATTAAACGAGTAACTGAATTATAATTTGTGTTTGTGGTAATGTTTTCAATACGCACGGAAGAGATCTTATCTTAACTTAGCGATAACAGCGTCTTATTTACATACATTAATTTTATTTATGTCAATAACTGTATTATTACTCTTTTAATGTAGAACACATTGAAATATACATTCTATAGTAATTACTACAAAATTGGGCATGTAATGCGGAGGAATGAGGAACATATTGTGAGGAAGGCCTTGAGCATGGATGTTGATAGCAATAGAGGTAGAAGACGACCAAGGAAAGGATTGATGGATTGTGTGAAAGACGATATGATTAGAAAGAATGTTACTTGGGAGATGACGTCTGACAGAGAAGTATGGAAGGAGAAGACATGCTGCGCCGACCCCGAATAAAATTGGGATAAGGGCAGGAGGATGATGAGTAATTACTACAAAAATTTGTCTCAATTAAAAGATTTTTATTGATAAAAATTTTATCACAGGTCCCTATTGTGAGGTAAGGTTTCTTGTGTAAAACATCGAGCATTTGTGAATCTCAGCTTTCAAAATCGTGAATTCAAAAATCCATCGAAAATAAACAAACAACATAATAGCATTGGTAATAACATACTCTTGTACTCTTAATTTGACCATAATTATAAACTTTAACGGTACTGATTACCCTCTAAGGATTCAACTGACAAACGAAGCAATTATTTTCCACGTATTCAGATGTACATACATACTGTTAAATTAAATTCCAAATTTTAATTAAATTAAATGTATATTATTTGTATTAAGTTTTTGTTTATGGTAATTAATGCGTTTGAAATATAAAAAATACTTGATAAATTTAATTGTTACGAAATTATTGCTTATTCGTCATAACCTCATACTCGGTTCATGGTTAATATATTAATTCATCCCATTTTGTTAAAGGACTTCTAAAACGTAAGATGTTATTTATATTTAATTTTTTTAACTTGCAACTCCTTAATTTTTGTTTGAATTATTTCCTGATTGCTCAATTTGAAGAAAAAATTTGAAGGCAAAACAAAAGTCTCAGGTTAAAATTTTATAGCTTATATTAGTGTGTAATCTCTATCGAAAAAATCTTCCAGTAAAATATTTAAGACGCTCATAAAAACGTTTTTTATTACCCATATACTTACTATTGTGGTATCAATTTTAAACATAACATAAATTTTAATATGGACATCGTCTCCTGCAGCAGAGTAATTAAATTACAATTAACAACTTGTTAATTATATAAATAAATTAAATTTTCTGAAGTCTTCCTGAAATCAAGAAATTTAAAATATTAATTAATTAATAAATAAAATAATAACTATACACTTTGAAGAATAACGTAAAAATAAAAAAAAATCATACTATTACTATAGGTTTTTTTTTCAGCAGCCTTCCCGTTACCACCGAAGACAATTAATAAAGTTTAGATTCTTTACAAGAGAGAAGAACTTTGTCTAAATTGTTCAAAAAACTCTTTAAAGACTAATTGTCTCTAAAAGTGCATTTATGTTGAAGACTGCATTAATTATGAAATAAACATTTTAAACAAGTATTTAAACTTTTTATACAAACTTAAATAGGTAACATATAGTTCGGTCCGTTAACGTTTTAACAGAGCAATTATCATATACTTAAGTAGTGTATATTTGTACTGGATTCAATGTTTTAAACAAATTTTATTGTTTATTTAACACCGGCTATACGACATGCTGCAACAGCCGCACCAAACAGGATTGAGTGAGTATCCTCGAGATTTTCACTGCTCTCAAAATAATCTGCGAGCAGTGAATCCGGAGTGCACACTAGGTCCCTATTCCGTTTAGATATGGGCAAACGTGGCAACCGTGGCCTAAGCTCAGCGGTAGTGTTACGATACTCTCGAATCGCATCCCCCAGTGCGCTCCTCAATATTGAATGAATCTTGAATATGTTGAATTAACAGCCAAAATGAATTACCCAAAATTTAATGCGGCTAGAGCAAATTAAAGCATTATATACATATGTATTTAATAGCTGCGGGTTTACCTGAAGTTATTACCTCAAATAAACCTCTGTTTACATTTTTATTTCATTCATTTTAGGGTTTCGTACATACGATGAAAAATATAATTAATCTCCAGTACGTCTGTCCGTCAATCGGTTAATTTACAAGATGAATGTATTGCAATTTACACATACATATACACCTTGGTGATGTAGTCATAGAGGTAGGGCCTAAATAAATGTATCGGAATTTTAGAATGAAACGTGAAATTATTATGAAGCATATTATTATGAGAAATTAAAATTTTTAAGGTACTAGGGAGAATATTTAATTAATAATTAAATTAGAATAACGCAGCCCAGCCAAGAGGAGCTATCCTGTAAATATTCTTCTAGAAGTCCTTACTGCTTTTTGTTATTACGTTTGCCTTTTTTTTTTTTTTTTTTTATTACGCTGGAAAAACGCTTTGCGCGCTTCCCCCACGTGATGGAAAGTGGGGGGGTGTGTGGGACTCCCCGGAGCCCTGAACGCCGAGTGCGCCCAAGCACACCGGGTTTACCCACTAAAAAACCAGCAGTACCCTCTCCGTCTTTCGGCGGACGCCACGGGATCGCTTACGCATGCTACCGTGACGCCCTGACGGTCGGCCCGCTTATACGGGCCTTCAACAGCTAGGGGGGATTCCCAGGGTACTGGGACCCCCCCTGGTCCCTACGGCGCCTATTGAGGCGGAGGGAGAAGATGCGCGTAGCGCCTTTTCCTTCTCCCCGGTCGTCTTCTGCGGAGCGAGTCAGCGGCGGCATTTTTTTCCCGCTCCCGCTCCGCTGCTTCCTTCTGCGACATGACACTTTCGCAGAAGGAGCGCATCTCTGACCAGCACACCTCGCTACCGAGCATGGTGTTGATAACGCTCGGTAGCGAGAGGTCTCCGCCCATAGTCGCCGCAAGGATGTGCCTCTGGGGCCCCCACGCAGCACACTCGTACAGGGTGTGGTACGCCGTGTCCACTGGCGCACCACACTCGTGACAGGAGGGTGACTCCTCCCGCCGCGCTATCCCGTGCAGGTATTTACCGAAGCATCCGTGTCCGGTAAGTACCTGCGTCATTCTATACGACAGTGTGCCGTGCTTCCTCTCGACCCAGCGACTCAAGTGAGGACGGATCGCCTCCACTGTCGCTAGGCCCGCCGTGGGAGTCCCCAGATCCTCCTGCCATCGGGCGATCAGGGCTTGCTGGGCTAGAGCCCTGATCCGCCCGATCTCCGCCGACCCTGGACGGTCGCCGCGGTCCCTCGCCTCGACCCGGAACCGGTACACTTCCGCGAGCACCTCCGCCTGGAGCTCCCAGGGCGGATCGCCCGCGAGAAGTGTCGCCGCAGTCCACGACACCGTACGGTACCCTCTGATGCCTCTCACCGCTATGACCCTCTGCGGCTTTCGCAGCAGAGCCCGATTTTTAGCGGTGAGGGCGTCTATCCAGATCGGGGCACCGTACAGCGCCATCGACCTCACTACGCCGGAATAAAGACGCCGGCATAGCGACCCCGGCCCTCCCACATTCGGAAGGAGGCGACCAAGAGCGGCAGCGGCGTTGATGAGCCTTGGGCCGAGATGAACAAAATGCTGCCCGAAGCTCCATCGTCCGTCCAGGATCAGGCCCAGATACTTCATCTGGGCCTGCACCTTGATAACCGTCCCCTGGACGGTGATACTCGCCCCTCGTGGGGGTCCTTTTCGTGGACCGTGAAAGAGGAGGGCCTCCGTTTTGGATATGGAGACCCTCAAGCCCAGCATTCCCATGCGGTCCACGGTGAGAGCCGTTCCGACTTCGGCAAGGCGAGCCGCCTCCCGGAAGTCCCGTCCAATCGCCGTGACGAGAGTGTCGTCAGCATAACACAACACCCCCATCCCGGGAAGGACGGGAGCCCGCAGGAGCCAGTCGAAACCGACGTTCCATAGAATTGGGCCGAGGACCGACCCCTGTGGAACGCCGCAGCCCACTCGATGCCGGATGAGCCTCCCATCGACCCCCGCCCAGAGGACCTACCTGTCCTGGAGGTACGCCTCCAGCAGTCTCCTCAGATAGGTCGGCACCCCATGGTATCGGAGTGCCTCCCGTATCGTCTCGAAAGGGAGACTGTTGAAGGCGTTCGCCACGTCAAGCGACACAGCCAGGACGACCTGCCCCCGGGCCACCGCTTCCGTCGTCCGAGTCTTCAGGGCATTCAGGGCGTCGACTGTCGATCGGCCCGCCCTGAATCCGTACTGCGCCTCCGAGAGACCCGGACCGACCTCCTCGAGGTGCTGAACGAGACGGGCTGCGAGGACCTTCTCGAAGAGTTTTCCCGTCTCGTTCAGCAGCACAATTGGCCTGTATGCCGAAGGGGATTCCAACGGCCGACCTTCCTTCGGCAACAGGACCAACTTCCCTTCTTTCCAAGGCTTCGGAAACTGCCCGCTGCACAGACACTCGTCGAATAGCTCCCGAAGCCTTGCACCTAGGTATTCCAGGGCGTCGCACAGAATACGCCCTGGAACCCCGTCCGGACCCGGCGCCGTCTTCCTGGCCCTCAAGCGACCGAGGGCCATCTCCATCTCCCGCTCCGTAATCAGTGGTGAAACCACTGGGTCTTCGGTCACGGAGCGGGGCGCCATCTGCGGAGGGACGTGCTCGCCTGGATGGGGAAGAGTTCCCCAATCAGGCGAAGGAGGAGTTCCGGTGGCATCGTCTCGATGACGGGGGCGCCTTGGGTGCGGAACTTCCCGCGTACACCGCGGTACGGGCGCCCCCACGGGTCTCGATTGAGGCCCGCCAGAAGTTCCTCCCTGGCCTTCTCCTTGGCCTTGCGTATCGCCAGCTGCAGCTCTTTTTTCAGCTGGCGATAGGCGTCCAGCAACTGTCCCTCCAAATCCGTGTCGAGGCCGTTGCGTCTTCGACAGCGGACGTAGGCCCTCCGTGCCCGACAGCACGTCGCCCGAAGGTCGGCGATTTCGGGCGACCACCAGTATACGTGTCGGCGCGGAACTCTGCGCCGGGTCCGAGGCATGGCCGCATCGCAGACTTCCTTGAGTGAACTGCGCATCCGGCCTGCCAGCTCCTCTGCGCTGGCGCCCTCCCTCCTCGCTGCGGAACCCCACCGCTGCACGATTGCGGCCTCTTTGACCAGCTCTCGATCGACCTGGCCGAGAGACCACCTCGGCAACGTGGTCGGCACCCTCTGGGGTTTCGCCGGCCTGCGAGAAGTGGAGATCTCAAATCGGATGTACCGGTGATCCGATAGAGTCTCCACCTCCTCCTCCACTCTCCAATCAACCACTCTACGTGCTACGACAGCAGTGGCGAACGAAACGTCCACCACGGAACCCCCGTGATGGCGGACGCAGGTGTGAACCTGTCCCCTGTTGAGAAGGGACAGGTTGGAGAGCAGGGCCCACACCTGGACGGCCCTCCCTCGCGGATTCGTGACAGGGTTACCCCAGGCACGCGACTTCGCGTTTAAGTCGCCGAGAACCATTATCGGTTTCGGCGACTGCCTGGCCACCGCAGCTCTGACCAAGCCGAGATAGGTCTCGAACTCAGCCAGGCTGCGGTTAGGGGAGAAGTACGTCCCGACGACGACGTACTCCCCCCACCCCACGATTACGTAGCCCGAACCCCTTTCGATGAGTGAGAGGGGGGGCCCCGTTCCGCTCCTCGTGAGGACCGCTACGGTGTCGTCCAAGTCTCCCAGCCAGTGAGGTAGGGGAGGGACGTAGTAGGGTTCACAGGCCACCGCCAGGTCTACCTGCCACTCCGCCATGGACTGCAGTAGAAGATCCTGAGCCCCGGCGCAGTGGTTGATATTCGTCTGAAGGAAGCTGAAGTCTGCGCTCATGTTGACATTGCAGCTACCTCCTCAGCCTGGCGTCGTCCGACGTTATTGGTAGTCTGAGTAGCGAGGGCCACCTTACCTTTCGTGATGGGGGGGCTACATTCTTTAGACCCCATCACGTGCCCGGAGGGCTTGCCGGCGTCTGCGCATACTACGCAGCGCAGCTTCCCGGTACATGTAGACGATTTGTGTCCATCAACGCCGCACCGGTAGCAAAGGCTTCCTCGTTCCGCACTGAATGGGCAGAGCAACCTTGTATGGCCTAGACCCATGCACTTGTAGCAGCGCAGAGGGCGCTGCTCCATCACGTACACTCTGGCCGAGCTCCACCCAACCAAAAGACGACCGGTGTCAGCCAGCTTTTTTGCCGCAGTTATTGGACAAGACACGAAGACCATTCCCATGGAACCAGGTCCTCGTGAAATATCCCCGCACCTTACCGTTTCAGCGGGGCAACTCCCCTCGCGAACGACTGCGGCAATAATTTTATCTTTAGTGACGGAGTCGTCTAACCCTGTCACCTTGATGTCCACCTTTCTTATGGGGCGAGCAACGTTGGCCACTCCATCCAACATCGTACGGAGCTTGTCGGCTAGTTTCTCTGCCTGTTCCGTCTGTGCTTTCGGCAGCTCCAACACTCTGGCCCCCGTCGCTGAGCGTCGAACTTTGAGCCCACCATTGATCCCAAGGTCTTGGAGTTTCACGCTCTGCTCAGCGCGCTCCAAGACCTGAGCATACGTGATGCCTTTCTTCTCCGCTTCCGGCTGCAGAGTTAATACCACTGCAGCTGTACGAGGCGCGGACAGCTTAGGCTTAGTTGCTTGTCCTGCCTTAGGCACCGTAGGCGCAACTGTGGTGGTTGCAACAGTCGGAAGGGAAGCCGGCTTTCCCTTCTTTCCCTTTTTAACCACAGTGGACCAGGACACCTCCTGGACCATCTGTGGCGGAATTATCTCCGACGTAGGCTGGACGCCTGAGGGACCAGCAATAGATGCCGTCGGAACAGCAGGTGGCGCCCGTTTTGGCGCGGGTGCAGCTTTCGGCGGTGGAGCAGGCTGGACAGCCTGCGTGTAGGGCGTAGCATTCTGCTGCGCCACCTCCCGCCTCTTATCCGCAGCTAACGGAGGGCGATGTATTTTTGCGGGAGGCAACCGTTCCTCTAGTGCGGCAAACCGTGCGTTGATCATGTCGCCGACCGAAGAAATTATGGAGGCTTTAAATCTCTCCATTTGAGCATCCTGTGCCGAGCCGGAAGCATCACTTGCCCCTGCCACCTTGGTCCGCATTTCTGCAAACTCGCGGCGATGAGCCTTTACCTCGGCCTTGAGGCTGTCCACCTCTTTGCGCAGGCGGCCATTATCGGCACGGAGCTTTTGCGTCTCCTCGGCTTCTGTCCGAGCTGCTAAGGCGTCTACAATGCCCTGTAGTGCAGCCGCCGACTCCTTCAGCCTCTTTGCAAAGCCACCTTTTAAATTGGTGGACTTTTGGGCCACCTCCAAAATTAGGGCTGCGCTTCGGCCAGCTTGTGCCCGGAGTTCCTCTGCTCCCATCTTCGTGGGATCTTCGGTGTGTACATCCGAGGATGAGGATTCCTCGGAGTCCACGACAACCTGTGGAGCGTCCTTTCGAAACGCCCGACTACGCAGGGACCGCTCGAAAGCCTCCTCTCTGGCCTCGCTGGCCTTGGCTTTCAGCTCAGCCTTTGCCCGAGCGAGGCCACTACCCCGTCCTTTCGCGGTTTTGCCGCGAATCGCAGGCTTGCTCTTCGCAGCCAACCTCATCTCCGTCTCCGTTTCAGAGTCGGAGTTATAAATAGCAAGGCCCCCATAAGGCCGTTTTCTACGAACCAGGGCGTCGGACGACAACTCGAAAAACATCTATAAACAAAACAATGAAACAAACGAAAATATTTATATACAATAATAAATATTAAACTGAAACAATTAAGATCTAAAAAGATCTATTCCACAACAACAATAGGACCAATCCTTAAACAAAACAAGTGTCCGATAAACAAAGCCAATAGTCCAGATGTTACGCGTCAGAGATAACGAAAACCGGCAAGCAGGTGTCGTTTTAAATCTTCAATCGTAAAATCTTATCGCACAATTCAACACAACCTCAGTCGACGACGTCCGAACGTTGAATCCTTATTACGTTTGCCTACATAAACATACTCTTGAAAACATGGAAAGGTTCATAGTCGATAATAAATGGCTCAGCTATAGCGTATTTGTTAAACATGATATTTGTTTTGTCCAGGTTTACTCAGATGCATATCAGAAATATCAGCTAGGCTTTTTAGCTTTCATTTCCTATCGTCATCACTGCGTTTCCGCCATAACAATAATATTTAAAAAATTCGTCAATATTGTGAAGTACTCTTACCAAAACCAAAATCATTATCACGTCTTACAATACAGTGAAACCGTGATGAACTCATTACTCATTGCACGAATAGCCGAGGCGTGTAGGTTTTAATCGTAGTAGGTAAAAATAATTATAATTAATCTGGAGATCACGTATCACGCGTATAATTTACTATGAGTGTGGTTTCGTTATATTATAACTAATCGTTTTTTTAGATCTAAATGTCATACGTAGATGGTCAAAGGCCACCGACAATTATTCTATGTTACTCTTTATTATATGCATTAATTACGTACTTATTATGTTATGTATATTACATGACATATCTTAATAAGCATTTAATTATATTATACTAAAGGTCTTTAGCAGGATATACATATTTGCATTATTATAACATCTATATAGATGTACGTGTAAAAAAATATTTAATATGAAATAAACTGATCATAATCATCATTACATAGTATGAAACAAAGTTGCTTACCGCTGTCTGTCGATACGTACGCTTAGATCTTTAAAATTACGCAACAGATTGTAATGCGTTTTTTTAATAGATAGATTGATTCGAAAGAAAGGTTTTTATATAAAAAATACAATATATTAAAGAAACATTTATAATTTTAGGTGTTTCTAATGTAATGTCGTAAATAAACACATCTTTTATCATCAGTATTTTACCCGTGTGAAGCCGGCGTGGGTCGCTAATACTTATTAAACAGTAGATATAAAAATGGCGACGATTTTTAAATTTCAGATTTTCGTAAAATTGTAAATACCCATTGTAATGTTAGCAATATTGTTTTACATAAAATTTACAATATTTCTAGTAGACTAACAAGAACATATTGTATCAAATATATATGTTAAAATTTATTTACTTATATAAAATATGATATAATAATTATGATAGGCAGACTCATTTGTATTTGGAATTTTTAATTGGTTTCAATTAAAACAATAATATTACTGTAATAATAAGCAGTTACGTATAATTACTGCAACATTTTCTGTTTCCTGGTAGTTCAAATGTTTTTGTATTTTTACAAACTTATTTTCAGTTAACTGGATTTAAATATAATGTTTCAGATTAAACTTTTTTTATGTTATAAGTGGCAAGCAAGCAGGAGGCTCTCTTGATGGATGGTGGTTACTACCGCCCATGGACATATGCAACACCGGGGGTCCTACAGATGCGTTGTTGATCTTGGAGGAAAGACTACACTCTTTCTTGATGGTTCCCACGTCGTATTGGTTCGGAAAAACCGCCTTTGGCCTTGATGCAATCTGTTTTTAACTTTATGTTTCCAAGCCTTATCCGTGTCTTTAGTTTGATATATTTATAATAATACTATTTTAAGTCAATTTACGTAATATAAATAAAAAAAAAAAAAAATTGGCATTCATTTTTTCTTCTATTGGTTTCATCGTCCCATTGAAATATGAGATTGAGAAATATAAAGTTTATCTGTTATTCTAAATATATTTGTGCATTAAAATATTTTCAACATGTCACCATCCAATACATTTGCCGCCATTAACGATATCGATCAGGAGGCTCAATGAAGAGGCTGATGTAGCAAAACGTTATTGAACAAAGAAAAAATTATATTTACGCTGATTTCAGCACAATATCGTACATATCCTTTAATCCAAGGGATGTTATACCTTATAATACATTTAATGAAGATATATGTTGAACCACAGGTTTATTTTACTTTTGCTACATTAACGAAGTATTGGTTTTGGGATGCAGTGCAGAAAAAGGGAATCTATTATAAAATCCATCAATCTTAAAATTGGACTTACGATGGATCAGAGGCTATAATGTAAGGAATAAATAATTAGTACTGAATAATTTGTTGTTTTGTATAAAGTTAAGAATTAAACTTTGTGAAACGTTGCTGCCATAAAATTTTATTACACAAGTAACGTCATACTATGCAAATACATCTCACTGAAGGCTCCCTGTTTTTTCTTTTTTATGAGCTTATTATAATGGCATGTGAAATTACTGACCTACCGTAGTATAATTACATTTATACGTATAATCAAAGAGATGCGTACATTTTATTTAATTATTTCTTGGTGATGATTTCTACCTCATTTTTTTTCTTGCTGGAAAAACTTTTTAGGTGATGGTGTATGTTGGTCTCGTGAGTGGTTTGAGTCATGATTTCTTGTAGTAATTTCGGATCCATATAATGTTGTTATTCTTTAACAACCCTGTTGGGATTAAATTTAGACCATCAGAGATTGTATGTTCAATGGGCGATGGAAGATTCGAATAATCTTTTAAATACTTTTTAATATAAATCTTTTGTTTTATTTATTTAGATGGTAAAAGGTATGTATGAATGCATGAACTTATATTGTGTGAAGACATATGAATATCTGAACTTTGAAAAAAGACAAAAATGAAGAAAAAAATGTCTTTCGTGTTGCGTTTGCATTAATTCGTTACACACTTATGCAATTCAATTAGTATTGGCATTGTATCGATTTACTCAATGAAATAATCCTTTTCAAAATATACCTAACTCATAATTGTTATTCAAAATTACAACGTTAATAAATTCAATAGCATTCATATTTTATATAACTTTAAGGGTCAGTTTTCCGTCTGCTTTTAAAAAGGTAAGTGTAAGGGGTAACTACTATAACTATAACGTATAAATATTTTTGAATATTTGGAGAAATATTAATAAAAAACATTTTAGGCATTTCCAATGTGATAATTTTTGTAATTTATTCAGTATATTTTTTTACAGTAGGCATTGTCCTTAGTTTTGGATGTAAGGCGTCAGATCGTCCTTGATGAATTTTTCAGCGCTGATATTATCGTAGAATGTGTGAATGTGTTCAAATACAATAAGAATCGCCTTGTCCACGATTTCTTTTCCATATGTATTTAACAGGGTTTTCCAGTTTTCGTTCACGTACGCCGTCACGATTTGACCTGTCAGAAATAAAATTAAATCTTAGTATCATAGAAATAAAAGCAAAAGTCCATTACAAAGCATACAATACAGATTATATTGTAAGTAAATAAATTATTAGAATTAACATATTTATAAATAACCGTTAAAGGTTATTAAACACCCAGCTGATGAGTTGTTTACTCATAGATTTATATAAATGCAATCGCTATTTCGCTTTATTTTGTTCGACGTCTTTATAAATAAATGTTATTAAAGTTTTTTGAATTCAATATTGGAACTGTGGATCTTTAAAAGAGAAAATTGTGAAAATAGAACACAATTTTTAAATTCTGTTCAAAAACGTCTGCGTAACCTAACTGATCTAACAAATGATCAACATTTATATACATATGTGCCTCTTTGATTCCCAAAGGTTTACGTATGGATAAGTAAATCCATATAAAAATTCTTAAATACAGGATCGTATTAAATACAGGACTCGCTTGATTTGATTTGATTGGACCAAGTTGAATGCAGCACATCAGTAATTTCAGCATTCATTTGATATGTAGGAATGTGTTTAAAAATGCTATTATTATTAAATAACTTGTTGTAATTTTATAAATTACTATGTGTATAATAATTATTATATTGATAGATATGAGTTTTACAAAGGAAGTTTATCAAAATACACAGACACACATATCTAACACTCTTTATACGATCACTATTCGACTTAAAAACTTCATTGTTTTTTAATATCTACACATTATACGAGTTCATTACAAGTAGATATCTGAGATAATGTTATTACTTGGTAGGTATTTTCTTCCTAAATATTGTGGTCTGGCCATAAGAAATACGAATAACGAGTAATCCACTGTCTTCTTATTCGCGGTTTTCCTTAACCGCAGAGTACGAGATGTGAAACAATTGAAGCTAGAATAATCTCAAAATGTGTTAACAATTATAATAAAAGACATATAAAAGTTGTCATTCTAATTGTCCATAATGTATATATTGTTACTTACTGAGATCAGTTTTTCCAATGACAAGATTTTTGGCTTCGAATGTGACCTTCTTGATGTCGTAAGTGTACTTAGGCTTGTTCGTCAAAACTTTGAAATATGTTTGACCATCTTCCTTTTTGATTATGGATACCGGTGTTTCAAGTCCCACGGTGATTTTGTCTGTAAAATAAATTATGTTACATTACAAATAACAAACATGTTTCAGTGCAAAACTTATATAGTACTGTTTTTAAAATTTTAATAACGGCTCGCAGGGAATTATGGAAAGCAGGTTAGATTTATTTTTAATTTACATATAAACATAGTGACGAAGCTATATATAGCTACTACAATTTATAGCAACACATATTATCAATAACAAATTATGTAAAAAGTGGTTTATGGAACAATGTTGAAAACTCACAGATATCGATCACAGCAAGATTAGAAAATTATTATCGAAACAGTCATAAAAATGTTTAGTTCAAAAACAATATAATTTTTTAGTAATTTAAATTGAATCCTAATATTTTGTTTATTTAGAATACTAAAGGTTAATCAATCTTCAATTAAAAATGTTTTTAAAAAATTGACAGGAAGGGGACAAGTTGAACAAATATTCCATGGTACATATTATTTAGAAGACTATTATGCGATCTACGTTAGTTGCCTCACGATGATTACCTTCAACGACGAACACAAGAAGCACAAATAAAGCACATGAATATTCAATGATGTTAAGCGATTTACGTTTTAGCAATTGCATAACTTATGTGTTCTGAACTGGAGAAAGAACGCGAGTGAAAATCTTAAAATTGAAATTATTCACAAATATATTTTTACTGGCAATTAAGAAAAATGTGAACGAAACCCTAGTAAATAGTATCAAAACAAAAAATTATAACAATCATAGGTCTATATTTGTACGGTAAAAATATTTATATATTTCATATAATATAAAATTAGCTTTTGACCTTATATTTCGCAACACTTCGGAGTTTTGAAATTAAAATAACTTGTAAGCGTCTGTCTATGCTTAGTTATTGAGTTAGGTTTTGAGATATTGGCATTTATTTAATTTATCGTTCTATTGTTTTTTTTAAAATTGTAGAACCTATCCATGATATATGATATATATACTTCTCATTTTTTTATCAATAAAGAGAAAACGATAAATAAGAACAATTCCCTATAGTCGTATTTTTAATTAGACGAAGTCAACTGACGTTTACTGTGTTGTCACTTTTTATTGAAAAATAAATAGTGTTGTGACAAAGTGAATGATTGAAAAACTCTTAAATAAATAAAATTGCTTGGATTGTTTTATTACTTAGTTAGTGTTCAAATCTGCCGATATTGTTTTCAATACATAATGTAATTGAAACTATAAATGTATAAAATATAAAAATGCATGATAGGAAATGAAAGTAATAAACAACGCTGAATACATAATTTGTATTTATTCATCATCAGATGAGAAATCATCACTATCACTTTCGGTGACATTAATGATAAATCTGTCTGAAACATTGTCGATCATGTTGTCGAGACCATACATTTTATCCTCTTCTTTAATTATATGAGCAATGCAGCTACTCCATTTTTCAGACATGGTATGTTGAAGTCCTTCTTCAAAAAGTTTCTTTACTTCTGCCATTTTGAAAGTTTTATTATTTTTTTGCAACATATCCTTTAGCCTGCGCCCATACCAATTCAATGGATTGAGCTCACAGTGGTATGGGGGCAGACGTAAAACAATTATCCCATGCTGCATTGCCATCTCGTCCACAACATACTTGTCGGAATGTTCTCGTTTGTGCTGCCGTACAATGTCTATAAGATTTGCTTTAACCATTGTTGCTTCAAATGAAACACTTTTGCTTGTTAGCCATTCTTGTATTCTAGCTTTAGTCCAAGACATTGTAGGCAGCGATTCTAGTTAGTATGTACACAAACACAACGTAACGAAAAACTTAACAAAAACAATAGCTAAACAGCATGAGCGCAGAACAAACATTCGTACTATCAGACCAGAGGTTAGAAGCAGAATGACAAACAAAATGGCGAATTGGCGACCGACGCGCACGGCGTTGATCGGTGTTGCCAAAAATAAAATGACTGTAGTTACATACTAATAGTAGATAACTTATATCAAAGCACTTTTATACGATTCTTTTGTAAAATAGAAATATTATTCTTTTCTATAATAGTTTGAAATGATTAACTATTTACACTCATTCTACATTCATCTGATTGAACGACAACTCAACGCATCACTATTACTTTAAATATGACAACATTATATTAGAAAGTGACATTAGTTACTGTCAGCTGGCTTCGTCTAATAAAAAATACGACTATATATCGAATCTTTTTATTTGACACTTTTGAAACTCTGCAAACTCGACGTGTTTAAACGAAAAAATACAAAAAACAGGGTTGAATTGGTTTTGCTAAGTTTCCAATAGCAATATTACTTTAAAAAGACTGTCGTATTTTAAAATAATACTCGTGTTCTATGTTTAAAATATGATGCTAGGGAATAAGACATTATTCATTTGTTAAAAAGTATAAACAAAAACATACCAAGTTTGATTTTTGTTTTTCCTTCTCCTTTTATTGATGTGGTTCCAAATAAACTTTGTAGTAGAGGACTCGAGCCTTCGATTACGAAGTGACCTTTGATCGTCAGAACTTCACAATATAGTTCTGGGATTGCCAATTGTTTTTCTAAGTTGATGCTAAAAATAAATACAATGTAATACATATTAATATATATTAAACATGTACAAAACATTATCTGTAATACACAAACATTACATCGAAAATTGCATGTTGTGATTTTTTTCTAGTATTTATTTTACACTTTAAGCATTTGAAGCATTTGCGGAGGTTATGACGAAGAGGTGCGCAAAAAAATGTTTACTCAAAACGTGATAGAAGAACATTGGATATATTTTTTGTACACTTCAACATAATTTTCCTATATTTTGTAGACGTATTCTTAAGAAGTGCACAAAATATAGTAAGATTTTTCCTCGTGTAATAAACACAATTACGTTTTAATCGACAAAATATCTTCTTAAAGAAATTGTTTAATGTGTTCAGAGATACGATCTTTAGTTCCAATAGATTCATTTTGAATTATTTGCCAAATATTTTTAATAGAGTCGTAGTAATAATCACGTCTCTTTTAATTAAAAATAATCTTTAAGACTGTTTTCCGGCAAATTGAAGTGTTCTGGTTGTTCAATATATTTCTCTCGAGGAAGAAGCTTATTCTATAACACTGCGAGTTAGTTTACGAAGATTTAACCAAATTTAATTGAACATGTGCATGTTTTTATTAACTGAGTACGACATGGGATGCATGTCGAAACTGAACACATGCAAACAAACTGATTGTTCTGAGTAATTCCGATTCCTTTGCGTACAGCACATTGCACATCAATATAAGAAAACAATACTATATTAATTCAATAATAATAAAATGAACTCACTTGAAACTATTAATTTTGCAATTTTTGAAGCCTTTGACGACACCCTCCTTAATAAATATAACAATTTCATCCAACACTTTTATCGAGATATTGCTTAATTTCATCGGATCCAAAGCGGGCAAATTTATTTCTGGGATGCCGTTTTCTCCGAGATCATGGAAGACTTTTTGAAATAAATCTATTACACAGTCGTTATCTTTAATGCTGCATGGCGGATAAGTTATATCTGGAACAAATAAAATTACATAACTCTAAATATTTATTCTTAAACACTTAAATTTGTATTAAAAATACGTATATTTCCCTACATTGTTTTTGATTTTAATAATTTATAAAGAATTGAATAAAATTTTTATTAATATTTTAGAGAAGCAATAACGTCACTTGTATTGACCCTAGCGATACAAAACGGTAATTGCGGCAGTTTCCTTCTTCTGACTACATAACCACAGATAATAATTAATCTTTCAAACATTTTGATACAATCTATTGATTACTAATAATATTTCTTTTATTTTAGTTTTGTTTTAAAATAAAATATTTGGTTGTGTTGATCCTTACTATAATTTTTTGGGAAATAAATATAAAATAATTTAATTTTCTGTTAGTTTTCAATAATATTGTAATTATGTCTTACCATAAGCCTCGGTGAAAGACAGCGATAAGCACGCAAACAGAATATACCGTAGTGAGAACATTTTCTGTACTTGAATCTAAATTGAATAATCTTGATGTTCACAAACACTTTTATATATACGCGCAAAAATTGTAGAAAAAACTCTTAACCGAAAACCCGTTTCTTAACAATTACGTACAACATCTTTAATTTTTTGAAAATCTGTAAGTACACAGTTGTCATAATATATATGTTAACTGAGTAATATACTTATTATTATTACCTGAGCAAAATATGGGGACGCTGAATTAAAAAAAAAAACAAACCACTTACACCGGGTTCATGTAAATTGTATATTTTTTTTAAGATTACCTATTAATTTAGCACTTTAAAAAAAACATCGATTTATATAATTATTTAATACTGTAAGAAACTCTTTTGTCATGTTATAGTTTGTCCTTATGCTAAAAGTCAGAGAGCTACAACATGCCTTCAAACATATTACAAGTCATATAAATATTATTGTGAATAATGTTGATCAGATTGTGATAAAGTTTCCATTTGATGATAATTTCAATAATACATATAATGATGTAGACGGAAAAAAATACAAATTACCTTTGTAAAACCCTACCATGTAAAAATATTACAGTTCCAGACAATTTGGTTAAGAAAATATAAATAAATCAGGAATATTATTTTGTGAAAAATTGTATTAATAAGTGAATATATAGTAATGGTATGTGTTGATACAGGATTTTACTTTAAATCGTGTGGTTATAATTATTAAAGGTAATGTAAATTAATATATATTTTAGATTTAATTTTGATTCAAAGCTATCGCTTTAGCTGAGATGGCCCAGTATTTAGAACGCGTGCATTTTAACCGATGATTGCGGGTTCAAACTCAGGCAGGCACCGCTATATACGTATATGTGCTTAATTTGTGTTTATAATTCATCTCGTGCTCGGCGGTGAAGAAAAACATCGTGAAGAAACCTGCATGTGTCTAATTCCATCGAAATTCTGCCACATGTGCATTCCACCAATCCGCATTGGAACAGAGTGGTGGAATATGTCCCAAACCCTCTCCTTAATGGAAGAAGAGACCTTATCTCAGCAGTGGGTAATTTACAGGCTGTTACTTTACTTACTTTATTGTTTTCGAGTTGAAGCGTTTGAAGCTTCTTAGCGTCAATCATTGATCGCGTAACATATATGATGGTTATGTTCAATGTGATGTTCATCAATCAATATGTAACTTGTCTAGGTCAGTTATATGTTATTTATATATTTGTAAGCGAACTAATAAGGATTATATTTACTGACTGACACTAAATACACTGCCTAAACCGATGGGTCGAAAAGGATGAAATTTTGCACAAGAATTTCTAATGGACAGCAGGAGAGCACTAAATAATAAGTTTAAAAAAACCAACTCAAAGTGGTTTTAATAGGGATGAAAATTTGTTTGGAAATTCGTCATTTCTTATGTCAGAAACTTGGAATTGGAGCTATTGTCTGCTGCTCATAAACAGGAGCCGATAAATCATAGACACTAGCAGTAAGTGCTTACAGCGTTGAAAAAAATATCACCTTAGGGATTCAAATTGGAGATGATTGTTTATCCAAATTTACATTTTGTCAATGTTTGAAATATAGAAATCTGTGTTTTCAATATATAAGTCGACAATTTATATATCTATAATATACACTTATATTATTAAAATAAAGACTAAGTTTACCAATTCGATGTAAAAATATAAAAAAAGCATTAGATAACTCTTGATAACTTATTAAGAAGCGTAAAACGCTAAGTTATAAGCCACGGGGCAAAGCAGTAACATGAAAAGAATAAAACTATTTTATCTTTATGTTTACAACTCCAAAATGTCTATGTGTGTGTCTTATGAACATGTGATTTGTGTTATGTATACTCATAATACAGTTCAATTAATTATCTCCTAAATTGTATTTTGTTCAAAATCAATGTATCAATATAATGATATAATCTGTTATCAATCCGTATCAAGCTTGTTACAATAGAATTCAACATAACATAGATTATCTTTGAACATACATAGTTAATTGGTTTGTTATATTATGTTTCGCGGTCTGAAAGCAGAAGTATTTAATGAGAACGCTACTAGTAAGCTAAACAAATAATTCGATCATCTAGAAATACTGAACGTCCTAACATGACCCGTAAAAATGAAATAATTACTGTTTACAAAGATGCAAATATAAGTTATTCGGAAAAAAAACTGAAAGTCGAGAATAAATTTGATTTATTCAAAACAAAACTAAAATTTTGATGTAAGATAGCAATAAGACTGTGGAATAAACGATTCTAGAAGAGAGTTTGACAGAGAACTAACTGAGGGAGTACAGAGACCAGCTTTTAATACAAGATTCCAACTAACAAGAATTTTTGGGTACCATTAGATATTCTACCCCTAAGCAGCAATACCTAGTTTGTTGTGTACTGAGTGAACGTGTGACGTGTGAAGTGTGAGTGACGGAACATTTCTGTTCCCAATGGTGACAGCCCATTGGATATTTATTATATTTTATTAAAATTTTTAGTAGTGATAACTCGTAGTGGTGATTACTTAGCATCAGCCAATTTAAATAGTAAGTTTTTTTTTATAAACGTTTACTGGATCTGGCCTAATTAAAACTAGACGTTTGGTTAACTTTTTACTATTATTAACAAAATATTAACATGTACCTATTAATCGTCTTTTAAGTATATTAAGTCATATTTCTTGACGTTCATTAACCTTGCTTATTATTATTATTTTAATCTTTTTTGTCAGTAGCGACCCATACCGACTAGTATTGTCAGCGACATAATATAATTAGACGTTTTTTTTTTTCAAATTACTCAACAATGTTTATAATTAAATCTGCGTCAGCAATAAGCATTACGAAGTTATATATGAATAATTAATAGCGTTATTTCTATTTGAGTATGTAGGTACACGAAGTCAAATCCGGGAGTAACTGCCTTTCGTGTTATCCGAGACACCGGAGTTTACACAGTTCCAAATGCTGGGTTCCAGGACGTTACTTAGAATTTTTGACTGAAAAACCTAATAATAAATAATAACTTTTTATTGGATGGACCTCGGTTTTGTGTCCAGGACCTCTATATCTGCAGCCTTATATATAACCACTAGATCGATGGGGCATCCCGTCCTACTTATCACAAAATCTTAATTAATTTGATAATTGAGTTTATTTTTTTTAAATACAGAATAAAAAGTGATCAACGAACAAACAAAACCGACCTCTTTTAATATAATAACGATATAAATACATATTACACAAGTATTACAAAAAAAAATGTGAATGTCATTGACTCTTATGTCAAAGTCATTGATTGACATTTTAACGACTTAAGGTTAATAAATAATAAATGTGTTTAAAAATAGAACCTTATCCTTAAGGGATTAAAATGTAACTTAAAATCATACCTACCGAATGGCAAAAAAAGGTTAAAGGTTTTTTGATTTGTTGATGATTTATTGTTTAGTTGACCTACACCTTAAATCATCCAAGATGTAATACATATGCCATTGCATACAATTAGAATAAAAAAAAATGATTCAAAGACTGCTTCATGAGCCCTTTTCATATCATATAAAAAATTAAATTTAAATGTACCTCGCAGTTACACTTTTCTACCAATTAAATCAAATAATTACATCATTTACTTAATATTACTGTTACAGTACTATTTTTCTGATTTAGTTTGAACTAAACAATGTATTCGCTGTTAGAACCGGATCTCAGAAAAAAAATTAAATTTATTAAAATGCAAAATTTAAAAAAAAATGTATTTAAAGATCGATTGTTTGTTGTGTTAATTTGGATATAATAGAATTAATTTTCTTTAATTAATTTCTGATATGATAACACAAGAAAAAATTTAATGATCACGTCCTGGCCGTTTCAAGTAGAATTACGAAATTATGAAAGTAATATGAAAAACTGAAATACTGTAAATATCGCCGGTTCTTCTCAAGTCTGAGGTTTGGCTCTACTTTATTTTTTACAATTATTTTAATTCCAATAGTCTGTTTAATCTTCATTTATCGTCCCTAATTCAGCACTATAGAGTACCTACAAGACATCTAACTAATGCTTATACTGCTCGAGTAGTAATTATACTTTGGTTATTATCATTGTATTATGTAATTCGGATTACTATATTGCAACATTGAAACTGTTTTTTTCATTCCGCAAAAAAGGCTGCCGATCTATTTATAATCTAGGAGCTCAAGACTGCCTTCGGTGTATTGAATAAAGAGGAGATATTTCCATTTTTGCTTTACGGTATGTTTATAAAAATATGATGGTTTTTTACATCAATATCGTTTTGAAAGAAACAATGACAACCAATGTATACTTACTTGATGGTACGGCTTTGTGCAAGCCCGCCTGGGTAGGTACCACCCACCAGATATTCTACCGCTAAACAACAGTACGTATTGTTATGTTCCGTTTTGAAGGGTGAGTAAGCCAGTGTAACTACAGGCACAAGGGACATAGCATCTTAGTTCCCAAGGTTGGTGGCGCATTAACGATGTAAGGAATAGTTAATATTTCTTACAGCGTCATTGCCTATGGGTGATGGTGACCACTTCAGGTGGCCCATATACTCGTCCGCTAACCTATTCCATAAAAAAAAAACACGAAGAAGAAAGTAACTTATCACATCTAGTTTCTAACTTCGTATAGTTGATAAATCTTTCCTGATATAATTCAACCGTTATTTTTAACTAAGCTGATTAATAAATTTAAATCTCATGTCAAAAACCTTGATAAAAATTACTCAATACAAGATTATATTAATGATAAAAAAGTGTTGACGTATTTGTTTATTTTCATGTAAGATATATACAAATATATGAATTATATAAACTTTTGCACAACGTGTAACGCGTTCCATACGCGTGTTTTTTATGATGAACAGTATTTATAAAATATAAGCGAGTTTTAATCTTTTCATAGATAAATTAGCAAGTGATGGCGACAATAGCATCTTAATAGCTTATGAGTGTCGTCACAAAAACCTCTTTCAGTATAATATATAAACAATTATTCAAGCGTCAATAGCCCAATGGTTTACTGGCCTCCTATCAATGAAGAAAGTCGCTTATAACTGATAGGTTTAAAAGGATGGGGAAACGGTAATGTTAGAAATAGCTTAATTAATTTAGGGCATTTTTACACTTGAATTTAATAAAATTCAGATAAAAATTTAAGCACCTAAATTAAGACAAATAAATTGTATAAAATATTGCAAGCACTTTAAAATACATTATAGCTTAAAAGCCTCTTCATGTTACTGAATATTAAAATTAAGGTAACTTCAAAAAAACATATTGATATTTATTTGTTTGAAAACAATTATGAATCTTATAAACAGTCGGCATTCATGTTTGTCTAGAGGCAAGGTCGAGCTGTCTATTGTCCCCATAATGTAAGTTAAATGTCTTTTTTTGTTAATCAAGATGTGCATAGACTTTTGTATCCATAATTTTTATGTATTGTATCTTTGTTATTCGATGTCCTCTGTTATTTTTTATTTTCAAACACATTATATACAATATACAGATTACCGATTTGAATATTATCATAAATGAAAGCTTGTGACAGGTTTGAACGCGTCCATCTTAAACAAAGATTGCTGGTTTAGACCCAGGGAAGCAAAACCTAAAATTAATGTATGTATAGTCAGAGTAAGAAAACCTTCGTCAGTTTTCAAATTATTTCCTCTATCAAGTCTTGAACTCTTAGTAGCTTTTGAATCTTAACATCAAATAATTGCAACGCAAAATGTCAAACTGAGCAACCGAAAATAGATCTTAAGGTGACGAACCTTTTCTTACTCTGACTGTACTTAGCTTGTATTGATAAAATTCATTCTTATGCTCGGCGATAAAAGAAAACATCGTGAGAATACCAGTCTCCAATTTCAATGAATTTCCGACACATTTTCATCCTCCATACCAAATCCTATCCTCCAAGGGTATATATCCCAAAGTAACAGGACTTTAATAGGCTACCACATTTTCTTCATAGTATTTATACCATAGCCATACTTCAGGCGAAGTTGTTATCAATTAAAACTTATTTGACGTATAGCAAATTAGTTAACAGAAAATCAAGTAAATTATAGTATTTTAAAATTAAAAACTACTTATCAATTGGATTACTAATGCCTTTAAATTCATAAACCTTTAGACGAAATCGCTTGTCTATATAAATGCTATTTACAAAAATACTTTGTCATTCATTATCATTATGTATATACCCATAAAAAAACATCACTAGAGGATAGGTAACAACTAGTTTAATTTGAAGGTCCATTATAATACATGCATTAATTAGAATATGTATTGTAGAGGAATATAATTGCAATTTTGGACAACAATCTGTACTAAGAAACAAAACACAGTGTAAGATAATTTTAATTTGATGAAATTGTCGGTTTTTGTACAACTGGGATATATCCTGTTAATAGACACGTCTTTGAAGATCATGATTTTATTGACGAAGACCTTCCAGAAGTAGTGGGGCCATCTAATGAACCAGCCCGCGTTATAATGACACCAGTTCATATAATTCCCGAAAACCCGATACCTGAACCCGATAACTGCTTACCTGAGCCAAGGGCTGTTGTAACTCCAAAACCTCAATCTGTGAACGAAATAATACCCCAAATCGTTGATGGACATCACCAAGCAAACGACCAATCAGGAGTGCCAACATTGACTATGAATGATTTAATATCTAGCCCTTCTACATCATCTAGATCATATTTGTCGCCAAAGATGTTGCAGCCTATACCGCGTTTAACGAAAACTGTCAGTAACAGAGAAAGAAAAGGCACCAAGCCTACAATTTTGACATCTTCACCTTATAAACGAGATTTAGAAACGTCGATACAAAAGAATTTAACAAAGAATACGCCAAAGAGAGCGCAAAAAAAAACACCAAAGAAAATGCTGAAGAAAACAGTTCAAAAGAAAAGAAAGATCTCAAAAGAAAGAAAGTCATCATCTTCGAGTTCTTATAACAGTGATTATTTAGTCAATCTGTACTATACAGATGAAAGTCCAGATCATTCCCAAAATGGTAAATGTTTGTATTGTAATGGGCTTTTTTCTGAAGACGTTATGGGAGAGAAATGGATCCAATGTGCTTCATGTAAGCAGAGGGCTCATGAGGACTGTGCTGGCATAGAAGATATGGTTGATTTCTATGTGTGCGAATTGTGTAACAGTGATTAGTTTAATCATAGTAATGGGCTCATTTAATTTTATGTAACACGTCCATTTTTTTTAATAATCTTGAAACCATTTTGCTATGGTCCATATTTGAAACCATGTGGTCCATATTTTGTCCATTTCTTGCAATTACATAATAATGTCAGATTTTAGAAAATGTTGATTATTTCTAAGCTGTTCATGTTTATCAAGAATTCTAACATTTGTTTTTAATACCAAATAATTATCGAACTGTTCAAAGAATATAAGACTGATTAATCTTTATTATTCTGAGTTTTATTTCACAAAATCCTTATGGTGGTCGCCAATTATGGTGGCGCACTTACTCTAATTTATCATGCTTCTAAATACTTCTAATTACCAACAAGTTCTATTTAATGTTTATATTGTAATAATATAGGAGGTCAACGATAAAATGAACAATTTAATTGATATTACAGTTAATTTATGTAATATAGGCACATACATATCACTATATTGACAACGAGGACCTCTATGACCCAAGCTGGTATACTAACATGTCAAACTTCTCAAGCTCAAGATAATTCAGTTAAATCCTGGTTAACACTAGCGATTGTTTATATCCTTAATTTATGTTAAAATCTCTATAAAGTTTTGCAAATAATGTAATATTTACGAGTTTTAGTAGTTTTAGTTGCAATACCAATACTACTACCTACTTTGACTAATGTTACAGATAATTTTAAGGTTCGAGTATAATATTACTTACTCTATTCATATACTATTTTAGTTTAGACATTTCATAGCTTTATTTATTTTCACTTAGTGATAAATAATTGCTTTTCTGCTTCCGTGTAAAACTTATTGAAAAAAGATAATCGTTTAATTGAATTGCTCGTAGTTAAACAATATCATCATTAATTGTAACTACTAGTTATTGGATACAGATAACGAAAACAAAAATATTTTCGTTCCATTTCGCACAAATTTTGCGATGAAACAAATACGGTGTCGTTCGCTCTTAACAGATAATAATAATATTCTATCCTATAATAACATTCTAATGGATATAAAATAAAAGTACATTTTTGTAATTTAATAGCATAAATACTAAATTACGTAATTGCTCTCTAAAAATTACAGGCGCTCGTACGTTCTTGAACAAATTTAAGGTTAAGCATCGTATTATATTGACTAGAAATGTAAGTAAGCCAATCCATTATTGGCTCAAAGAGGTAATCAATTAGATTCCACCTTTGGTCTAATAATTATGTCCTCTTAACGGATTGCGGTCACACCGGCTAATCTCAAAGGGCACTAAGTAAGTGTAGTCAAGCTCAGATGCACTCGCTATTTCCTTTCTCTCACAAATCAATTGAACGAAAGAGTTGAGACACTCGATCAACGGCTTTTCAACTTCAAGCTGCCTATATTTTTTTTACCTGTCTGTCTTGAAGTTTGTGTCGTGGACTTCGGATCTACAAACGTTTTTATAGCGAACATATCAACGAGGCTGTCGATTCCTTCTACTTAGGTAACTCCCATTTTATCACATTCTTCAAACGGCAACTTTATTTGGTTGTGTTTCTGTTTGAAGGATGAGCGAGTCAGTACAACTACAGAAAGAAGTTTATAACATCTTAGTTCCCAAGGTTGACGCAGCATTACCGATGTAAGAAATGGTTAATACTATTTTTTTGACTTTGTCAATGTTTGTTACATGCTAGCGACCATATGGGAAAGGATCTTTACTTGGCCTATTTGCAAGGCGTCTTACCTATTTTAAAGTTAAAAAAGAACACATTTATGATTTATGTCCTTTCCATACAACTTCAAAGTTTAAGTACATTCAAATATAAATTCATTGCTAGATCCTATGCTTTTATTTCCATTTTAAGTTACAAATATATTATCGTTTTGTAATTTTATTTATATATCTCACAACTTATACAAAACACCTTGTAAATAAGTATGATGTGTTTCCGAATCCGACGATCAGATAATTCCTACAATTACGGTATTGTGCTATGTCATAGTATTTTTTAAATACATATATGTATATTTATATATACATATATGTATTTAAAAAATAACATACTTACTATGTCGTTGTTGTCGTGTATTTTATTATATCAAACAATTGCTTGTCAAGAGGTGAATATGGTATTTGATATAATAAGTACTTAATAAATAGGTATATTAATTCACTCATCTATAGATATACCAATATCTACAAAAACATTTAGGGAAAATCCTGTCAACAAATAAAGTATTCACTATCAAAATTTAATTCGATCATTACAATTTTAAGAATTATATTATCTCATAACAATTATTATTTATTTATAACTAGCTACGTGTCCTGGTTTGGCGCAATTAGTTTATTTTCATAGCTTAGGTATGCATATGGGCTATCTGATGCTAAGTGGTCACCTACCCAAAGACATTACCACCGTAAAAAAAAACCTTTTTTACATCGTCAAAACTACAATACTAAGAATTAAACCCATAGAAGATTAACAATCACAATATTTGTTTTTATTTATTTCATTTTCATTTAGCGATGACCGGTGCACCATATTTTTAATTGAACTCCTATGAAGGTAACATGTCAATAGACAAATATCTACTCACAGCGTCTTGCACCGCTAAGCACTGGATCTAAGATGGTATGTCGCTATGCATTTAATTACTATAAATATAATGAACAATAAAATAATAAGATTCTTTTCATAGTGTATCATTATTTTGGTAATCATTTTTTTGATTACAATAATTCATATTAAGTTAATTGTTGAATTTATTACCGTGACTAAGAATTAAGGTGAACGAGCAGTTATAAATGCACAGTATGTCAATACAGAATTAATAGAAACATTAGTTGTAATTGCTAAGTTTGTTTGCTTATTACTTAACAAACAAGTTCTCTGACCGTGTTGAAATAGTGAATAGGGGAAAGTGGGGCAATTGCAAACACCTTCCATAGGTGTATTGATGGAGAAAAATCGAGGAAATTGTATAATGACATTTGGTGAAATTAGTAATACGTGTGATTTAATGTAAATCCTTACTGATGAAATGAAAATGATTTTATATATATAATTAAAATAATACTTTACGATATTTCTTCAATACTTTGCAAAAAGCTACAACCAAAAAACCCTTCAAAGACTTATACTTTTAAAACTTTAAATAGAAATTTTATAGTCAGCAAGGCAACGTCTATTTAAGATCTATTTAGTTGCGAAGACCGAGTCCAACTAACCGCTTAGGTAATTTTAATATTTACATAGCTATTAGGTAGTTTCTTTTGAAAATAATATTTGAATACAATTAAGGCCTTAAATTTTTCTTGGGTAGTCAAATAAAAAATTAATTTTATAAACGAATTGTTTGTTCAAATAAAATCTGCTCTTTGACGTAATAAAAAAACTTGTTACCTCGGTAACTTTGCATTTGTGTTTTTTTTTATTTTTCATGTTCAATTATAATGACGTCTGATTATAATAAACATGAGAAAACATTCTTTACGAATCTTGACATAAGACAGTGACTAGGCATGACTTATTCAATATTTCAATCGGAAACGAAACATTGCATTATTTACTAACACAGACGAAAAAACACAATTGTGATTCTTTGAAGTAGACTTAAAATTTAAATAAAATAATGAGTTTTTTTTGCGCATTATTATTCTTATTTATGCACAGATATGATACTTAGATAAGTCACTAGACAAAACGTATATCAAAATTAAATCAAAAAATCGAAACACGTTACAGATTAAAAAAAATTTTTAGTTGTGTTATTATCGAAATTATAAAACAGATAATATTGCATCTTCTTATGAATAATTTAAAACATTATGCACAGCTGATTGTATAGACGATTCGAGTAATTACTACCTTACTAACTACTGAGTACGATGCTGTGTGGTTATTTTCTAAAGTATTGACATTATTGATTAACTTTCAATTATACCAAATTGCCGATTTTAGTTCTTGAAAGAAAAACTCAATAACAACTTATTCATAATTATTATTGTTATTTTATTATATTATTTTAGAATTTCGGCCAACACTCCAATAGTCAAAGGCATTATGAAGGCTATAAATGAAGGCTATAAAACCTTTTTAAGAAAAATTTAGAAATAAAAAAAAAGTATTTTTAAAATTCGATGTCGTTTCATTATTTACCTCCCTTCTAATACCTGATTACCGGATAACGATTATTGTGTAGTCAGGCCGTGTTAATTAGACCGTTAATCTGATGATCATAACTGTATTGTAGGACTATACAATTACATACCTACTTATTTGTTCAAATCGGTATTATCCTTTGTACGTATTGATTCTCAAGTGTAGGTATGGGATCAGGAAATGAACAATTATCTTATGTGCTAATTAATATGTAATATCACTGTATGTTTAAAAGATATACCTACAACAAAAAAGTCAATCGAATTAATACTGTGAATAATTCACTACCAAAATACAAGTATTGGAAAAAATATATCAGGAAATAAAGTGTTATATATATTTCCTTATTATTCTTATAGTGTTGCGTTGCGTTGCGTTAATATCATCTTATTATCATTTTTTTTTTAATTTAAAATTAATAATTCCTGCTAATTACTTTTGATTTTTTATGTAAGTCTATTTTTTTATGTCCTTTATGTATAGTTAGCCACCGTGTCGCGCGTTCGAAAAAATTGAGATAATCCGTTAATTAAAGGTTATTTTTTGTTACGAAACCGTATTTATACTTATATATGTCAATAAGTATGTGGATGTAAGTGCGTGCGCGTGCGTGCATGCATACATGCCATACCTACTTACATAAATATTATCCTAATTAAGTATAGTTTTTTGCTGAAAAACATTAGAATTGACACAATATGAAAACAAATATCATTAATGATTCGAAACTTATTTCATTTACGTATACAAAGAAAAGGAAATAAGTGGTGTTTTGTCCCAGTACGAGTACATATAGTTTATTTTTCATTTTGCACATTTATGAGAATCGTAATTTTATTAAAATGTAAAAGAAAAAAAAATCAAATTTGGCTCAGGCGAAAAACGTCTACGTTATTTCATGTCACCCTTAAAGAAATTTGAAGAATAATTACATTATTTTAAAATTAAATAAATAGTATTAAAAAAGTGACTCAGTAGCATAGCCAATATTTACTATAGCTCCTATTTAATGTTGGTATTTAATCTGGACTAATTATGAATATGCATTTAACTGTATACATTTAACTTCAAAATAACTTATAGCAATTTACGACAATATAAGAGGTCATTTCCATTCCAATGTGATATTTCAGCAGAGCGATTGTCTAAGAATTCACTTCGAATCTCACTCGTAAAATATTGACAACCAACCAACCAAATATTGACTTAATATGATGACAGTACAATTTGATACATGTTCTCTGACATTTATAATTTTTACAGTAAAGTTTTAGTGTCTCCTATTCTGTCATTTCTTACCCGCGTTCTGTGAGGAGTATCGATCGTCTCTTACAGAGTATCTCTACAAATTAAAAAAATTCCTGAAAGTTATAAATGGAAGTGTGCTTTATAAGCGTCAAATTATAAGCAAGTATTCGCTTATCAAAAATCGCTAATCAGTTGTGAGAAACTAACTACTTTTGCATTTTACGTACGTCGCGTATTTTACCATTTCTATTTGTCTTGGTGTTCATATGGAATTAAATATGTTGAACGGATATATTTATGAAGTTGACGAGTTAAATAATGCGTAATTCGCGTCATTATAAATGTACATATTTTTATGAATTACTTAACATTTACTTTATCATTAGTCTGTAAATAAACATCAAATTCTTAGGAAATATAAGTAGGACGTTCTTTCTGGCAAATTCCATAAGATTAACGTTAGTCTATGTAATTGGAGACAGCAATTAGTTCGGCTTAATAAGACCGTGACCTAAGCTTAACATTAATGTAAAGACATTATTATTTGTTTATCAGAAAATATTATTTATATATGTATTGTAATATACAACGATCTATTACAAATACATTATAAAGTACCTAAAAGCTATTCATTAATAATTTATAGTTTTTTTTAAAGATACTTTTATCTATATTATTATTATAAATGTGAAAGTAACTCAGTATGTCTGTCTGTCTGTCACTCTTTCACGACCAAGCCGCTGAACCTTTTATGTCAAAATTTGATTAAGCAAACTTAAACTCCAAGAAAGGCTACTTTTTTTGCCTAACTGACAACCAACACTCTAAAACACGAGCGAAGCCGCGGACGGCTACTAGTTCTCATTCAAAATTGATATAAACAACCTTAAGTTAAATAAGTATAAAAAACTTGTATTCTGCTTGCAATGAAGAGTTTTTTAGACATTGCCAAGAAGGAAAAGAGCACTTACGTAAATAATAGGTTGACGTAAAACTTCATCATACCTATACGGTACATAAAAGTTGTTTTTTAACGATATTAGTAATATATTTTTTATAGTATGTATAGTAAACTGCGATATAGACACGTAGTAGATATAAAAAGAAATATATTTATTTTATATTCATCTTCAATTGTAGGTACATAATCACACGCCGGTTTTTCTATCTTTCATCAATAATTTTACATTCAAAACTTGACGACAACTACAATGTTACCACAGCGTTTGTGTAACAATTTTTATTGGCTTAATATACAAATATATAAACGCAAACTACACTACTATTATTCATATATAGAAACTATTTTTATACAGACCAAACCAGTGAACCGAGGAGCTGCAGGGACGTCGAATACTTAAACGAAAAACAACCAAAGGGAAACCAATATATTTGCTTGATAAATGCTCTCAGGAACGAAATTTGACTCTTAACACGATATAACTACTGCGGGTATAACTATGCCAAACAATAATTTATAATAATAAATTAACGATTATTTCAGCAACAACATAAATTATTAGTATAATACACTATCCTCTTAAGGCGGAGATATGTTTATCAACGAATAATGAAGTGTGTATTGCTTTGATCATTAAAGATTTTGAATTTTGAATAGATAAGTAGTGACCAGTGTTGATGTTGCATCATTAGAAGTGTACTTTGTTGTCATCAACGAGAACACTTAACTGGGCGTCGTAGAAGATCTGAAGAACTTTACAGATGATTTTTAGTTAAGAAAGGCAGTGATACTTTCCTAAAACCCCGCAGTCAGCAAGTCGCTCGTCTCGCTCGCCGACAGCTCTTTGCAAAACGACCTTGACCGAAAATAAACTCGCCTCTCAGTTTTCTAATATATCAACGGTTTCACAAAGAAGTCGGGCTATTTACTTGAATTGTTAAATAAATAAGATAATATTTTTTTCAATAATCAATAGAAAGCAATAACTCCCGGTTTTGTAGCTGAAAGAACAGTGTTAATATACCTACAACTGATTCTATGATTACAAACGTCTTACGCCACATATTATTATATTTTTTCTTCGTCAGTTTTAAATACACAAAGTTTCTATCTTGATTTTTTTTTTTGACAAAAGAAATGTTATTTATTACATACTTCTGATTGCATATTTGGTAAAGTTAGGAACTAAATAAATCAAAACAATTTCAAAATCAGTCCATGTCACGATTTTATCTGCCTCAACAATTAAGTTAACGCCCTGAAAGGGAATTTACATTTATTCTTTATACATTTGAAGTGCCGATTATGAACCAGTCAATTAAAATATTTGTTTAAAACATTAACAAAAGTTAAGTGTTAAATTAATCTTTGCTCAATATTGTACGGAGTTGAAGAAATCGGGTTATCGGGGATTTTACTTAATTTATTTTATTATATAGTTTATTTTACTTAATTATATTTTTCTATGAATAAAGCACAGAGTCCTTTCTATTACTATATACGTAAACTAATATACATACAACTACATATCAAATCCCACATATGTTTCTTATAAATATGTTATATAATTATTAATATAAGGTAAATCATGAAAAAGTTGAATCGTTTTGTCATCAAAATAGAATCAATAAGAATAAACATAAGAAATGTAAGAAATATTAAATATTCTTTCACAAATGTATCACAAATCTTGAGAATTTCAAGTCCTTAGATAGACAGAGTCAGAAACACAATAGACTAAGTGGCTTATAGTTGTTTGACTATAAAATACGTTAGGAACGGATCATATCTACTCAAAGAGGTACAAAGCCAAGAATTAAATACAATACAATATATAAGTAAAATCAAGTAAAACTGGTATGGACTTGAAAGCTACCTTTACTTACATTCAAAGTTATTGTTGTCCTAGTCCTTATCCTAAGATATTTCTTATCACATCATATATGAAAATCGGTCCATCTATTCCAGAGATTACACGGAACAAACAGATAGACAGACAGACTGACAAAAATAAAAAATAAATGTATTTGTTTCATTTAATTCGTTTACATATTATATAAGAATATATATATATATATATATATCTCAATTAATTATACATTAAGTCCTTAAATATATACAAAAATGAATTAAAATAGTTACGGTAAAAATATTGACTGGTGGCAAGAATGCTAGTGGCATTGTCAAAACGCTATTCCGATCCTCTATGCAAAAAACTAACCAGCCCTCTTGTCACCAGTCGAGGCAATAAGACGAGTTGTTATTCTCTTAATGAAGTTTTTGTACTACTACATCAAGGAAATAAAAAAACAAATTTCATAAGAGGATATTACGCACGAGGATGTAGAGTAAACAACATAAACAGATATTTCATTGGCCTTCACTCGCACGTATTCTTTTTTCAAAAAATGCTATCAGGAAACGTGATAATCGTAATAGGGCTTTCGAAAGACGAAAACACAACTTGAAAAGTAAAGTTACAGGACAGATATAGTGAATTACTTTATACATTTGAATACATACTGATGAATGTTTCCACTTCATGAATATATTTCGAATTAAAGTAATTTATTCAAATTCTTCTCATTACAAACGCATAACATCAAACAAATGTTTTTAGCTAATTGCCTTTATGTACTACAAAAACCACGTCTTAAGGAGCAAATGTAGTATTAAAGAGGGGGAATGGAACCAAGGTCGACTCGTTAATCTATGAATACAAGATATTTAAGATTGAAATTATTATATATTACAAATGCAGAGTCAAATTATAATAGTTTTTTTAAATTACTTCATAATTTATTTAAAAACTTGAACTCATTGAACTTTATACAATAGGAAGTATTGTTTCGACTTTCATACGTCACAAACCAGTATATAAAAATAAGAATACTAAAGATAACTTTTGGCGGTATAAAATTCCTTCCGTAAGTTGTGAGATTATAGTAAAAGGCATATGGTCGCACCGTGACGTACGATTTAGTGGTTACACTACACTACGATCGACTTAGCTGCGTGTTCAGAATCGGTCCATTTTTGAATGCACGCCGTCCAACGCATAGCGTGCGCTCACAAAACTCGCATTTTAAAACGGATTAGCGGGCAGTGTTGCGTGAAAAGCAGGCTTCACATTGGCAAAGAGCTATCCGAATTTATGCAACCTAAAATGAGAAAGAACTCGTTTCAATTTACATAAGAAGTACTAACGTTAACGAAGGTCACCCGTCAGTGCGCCCGTAGGTCTTCGATCGGTCGACGCATTGTCAGGACTCAAAGATTTATTGGATTGGATTGTGCATAAAAAATACGATGTGTGAAAGACATGCAGCAGTTTTCACTGTAGTGGCGGTTGCACTGGCCTTCGTAAGCTGCTCCTCCGCCAAACTTGCGCGTAAGTTATACTTTGTTTAGTTTCTAATTATGAAGGTTCAATTCCGTAAAATGTTACGAAATTTAATTGATTTCCTTAATAAAATAGTGAAGTCGTTTTGATGAAATAATAAGCAATTATTTTTCTTTTCCCATTATTTTATTTTACTTTTTAAATAAGAGAAATTAAATACTACATAAATCGAAATATTGGCAGTAATTGGTAGATACTTGTAATAAAATTGATATCGTATATAATTTATGTAATACATTATCGTCTTTTGTAATCTAATTGGTTATTGTATTTGTTATGCACTACTATATTATTATTGTTCCTAGAAGATTTTATAAGTTTCAATATTCTTAGTGATTTATTTACTATTATTATATACTTATTATTAACAGTTTCAAAATATTTTGCTATCTATTGAAATGATTATCTTGACCTAATCTATATTGACCTAACCTTGACCTTCTTAATTTTGCGTAACAACTTTGAACCTGGAAGCAGGCATCAAAATCATAGCCTCAATATTTTTTTAGGCACTAACTTTCGAAAAACTAGCGCCATCTAGTTTCTTATTTGCTTAACAAAGATGTTGCAATAAGAACATACTGTGATGGAAATATTGTAATAATACATAGGTTATTAATCATGGCTTTTCTTAATGACGTTTTTTTCATTCATTTTAATATATCGATCAGATTGGCTGTAAATTTTCATATTTACTTCATCATTATTAAACAAACAATGTTCGCACTAATTCAAAAAAAAAAAAAAATAGCTAATTAAATTGCAATTTATGAAATAAAATATGTGGCCTGGTTCTAAAATAATCAAAGTATATTTTTAAGTAAAATGTAACTTTTACAAAATATACAATTATATTTATGATAAAATAGCATAAACTTTGCTAATAACAATAATATTACTCGAAACGATTTAATTATCTTATATAACAAATATACTCATTGCGTTTATTCTGATTACCACAAGTAAGGGTTGATAATATTGGCCCTTTTAGAACCAGGCTACAAAAATAAAGCAACAGTATACAATCTTGCAAAGTTTACTTGAACGCTTAAAATGTCGTATGTACAATCATACCATCCTTGAGGTATAATAATCATGACCCAACAACCGAAATCACAAGTACAATGCAACACAGGTGTGTCATCCTATATGTCACGTTGCTTGCTAACGACACAGAGACTCACGCAAATATGTCATTACTTTTAAGGCCATGTCAACATTATGATTTTACGATTAATGACTGTTTTGGGATGTTGTACACCAATTCCTTAAGCAATTAACAAATTGTACTCGTACTAAACATCATACCGTCAGTGGAAGATTAAACTTTAAAGTTATTATTCTAAATCTTATTTCTCTTGTTTCTCTTTATGGCGTTTAAGCTTTTATAAGATACATTACTTTAATATTTATAGCAGTTACTCCGCGAAATATATTATATTGAAAGTAAATTCAAATGCGTGGATTAAAATTGTTGAATGCAATGTTGAATTGCGTCTAGTAGGACAAGGCGTGAATTATTGTGCATTTGTGTAGTTTCACGGATTGACATTTTATTTGGAACTAGCTGTGCCCGCGACCTTGTACGCATTATATCAGTTACCTGCCAGTGAAAGTCCTATCAAAGTCGGTCCAGCCGCTCCAGAGATTAGCCGGAACAAAGAGACAGACAGACAGACCAACAAAAATTGTAAAAAATGTTAAAAAGGGCTAATTTAATATTACAAACAGATACTACAATTTTATTATATGTATGTATAGATGATATAGATATACAAAAAAAAATTTCATCATAATAGTTCACCTGAGTCAGGCAGTTGAGATCAGTTAGAAATCATGTCACCGTATATTTTTTTCTTTATAGTAACTAACGTACGAATAAATGAAAACAAAATATTTAAAAGATAATTACATGTAATTTAATTTCAATGAATTTATAATGTTTTTTTCAAACTAGGTGTTAGAAGTTTGGTCGTCATTGACCCAAGTAGGGTCAATGACAAGTTCGAAAATTTTGACGTACAATTTACCAGGTAGGCCCAATTCTACCGAGGCCTATTAAGACTTAACTCCTCGGCTATTTAAATTTGTATTCCATATATTAAAATTCTAAGCCCTTTATAATTATTAGTACTCATTAGCTTGTTTTAACGTTCACAAATTATTTAGTTTGACTTTATTGTTCGGAACGCCCGAAGGCATGTGTACAAAATGTTTAGATCCTCAAGTTTGAACACGTTTTATTTGTTTACAAACTTGTTATAAACTTTTCAAATTAACTTAAGTGTAATCAATGTGCCTCCGAGCATTCATGCGTATTAATATATTTACCTAATTTTATTCAAATGAGGCAAGCTGTCTACTGTTTTTATGTCCTCGCGAGGTAATTACTTTTTTTGTTTATTGTGTTTTCACGTCTGAACTCAGCAACCTATCATCATAAAAAATTACATACAAGTTGTCATGAGAACAAAAAAAACACAGGATGTCTAACTCCTACTCTCCGTATCCGCACATAGGCGAAGCCACGGTCTCAACCTAGTTCACAGATACAAAAAAGAAAATATACTAGCTATATTATTTAAAAATAAAATGTTTCATAACGAGTTATAACGTTATATGTTTGTAATATATGAAGTGCAAATAAATGCCTTAACAGATCGCGTGCATTCGAAGCGAAATTTGTAATTGCCTAACACAGTGGCGCGATGTTGACTTACTAAACTTTATATTATTATCGTTAACAATCTGTGTCACAAGACCACGCTTTGCTTACAGTAATAAGTTGAATCGTATAGAAGACATTTACTTACAATAAAGCCTAGTAACATAACCTTACTTAGTACATAAATTTAATAATCCTTATCCGTAAGGCTTATTTGGGTAAATACTCTATTTTACCATTATAACTGCGTTTGGAACATCTAGATCGTGAAATTTAATAAAGAAAATGAAATTTGCACGGGCTTTACAATGGTCTATAAAATAGTAGTATTCATTTTTACCTAATAATTTTTCTGTTATAGTTTTTATTCCTACACTAACCTAATTATTACCACAATCCGATATCTCGTCTTTGGTGCATGACATTTGTGTCTGATACGATTTGCAATTATACATATATAGACGATTGACACATGCTTGCTTTATTTCATAAGGAATTGTAGCTGTTTATATTTTTAATGTCTAGTATTATTAAATACAAAGAAACCTATTATACTTTTGTGTAATGAACATTGTAATATTTGAAACAAATGACTCATGTTGTAACTGTTATTTGCAACGTTAAAACTTATCTCGATTGAAGTACCACTTAAATCGTTTCTTAATAATAATGCTTCCTTTAAATATTTTATATTTTACTTATTATATGTCAATGATAAAATTTTATATTAATTCTTTCATTTTAAATATATATTTTATAGGGATGATAATAATATATTTTTTTATTTGTATAATTTCAATGACACATTCCTAAAGCCTTTCAAGTGCTTTATATAAAAATAAAAATATTATTATCGTCGATACTAGTAATTATAATCTTCGTGTAAATAATTAAGACCGCAATTAAAATATTTATATTTGATTTAAGTCATGGTTAAATTAATCTAAATATATTTGGTATATCATGTTTTAATCTTTCTGCATGCATCACTATTATTTAATTAATTAATCGCTTGGCACGTTGGAGAAATAATAAAAAAAATTAAAAAAAAATTATTACAATGACACTCAGTGATTATTATCTTATTTACAGCTGATTTTATTCATCCTTGCAACAATACCGAAACAGCCTGCTTAATACAGGCAACGCAAGATGCGATACCCGATTTTGCCAGAGGGTTACCGCACTTGGGGGTACCCGCCTTGGACCCCTTCATCATTGACGAGTTACCAATACAACTGCCTGGTGTAAAAGTCACATTTTTGGACGGAAAGGTCACAGGACTACGCAAATGCCAGGTGCTGAATGTCCAGTAAGTGAATAAATTTTCTGTAATAGAAAAAAAATAGATTTTAAAATACAAACAAAAAGCTTACCTCTCTTAAGGTTCTACCATTCATTTTCATTATTCATTCATTGATTCGTAACGTTGTTTTTTTTTAATGTAATTCTAATGTAGAATTAAATATACGTTACCCGACTTATCCAGCCTTATTATAAAGCACCCAATGATTTTGAATTAAGCAACGGAGAGAAATCAACTCAATATACATAATAAGTCAAATATATAATATTTATTCGTTCAAGCATTACACTACATACACTTACTGATTGATTGTTATTAATGAACGCCGGTTCGGAAATGCGTCAGACCTGAGAAGAACCGACGAATGAAACTCAGAAGGATTAGGTTTTTTTTTTTAACATTTTATTATTATACTATTTTACGAATTTGTAACAACAGGAAGAGACTGTTACTTCCGAGGTATGATACATTTATTAGTTTTCGATTAACCTTATCACATAAGATGCCTTTAGTTTATCAAATAATTTAAAAAATTGTTAACGGTATTATGACGGATTTGATATAATGTACAAAATATGTTATAATTAATATAATGAGTGATTTTTCTCATTTATATTGAATATTAAATAACAAAGACAGTGAGGAGTTACTCTTTTTTAATCATTTGTTGTTAAAATAATGGTGATAAATTTATATCCGTTCCTTGTAATAATATGATACAGGTCACAATTTTGTTTTAAATTTTATTTACAATAAATCATTAAATATTCTATTTCTATCCAAACAAACGATATTAATTAATGTTTATACATTTTCAAATAAATTATTGCGAACAAAAATTAAAGTAAATAACTATTTAAATCTTCACAGAATCATTATAAAATGAATTTTATTCTATTTTCTCATACGCGACCAAAATATGAAGATATCAGTTTGTTGCGAAAGGTACTAGACCTTCACTGTTTCCAAAGAAACCTTGAATTTGGACCATTATCTTTTTGAAACAGATTACATCCACATTGTTTTATAGTTAACTATGAAGTATAATAATTACGTTCTCACATTATTGTGATAAAACGAATTATATTGGCGCTATTTTTGTTGTGAAATAATTCCTTGAGCGTTGATGTGAAATCAACACAAACAAAGAATAAAGTTATTTGTCCCATGGAAAAATCACAGTGATAACGCTTTTTCACATGTGCGAATATGACCAATTATTTTGGTATTCGTTTATTTTAACTGGCATATGATAAAGGATTTTTAATAAAAAAATACTTAATTCAAGCAGTTTCGGTTCCCTCATCAAAATTCTTCTCTCACTATTAAATACGGATATTTACGATATCGGAATAAGCCTCTTTTCGAACAATAAATAAATTTTCCATTCCTCGGTATACGATGTTTATGTTCGAGTGTACTTAAAATATATACACGTCATTATTCAGGATCTTTTAATAATTAAAATTCAGTTAAAAAAGGGAGGTTCCATGTAAGATTCTTAGCATAGGGACTTGAATGTTGATTAGACTCCCGTGCCTCGAGTTCACTCTTTGGTCCTGCTCCTATTTTGTCAAAATGATTGTGAGATTAGGTTAGGTTGTATATTTAGTTTGTATTGTGGAACTTGGCCATCACATGCCTTAAGAAAAGAACGTTATAACATTATTTTGGTATAGCAATTTTTAAATAAATAAAATATTTTTATTTAAAATTGGAACTGCCGTTATGGGTAAGGACCTTAAAATTTATCCGAACGGGTTGGTAAGGATAGTAATGTAATGTACCCGTATTTCTTATCCATGTCATTCACCCTACATAAGTACTTTTGGCCACTCAACATCAGTTATGAGTGCGAATGCATTAGCACAGTCGGCTAGTCTAATTGGTATTTCAGAAAAGGCTAATTGCCGACTCAATCAAATACTTAAACATTTAAATATAATCGCATGCTCACAAGGATCTGTAGTTTTAACCTTTTTATTATTACTTCATTATATATTTCGGATTTATGAACCTAAAGGAATTAATTGTACTTTATTTTTTTTTTAATATGGATTCTGAAAACTTTTTACAGCTTACCTTCATTTGAATAATGAAGTTTTATAGCTCGATGATTTGATGTGTTTCCATATTTAATTGTGAAATTTCATGTTTCAGAGCTTACCTGGAAGATAATATCTTCGTTCTTGAAATAAAATGTAACATAACTATTAAAGGAAAATACACAGCTGTTGGAAGACTTCTATTGTTTCCAATTAACGGTGAAGGAGATTCAAAAATTAAAATAGGTAATCAATATGTTTATATTATATTTAATGTTTAGATAATAAAGTCAAATCTCAATTGTAATGATACAAGATAATAATGGGAAACTGATATATAATTAAAAAACCCTAAAGTCGCATTTTAAAAGTAAAGGAAGTCCAAGGAAGTTTATACAATTCCAACATTTGAGGAAAATGGGATGTTTCTTGAAAATAATAGGAATAAATATTTTTAAATATCTTATCTGGTTTAAAATTATATAGTAATTTCGCATTATTGAGGAATTGCTTTAATAATAATGTCAGGAGTCAAAATTAAAAAATCACAATATTTTATGAAATAAACAAAGATTTAAAAATAGAATAAAACTCACACACGAGAAATATCGTGAATATTAGAAGCAGATAATAAAGTTTTTACGACTTATTTCCCTTCGTATTACAGTTAACTCTGTCATAAAACTGAACATTAAGACCAAGTACTTTAAGGATGAAGAAGGCCGAGATCACTTCGGTATAAAGAATTACAAATACTCATTCGACTATGGTGACAGAGTTCATTACACCATCAATAATCTTTTCAAAGGAAATCAGGAATTGAGTAAGTATAATATTATTTTTTAAAATTATTATGTTAAATGATAAGAAAAAATATACTCCTATAGAGGAAGCATTTGTATGGATTATTTACATTTGCAGTTTATGTTAGTTTAGTTATTTATGAATATACAAAATTATATGTCGAAAAAATTGTTAGTTCATTCATATGTTAAATTGACAGGCAACAATATTTAGTATTATTGTGTTCCGACTTATGAGGTGAGCTAGTTTAATTACAGGCCTAAGGGATATATTTTAGCGTTAGTCATAGTGAACACATACTACCAAAAAGTCCATGGCCAGATCTGACTACTTTTAGAACAAACAATAAATAGTTTTTTATATTTATAAGGCCCGCGGATTTACTTTAAATCTAAGTATCGGAATTTATTTACAAATTTAATTATTAAGTACATTTAAATTAAGTGGTACTTGATCGGGTTTGTATTCACGATCTTCACGTTCTGATAATATTTTAAACGAACTAGGCCATCACGCCGTTTATTATATATAAATAAGAAGGTTCGTTAAAAATTTAAAGTGAGGTTGAATTGCTACAAATGAAGTCTACAAATGACAAAATTATGCATTGCGCAGTTCCCGCAAACGAATTTCATAGTCCTTACCGAAGTTTCCACAGCTTTGGTACTAATTAATTCATATGAAAGTTAAAAACTCACGATGTGCTCAATGATTTAACAGATTCAAATTTATTACTATTATTTATTTATTTTTGTTGCAAGAAAAAAAGAAAATTGAATAAAATAAACAAATGTTTTAATTTTTATTAACTGAAGCGCATGTGAGTACTTTTCTTTTTTCATATAACTTTAGGAAACAACACATATGGCGAAGATAATAAATATTTGATTTTGTTACCCATTTAATCAAATAAGCACACGGACGAGCATATGGGTCACCTGGTGGTATGTGGTTATTCGTCACATACATTGCCAATGCGCCACCATCCACGGGAACTAAAATGTTATGACCTTTGTGCCTGTAATTATACTGGGGAACACACAACAATACTGAGTACTGCTGTTTGCTGGATACTCGATATACTCTTAAGTCTATAGTGATGTATTTTTTTAATATATTTGAATCGTCTACATTTTACAGTACTTTTCAAAGTCAAGTTTGAGGCTGCTCTTTCTATACTCTTTGTGAAACTACAGCGATTCAGAATACGCTCATGTAATCTGCAAATGAAATTCAAAAGTAGAATTTTCTCTGATGAACTTTATAACAGTTATATCAGCTCATAGTTGATCTTCCTGCCTTTATTTAGAATATGTACTATGACTGAGATTGCCTAGTATGTAGAATACTTGAAACCGAACCGAAGATGCTGGTTCAAGGCTGCGTAAAGATCACTGAATTTCCTTGTGCCTAATATGTTCTTATCTATTCGATCTCGAGCTCGACGGTGAAGGAAAATTTCTTGAGCAAACATTACGTGATGTTACTTTCCTTTTCTAGATTTCTGATATAATTAATATATCAATTTCGTATACCATCGAATAGTGACCCGGGTTTTAATTTCTATTTAGTCATAGAGGGCTATTATAATACAAAATATCATAGTATATTTATCATTTGTGATGCGTTTCAAAACCCTTGTTATCACCGTACACAAGGAGAATATATTTTGAAAGGCTTTTTTTGTTTTTTGTCAATCATTTTGTAAGCCTATCATGATTTAACTAAAGTACAGGATTAACGTAGGATTATCTCGTAGAGTGTGGATTACAGGAGACTTCCCGTTTAAAGAGTATTTTTGTTATCGTTTTCTAATACAATCCTGAAAGAATAGTAAATAGAAATATTTTACTATCTCTTTCAGCATTGGGATTATGATTTTCCAATACAAAAATCGATTACAGTATATTATTGACAGCCTCGTTGGTTTAATAGTTAGCTTCTACAGCATTTTTTCTTACTTATCTTCTTTATATAAAAGTTAGGATGCAAATGGCCCTGTTGGTGTTAAGGTGTCAACACCATGGTTACAGGATCAATGTGTACAGATATTGGTATCTGCTAGAAATACTAATAATTCAATACATCGTCAATGGCCCACCGACTTTGGTATTTAAGGTTTCACGATATCTGATCAGCGCGTGGTACCTAATCAGATACCCTTGCGTGTATAAAAGCGTTTCGTGAATAATAAATAGAAAGAGCGTTAAAAAGACTTCATCGACTCAGAAACACATACAAGTTTTAAATTTATGTAAACTATCCAATTGTAAAAAATAATTGTAAGTAAGTGTAATGAATTGCAGTTATATTTTATTGGTTTTACAGCAAGAGTATAAATACAACAATTACCTGACCTGACCTGACCCTGTATTTATTATTATCAGTACACGTAATACGTAATAAGGCAATCCTAAAATAGACATTTACTTTTATCCAGGTAACACAGTCTTACAATTCCTGAACGAAAACTGGAGGGTGGTGACTGAAGAGTTTGGGCAACCAGTTGTGGATTACGCAATGAACGTGACAATAGAAACAGCTAAGAAATTCTTCAACGCTGTCCCGTACGACGAATTACTACACGTACCTATACCAAAGTATGACTAACGTATGACAAAATATTGTTTATGTTTTGTAAGTATTTGTTGTATTAACAGTAATTTATTTAGCAAGTAAGTACTAACCACCTTCAATATGATTGATAATAGATAATACTAATTAGTAATCGTTCAATATTTGTTTATAGTTTATTTTTTTACGGTGACATTTTCAAACGTGTAGCCAGGGCCGGATTTAGGTTAATCTAAGACTAATCTCGTCAAGAAAAAACCATAAAATAGATTTTGAATTTCTAATAATTTCAATCTGTATATGACTTCAATATAATAAATTGATGTTTAAAACTGTGTCTAAATAATTATTTTTATTAAAATATTCTAATTTGTCTTGCAATAAATTTTATTATAACACCTGAAAAATATTTACAGTTTATTTGGAAAATTATTAAGGATTCCTTTGTTCCCTCTAACCTCTCAACCGCTAAATCCGGCCCTGATTGTAACGCACATCCTTTACAAAAATTAACTTTCGCTGTCATATAAAACTGTGATTTTAGACTCGTTGAAGATGTATATTTTGTTATTGTAAATATTATATTTTATTACATAAATATTGAATGTGCTCCAAATCTCCGATCAGATAGATGTTCTTCGGTCCACTAAATGTTTAATATTTAAAGTGTAGCGTTGCCTTTACATATTTATTTGGACTCTGTATTGATAACTAATCAATTCGAATGATTTAATAATGGCTCTAATTAACCCTTAATAGTTATCACAATGAAGCGCTTTGATTATAGTGTAATTTTGTATTATCAATAGGCATATTATGTTATTTCTTACAGCTGTTTTTTATTGTAAAGCTATCAAAATGTAGAAATAAACTCAAAACTCACCGCTAAAAATATCGTGAATTGTTACAAAATGATATGCGATATTAAGTATAAAGTTTAAAGGACATGAGGCATTAAAATAGCCTAAGTGAAATTGGTTTCTAACGCTAATGTTTTTCGAAGTGAATTCGAACAAAATAGTAATGCTGTTGTTAGTCTTATGCCCTTTAGTTATAAGCTAAGCCATTTTTAGTATGGACTTCTTTTGTGTCTTAAATTTCATACATAATCAACAGATTTTATAAATCAACAATTAATTAATAATGATAGATGTAAGTACTTAAAAACAAAAAAACTGGAAATCGATATTTAAAGTTTATATAAAGATATTATTCATAAAATAATTATATTTTGACTTTGTAACATTACCTACTTAGTTAATAATGTATAGTAGATATGTTTGAAAATATTTTCAAAGCGAATCAAACAATTATAGCAGACAAGTGACAATGATTCAATAATAATGTATTATATTTAATAAATAAGATGTATATGATTAATAAAATTTGTAATATAATCCATCTAGTTTGTTTCTAATTATATGTATGATGATGTATAATAATGTAACCTAACTGTTAAATGAGGTCACAAGTATATAATATACAGGGTTATTGGTAATTCGACGTATATCCGTTAGGAGGTGATAGGAGCGACTATTTGCAATAATTTTAACCTAAATATGCATGGCGCCAAAAATTACCATTTTTGAGTGAGTTTTTTCGATTTTTTCAAAATTTGTCAAAAATGCAACTTCAAAAACTTACTACAAAAATATCAATTAAAATCATTTTTTTTTTCTCTTTTATAAAAACGATTAAATTTATCAATGTTTAAATAATATTTATCTGTCCAAATTTAAAATTGCGAGACTAAAAACGAAATTGATTTTTCTTCCTCAAAACTACCTTAAGAACAAAAAAAATCAGTATCGAACTTGGTCTGCAGATTATTTTAAAAAAATGCCCGTTTTATAGGCTTCCCAAAAATGTATAGAAATTAGGAACTTATTTTAAAGCAACCGAAATAAAATGACGTTGGTGGAAATTCGTATTCGAACATGAACGAATTTGTACTAAAGGTCGCTCTTAAAAATTTCCACAAAATTAACTAAAAATAATATCCAATAGAAAATGCCTTACTTACTTACTTAACTGAAGTAATTAGTACAAAATTTAAATAAAATTTAGAAACAGAAACAGTTCAATAGCTAAGTTGTAATTAACACATTTTATGATATAGGCTAAATAAAGTACTAATAAGAGAATCCGGGAAACTCTATAACGGAGCACAGCACACACAGCATGTTCCACAGTAAATAATGCAGGATTCTATCCCTATCATTATCCTCAAGAACAGGTCCTGAAAGGAGAGTTATTTTTTGCAAATTTTTAATTTTTATCTAATACCACCTCGTGCAATATGTTTTTTGTACTTACGTACCATCAATTACCAAATTACTCGTCTGCATTTTTTACATAATATTTGTAACACAATATAAAATAATTTGGACACAAAATGGTAAATAATAATTTATGTAGAGCCATTCACAGAATAATTGATTTAAGTTGAGAAGTCGACTTTAACAATGAAAACTTTTTTTTGCCTTATTTTTAGCGGCGTAACCAAGATGAAGGTGCACTTTTCAGCTTTTATGTTTTCTTTCAACCGCATTTTATAGTCTGCTAATTAGTACAGTGACTAGACAGCTAATTGTCGAACTTAATCGATTTTATAAGCAAGACATTCTGCGTCTGTGGCAAATACAAAACAGAGTCAATTGTTGCATTGTTTGTTCCAGTTGAACCCTACACAATGATGTCTAACAATATGATCAGTGTTACAAATAAACATGTACTTTTATAGATAAGTAAATCAATATAACAATGTATAACAGTTCAATCAAATAATAGTATGAAACAGAAAAATATCAAGAAATACTGAACTTTTTTACAACGTTATATTTTGTTATACATTGTTTCTCTGCTGTGGATATCGAAAAAAGTTTTTTAAATTTCAGAAAATACCCTTTCAACTATAACGTTTACGAATTTATGTGACTTTTGGTCATCGTACTGGTTACATATTTTACATTTTTTTACACACCACTACAAAGTGTTTACGTTTGGTAGTTTTGTTTATGTATCCACCCAAGCTGGCACTAGCCCCAAGCATATTCAGAAGACATTCTATTATCCTACGTCCATAATTAAATTATAAATACCATCCCATCCAATTCAGAGGGAATTGTTTTAAATTAGTTTGTTTTTCTCTGCTGGTGACAGGATCACACAAGTTTCTATCTATTAGGAAAAGAATAGAAATTTATTATTATAAAAATCTAATTTGACAAACTAGTTGAACACTATTTTTTTCTTATTATCTAGCGATGACCTTGAAAATTAGAATCAAATTTTTGTAATTAACAAATAGATTTTTCCTTAAACTTTGCAACTTGTTTTTTGTCCGTATAAATTGTCTAAACGTAAAGTTTTATCGACACCGATCAAATTTGTTTAATTTATCTTTATTAGTAAACAGGTATAGTAACTATAAATATAATCACACGAATATTTAAATTATCATCACGTTTTAAAGACATTTGTAGCAAATATTCTGTAAAAAATGCACAGACTATTTTACATTTATTTAAGCACAAGATTTGCCGAGGAGCTGAAAAGGAAACCATTTAAAACGTTATTTTAAAACGGTCGAATGACTTATTGGAAATTGAGTTGTGTATAATTTTCAGGCGCTTTAACTTCCAGAGGTTTTCTCATATGAAAAATATTTAGTTAAAGGGGAAGCACGTTTAATTAAAAAGACTACCGTAAATTCTCTGTAAAGAAAGTTTAAAAATATGATAGGATTTTTTCACTTACAAAAGGTAATACAAACAAAAGGTAACGGTTGTGTTCTGGGTTAAAGGGTGAGTGAGCCAGTGTAGTTAAGTAGTCTTAAGTTTATATATATTTTCAAAAGTTTGTGATTGTCGTATTGTACGTGTAATTGTTTTATACTAGTCCCTAATACTATACTAATGAGCTGGGAGCTCCTAACGTAAATGATACATTCGGATGTACATATATTCAGACTTACACTTTATTTAAAATATAAGTAACTACTAGTACGTGCGACGCTTTGAGGTGGGTTAAGTAAGGAAACCGCGTGTATTACATAATTTTAAAATGTTTTCCGGACTACGTGATCTTTGAAATTGTGTCTTGTAATTCTTATGTGTTAATCTTGTATGTATGTACTATTTAAGTCTCATATAACATCGGTTAACTCTATTTTTCGGGTTAGGGTAAATTTGCTGGTGAATTGATATTCCATTACATTGCAAGTGTTATTGCCTACCGAATGATATACCTACCAAAAACTCCCTTTAATCGGTTTTTACGAAACGGACAAATACTAACAATACCTCTATTATTATAAAATAAAATAAAAAATGAAAAAGCCTTCAATACCCATTATTTCCATAACCTTATATTTTCCAATTCTAATGTAGGTATTAGTTAGTAGATTGTTAAATTGTTAGTGATTTACTTATATCTAAATGTTAATAAAAGTTAGTTATTGTTATACGATATGGATCCCTTTTCGGGTGAAGGCCTCCTCCAGTCCTTTCCACTTAATTCTATCCTTGGCGATATTTTTCCAGTCCTTTCCTGTTAAATCTTTTAAATCGTCTACCCATCGTCTACTCGGTCTGCCTTCAAGGGCCAATCTCCAAAAGACAGGTTCTTTTGGAGATTGGTCCTTCCCACATTGTAGCATTAATTGTCCACCGGTTGTCTTTGTCTCTCGATATGTGACTTGCCCACTGCCAATCCAATTTTAGAGCTTGTGTGAGGTCTGTTACCTTTGTTTTTGTCTGATTGCTTTGCTCCGGATACTACTTAGTAAATAATTTAAATTAGAATAATATTAATATTACTTTTTGTATTCAAAGTATGATAAATTATAACTTCAATACAATATACAAATATATTTTATTGCAAGCTCGTACGTAACAGGTGTAATCGTCATTTACTAAGATTCGTGTCATGAACATATGCAGTGAATGAACTTTGCATAATGCATTAGATTCTAGTACATTTCTGTAATACACGAATAGAAACAGAATTGCTTCGTCTAGAATTCAAATATTTTACACAAATTTGACGATAATCAAATTTGATTCTAGTTGATTCGTTATGTTGATTAAAATGATTATAAGACTTTATATAAAAGAAAATTATAAGGAGTTTTCATGCACATGTAAGGAGTTTTCATGCATCGTCATTAATTTTATAGAAAACTACGTCAGAAGTAACGTGATATTTGCTTGTCATAGGTGTTATGGTTGGGACAATAGTGACAAGGAGTGATGGCCATGATTAAGGTCACTCAAAGCATTATGATTTTACTGTATGTTAATATATTATTGAAGTGTGTCATATATCACAAACCAGTACGTTTGTGATATTATTTTGTGTGTTACCTCACTCTATTATAATTTTGTCGTGTTAATGACAAAACACATTGACTCATTACTTTAAAATTCGAAGGTGATTATGTGTCGTCGTCATTGAAATAGTATAATAATAATAATAATAATAAATACTCTTTATTGTACACCAGTAATAAAAAACAAGGCAAATGGGTAAGTTATATGGTATACTATAAATCCTACTGCTTAAGCTACTTATCATAGCCAAAACCTAGTAATAGTATTGCTGTTTGAATAGGAATGATCAATAGGTAGAGAAATTTGCATCTAATTTTCTAATAAAAACCAGGACTCCGTTCGCGTGACTCTAACTAACCCTCAAAAATAGGGGGATTATATGGTTGACATATCTGTGCATCTTTGCGTTTGTCGTGGCTTTATAACTCCCAATGGATGGGTACCTATTGATCATGATTTTTTTTGATAGATTGATGACATATTTGAGTGCTTTGCCATCGATAAAAATCAAACGACAAACAAATGGCCATTTAAATTTATAAATTAATCTTGTATATGACACTAGAAAGTTATGATTTATTTGTTTAACCGTGTAATGTATATTACACGATATTACACGTAGTGCCGCGAATATGAGACAGTGCTACATAAAGCTGGCCGTATGCACTTGAAACTGAACTCGAAAAGTTTTTTGAATGAGCTGGAACCCGGTGTAAACATAAAATCATCTGCGCCTTATCTATTTTTATTTATAGTATGTATATTTATTTTCAAGTGCAAACGCTTGACGAAACATCACTGGAACTCTTCAAAAAAAAATTTAACCTCATGAGTCCTGAATCTATAACATCCCTATTTTAATAAAACAAACGCTACGTGTTACTTCAATGTATTACAGTACAACAGTGGAATTCCCATCAAAATCAATCAAGCCGATTTTGAGATTAGCGGTAACAAACGTAAAGACAAAACTTTTAAAAATCATATTTATGTGATTGTTCGCATTTAAATGTTTGCTCTATAGATGGTGTTAAGGTGTACTGATAATGTATCTTTAGAAATGAACCTTCTTTTGGAGTTAAAACAAGGGACTGTAGTTTATATAAAGGTCCATGAAATGTTATTTAAGTATAAGATTTAACGGAAACAGCTACTAACTATTATAATTTTAGCATGGACCGGGCGGAACGAATCGTAATAATAATATTATGAGTAAAGATTTGTTTCTTTGTAATACATAAAAACGGAATCTGTTAACTAATTATCCAGCGATAGCATTTTATCTTTAAGTAACAATAAGACTCTTACTGTTACAATTTAAAATATCTGCGGATAAACCTACGAGCACAGTATAATATAATAATATAACTAGCGATCCGCTCCAGTTTCGCTCGCTTGCTATACTGATACTAAATGTCCAACAAAATTTGTTTATCTACGACATCACCTTAGAAACTTGTCAGCGTTTCTTTACTATATAAACTATATTGTCCAAAAACAATATACAAAAACATTCCTCTCACAGTATTTAATAAAAACAATCTCATCAAAATCCGTTGCGTAATTTTATAGATCTAATATATAGGCACAGACAGCAATAAGCGACTTTGTTTTATACTATGTAAAGATAAAGACAATATATGTGAATAGACTTTATGACTCTTTTCAACAAAAATAACGCAGACTGAGGGGTATAAAATTTGACACAGTTGATATGGATAAGGAAGGTAGATAATATTACAGCTTTTATGCCATTAGGGTTTTTTATTGTAACAATGACAAGGTATCGCCCAGCTGAGTCTCATTTTACCCATCTTTCGAATCAATATATGTGACATTTTTGTTAGCAATGAATAAAGCTTGACGACCTAGGACCTAGTTGGTAGAGTTGTATTTACGTCGGTTTTCATGGGTACGCCACTCCGAGGTTCGATTCCTGGCTGAGTTGATGTAGAAAAAGTTCATTACTTTTCTATGTCGTCATGAGTCTGGATGTTAGTGGTAACGTCGTTACTTCTGGTTTTCCATAAAACAAGTGCTTTAGCTACTTATCTTAGCTGTTGGAGTAATGTATGTGATGTTGTCCAATGTTTCAAGTCAATCAAACCATAGAGTACATATATGGAAATCATAGATTTAGTTATTGCTTAGAGTGATATATTTTAATAATTTAGTAAACATGTCAGTACAATTATCCAAGCTAATGGTTCATTAAATATAGATAACAGCTAATTGATAATTGTCTTACTTAATGGCAAACTATTATTTATCAAAACGAAGACGATTTAGATGATATCAATATTCAAAACATTCAAATATTTATGTTTAATTTGAGCAATAAAAAAGCCAGTATTCAAATTATAAATACTATTTTTTTATGCTATGAATATATTTTTAGTCAAATGTATAACCTTTATTATGATTATTTAAAAAAAATATACACTGTGTAGTTTTTAATTTAAAGAAAAAAAAGTACATGAATAAAATTATAATTTAAACTTGAGCGGTCAGTGAATATATGACGGGGCCATTTATTAATTTATTTATTTAAAATTATTGCACAAGATAAAAACGATTAAACATTTTTTTTTTAATTATTTGGTCAATAAGTCTGATGGCGAGCTGTCACCACCGCCCATATGAATTACTAATCATATTGCCAGTGCATCACCAGTGTACGCTAAGATGTTAAGTCCATTGTGCCTATAGTTACACTGGCTCACTCACCTTTCAAACCGGAACACAATAGTAATAAGTATTACTGCTTGGATGTAAAATATATGATGAGTTATACATACCTAGCTGGTAAGATGTTAAAATAAAAACACATTAGATTTTCATTTACATTTATTTATGAACCACGTATATTTTGCACTAAAATAATAAATAAATAAATAAATATGAGCTAACCTCACATACATTACTCTGATCCCAATGTAAGTAGCTAAAGCACTTGTAATGGAAAATTAGAAGTAACGATGGTACCACACACACCCAGACCCAAGAAAACATAGGAAACTAATCGTAATCTATATCGACTCGGCAGGGAATCGAACCCGGAACCTCGGAGTGGCGTACCCATGAAAACTAGTGTACACCACTCAACCACGGATGTCGTCAAAAAATATTTTATATCACATTATATTATACAATACGATTCAACTGAGCACCATAAATCTACTTCCAAAAGACCGTTACCAACTTAAACGTCACCCAAAACCTTTTTTTTTATTTCAAGAAGCCAATTAATACCAGAGAGATTATTCGAGATCACGAATAATGTCAAAATTGTTTGCCTTTACCTTGTGATTAGTATAGTCTGTGCGTTCTTAAAAAAATCATAAAAAAACTCATGCTAAACTAGTGATTTTTGTGATATCTACTTATTCCCTATACGGTTTAGTTATAGAATTAAGTATTATGTTATAGCAAATATAAAACCAAAACGCTAATCTAATTATCTTTGAATCTAGACTAAGATAAAAGGAAGACACGATTGACTCGTATTTTTTAAAGAAAAAGATAGAGAATAAGTAGGTATTACTAAATAATATTATATTCTAATTTGAGAAAAATTAACAAAATAATCTGATATTTTATGTAATAACCGTAATCAAGATTAAAATTTTATAATTAACGTAGTTGTTTAAATATATATAATTAATACGTCATACTCGTGTTTTAAATACACATCTAAAAGAAAAAAGAAACAATATAATCGCTTTTTAATTACTTAAAATATATTGTTTTAAAAATCAAATTCATTTTTAAAATTTGATTTTAATTTAATCACGAAAATATTACATTTTGGAGGTCAAAGACTTTTAAGCTAACGAACCAAGGCCATCATCGTTAAATAAATTAACGCTTTTATATCTGCGTTTTAAGATAATTAATGGCACAGAAGATGTTTCTTGTAACTACATTCAAATACATAATTTTAGTTTTGTTGTAATTTTGAACAAAAAAAAATGTATTTTTGTTTGATTCGCGATATTTCCTGCTTTAGTCTTTAATTATTCCAGCTAAAATTTTATATTTTTATTAAATTCATTAGTAAAATGTTACTGTTACAATATTCGACACACTTGTTCGTATGATTAAAAAAAAGATATTGCGCTATGTAAGAATTCACTTCGTATTTCACTCGTCAAATGTTGATAATGCTCTTTTGATACGTGTATAAATATTATAATTTTTATATCAGTGTCACCATTCGGATATTTCAAGCTGGTTTTCCGCGGTTTCGAATTTCTTCTTACAATAGTTTCCATTAGCAATTGCTCACTTTACTGTCTATGTTCTTTTTATAAATAAAATGCAAAAAAGAAAATACATACCACTTAATTTTTTTGAAAGTGGCTCTAACATGTTTTATAAACAATAACGATTTCAAAATTAAATAAAACGGGAATATAAAGATTCGTCCATTAAAGAACTTGTTTTAACATTTTAATAGAAGATAGCCCATCGTTTGTCTATTGAGTCCATTAAGAGTGTTAATTGCGTAATTAAACATTTCTGTTGATTGATATTGACAATGATTTTGGTACAAAACTTGTTATATTCAAATAAACTGTTAGCGCATGCTTCGTATAATACAACGTTTTTTTTTTAATTCCCTTACAGGAAAAAAACGTCTAAATACAATACAATAATATTTAATATTTTTAAAAATCCAGTGTTTAAACGTTTTTTAACCGACTTCAAAAAAAGGAGGCTCTCAGTTCGATTGTTTGTATGTATCTATGTTTGTCCGCGATTATCTCGCGTTTGGCTAAAGCTATTTGGATGCGGTTTTCAGAAAAGTTTACTTTCAGAAGAAGGTTTAATTGCTTTAACCGACGTTTTTCTGAAGCAATTTAGATGCGGTTTTCAGAAAAGTATTTGTTACATTCAGGAGAAGGTTTTGATGTTTTAACTGCCTCGAAAAAAAGGAGGTCTTAGTTTGACCGATAAGTATAAGTATGTATGGTTATAAAATTATGAATATGAGATTTATCAATATATATTAATTTATATTATTTAAGATAACTGTTAACTGAAGCCCTTTGCCAGCCACAAGGGCCAACTTCAAATACACAATGACTGTCTATGAAAACACTGGTGTTATCTCTATTCCGCACTGCAAATGAGAATATTTAAAAAAATACTTTTAAGTACAACTTCCCTAAATTTGAACCCAGACCAAGAAGACACCAATGAAACAATACATTTGTAATTCCCACACTGAACATATTCATATCCATACAAAAAATATTATATACCCGCATATCAGTCTTAATTTTAAAATAATGGGTTAAATATTTTATTGAAGAAGAGTAAGAAAATTCAATGATTTCCTCTTCAATAATATTAGAGAGAAAAATCAGGGTCGCACGATTTTGAACAAAAGATTCATGTTTTTATATCGCCTGTATTTTTTTTTTATTCGGCGTTAAGGTCCACATATAACCGGTCGCCTACAATGTCAGATTGAAAGTTTCATATCTATCAGTTAGACGATATATAGCAGTTATTTGCTCCGCGACCGGTGCAGAGGTGAATCCACCGTACACAGACGAATTAAAATAAACAATCATGATTTTGCGAGAGATCTTCGGTATTGTATTGTGTATTGTGTTCTGTTTTTGCGGCTTATCCAATGCTAAACTGGCGCGTAAGTATTATTTTTTTAGTCTCAATAAAGCACATTATGGTATCAATATTTTTAATAAATAATAATTAAATATTCAATTATAATCTACAAAATAATTAATATATACTAACACTGTTATGAAAAAATATTACTTGTTTTTACATATAATAAATTATAAGTACAGATTTGGTTGAGTGATATTTAAGTGGTATTAAATATTTTTTTAAATTAACATATTCAAATTTATAGTCAGATTTAAGTGCATACTATTATTAATTAAATTATTTATTACTTCGATAAAGTTTTTACGTGTCAAGATAAAATATAAATAGAAATTTAAAACGAAACTCATGTTAAATAAATAAATTCCTAGAAGCAATTAGAATAGTTATTAATAATGACTAAATTTTATTACCAATGACCATTATAACACGATACTTTTTTTTAATTTATAACATAAATAAATAATAAAATTATTATACTTATTTTTATCAAAAAATCTTAAGAGTATTGGCGCGTTGGTTGTGTAAGGGATGATATTTTATATAATACCAATAGTATATGCATGTTATGGTATACGCGGTATATGCCTTTCGCGGTGATGACCACTTACTAATATGTGGCCCATTTAACAGTTCACATACATATTTAAAATAAAAAAGTAGATAACTTTTTCAAAAACATTTATATTATTGTAAATATACATAACATGTATGTAAATATGTTGTGAAGCAACTGTAAAATGTATATATGTATATATTTATTAAAATCCTCCCGAAAAGAGTATTGTTTACCAAGATTATTAATAGACCGGACAGATCTTTTATATTGCGATAAAAACATTTTCAATATCTGAAGCGTCCAAAGCAAAATTCAGTAAGACATATTACTATAAAAGTAACGAAAGTATGCTGTCGAGCAGTGTCAACTCAGTTAATTGTCTAACTTTTCTAACCACGTATGCTGCGGAGCTGAGTCTCCCTGTCATGGACGATAAATGAGGATTCCACTGAAGTTTTAAGTGAAAACTGATTCAGAAAATACCGTAGTAACAATTACATTTCGGTCACCATTGTTTGAAGTTAACTTTAAAATTTAATTTTACGTTAATTAGTTATAAACAGATTTAGAATTTAAAGAGAAGTTCATCACTGCAAAGTATGAAGTTCAAAGTAAAAGTTTGTAGAAGTTGGTTAGTTTTGAAAGATAAATATTTAAATTGGTATATAGACTTCTGTTTATATGTAAAAACAACGTGAGAATGGTACATGGTTGATTTGAAATAAATAAATAAAAACCTATTAAATGTACAGCACATACATTACATACATAGCTAATAGTCATATTTAACAATAGTCACACTTATTTTGTATACTCATATATTTATATAAGGTAATTTTTGTAATATTTCTTTTCCACCAATAAATTATTATTATTATACATATTCAAGAAGAGTTTTATGACTGAACTCGATTATCACAGGAACTACTATACTACTACTACTGCTACCTAAAAAAAGTATCCAACAATTTTGAGACATATCGAACTTGTATATTTGGATGTTTGTGGCTAAACTGAATCCTATCCATACACAAATACATATACATTATATATAGTTATAATCTGCATAGGATATACAACCTAAGATAGTTTTTATATGCGCTAATGAATCAGTTTAACGACCGTTATTAATTTATGGTATTATTTTATTTATTATTGATGTTGAACTTAGTTCTGTGGTGTTATACTTCAAAACGCTTCATTAAAACTATAACACCTCGCCTTATTGCCTCCAGTGTGACAGGAGGGCTGGTCCGTTTTTAGCCCAATTGTAATTCAATGGCAAAAAAGCTGCTATTACATTATATACTTGCCACAATTACAGGTTGTACACAGTTACTATTTTTAATTCATATTTGTTTACAAATATGAATTAAACGACGCATGTCGTGACACATTGGTGATATACAGCATATCTATTAGCGCCATACAGATTCTTTGATTATTTTGAAAGCCAAATATATCATAAAAAACTTCTCAGATATTTTATTGACAAAATGTCAATTAGTGATATAAAAAAATATAAAAATAAGTTTATCTATTATTAAACCGGTTTTAGACTGCAAAGGCTAATATTAATAATAATTATCTGATAGATGAAGTTTTAAATCGGAATTTAAAACAGTATGCTTGAATAATTATGTGAATTAAATTAACAAAAAATATTCACTTCGTTTAATTTCATAAAAATATCTTGTTTGTGCAGATAATAACACAAGACCAGTCTGAAGGCTAGGTGGCTTTTTTTAAGCAAAAAATGAGTAATTAGGCGTTAATGAAATAAAATTACATACCTACTAAAAGTGAATAAAAATATTAAATTATAAATTTATTCATTAAAAACATACAAAATGTATTGTATACATATAATTAAATAATAGTTTTCGATCGTAGATAAAGACTAGCGGATAGACGCATAGAGTTAATTTTTCATTTATCATATTAGAACAGCATTAAGATATTAAAAAAGTAATAGTAAATATTCTGTATCCGCGCTACCCATTCAAATATTCCTCACTTTTATATTTCAACGCAAAACCTACGGGTCCTTATAGTAAAAGGTTGCCTATTTTTATTTTTATAATATGTTTCTCTACTTGCTAAAATTAAATTACCTATTATTATTATTACTTAACTTGGCGTCCACACTTGAAATTTTATTAAGCTGACAATTGTTTGTATTATAAGTAGAACTTTGGCATATTTCAAGCCCCCAGAAATTAAATCTTAGTACAACGCTGTCCCAAAACAGGTTGACGTACACAAATATGGTAGGACTACCCGATATAAGCAAGTATATATACTAACCTAGGTAGGTTACCACAAATCTTCCCTCAGAGTCACTTATTCTAGTTTCACGGCAATCGTCGCTCAATTATACAATTAAACATAAAAAAGTGATACTAAATCTTCCAAATCCTTAAAAATATGTGCAATATGTACGCAATTGTGTAACTCATCATAATTCATTTTCAAGTACACTCTCGATAAAAGAGCCGTAATTATTTTAGTATATCATTGCTAATGAGGAATAAATAGATATTAATCTCGAATACTACAAAACTATTTTACTCGTAACCTTTACGAAATTAAATGAATGCTATGATTTAATGAACGCTATGATATTTACAACAAGCAGATACACGCGAACGCCAGATGACCTTAAATGTAACAATCTCATTTACTTAAAAACACAATTATATAAAGACACACTTACTCAAATACATATACGTGTAGCGTCAAATAAAGCAATCAATAATTTAGATATATGATGTAATTTAGTTTAAGTACTAATGTCACTTTGACACCGTAACGTTGAACCTTGTTCCGTTTCCGCAAGGAGAAGACAGGTACAACGCCAAGCTTGGAACGCTAACGACCTCCCCTAACAACCACACGTACTAACTGTCGGAATTATGCTTATAACCACATGGAACATTATGATGTAACTGTGTTTAAAATGATTGATTGACTTCTCCAAATATCGGGTGAACTCTTCTATTTATCCCGATAAACGCACACATAGGTATACACAAACATGCAAAAAGTAAACTTTCTTAAACACGGTCAAACTAAAGGTTCGCTAATCTTCTCAGAATATTCTATGTACCTTTTAAGCGAGGCAGTGAACCATAAAGATAACAGTATATACAAATAAATAAATCGTATAAAATATAATCTTTATTAATATAAGAATTAACAACATTAAATGCTTAAATATATATATACAAATATGAACTAAAACTAGTTACTGTATAAATCTTGACCGCGTGGAATGGTGGCAAGAATGCTAGCAGCATTTCCCCGTTGAATCGCAATTCCGATCCTCTGGGCAAAAAATGAACCAGCCCTCCTGTCACCAGTGGAGGCAATGAGGCGAGGTGTTATACTTTTGATGAAGCTTTTTGCACCACTACTCCAATAATACACGAATATTTAGTTATTTTTTTGGCTTCAGCTTTTTCCGCAGCGGCACCGGCTCTTAACATTGTTTCTCGGATATGAGATGGGGCCAACGTGTCAACACATGTAGCGTCCCACACAAGGGCCCGACCTCGTTCCCAGGGAACCAATGTTAATCCATCAGGTCTCTTACCATCATCACGACTAATTCCACGAGGCTCAGTAAGAGCAGGAACGTCGATGGTGGCAAGAGCCCTTTTTATTATGTCATTAAGAGAACCGTGGCGGAAAAGCCTACCTGAACTCCTTGGGCAAGAGAGACCATGTAAACCGAAAGAGTCTACCTCCTTTCCACACGGGCATCTGTGTTCAGAACACAGAGGTGTTCCCAGTCGGAGACCAATCGATATGCGAAAACATTCATTATCTAAAAGTGTCCCAAGATTTTTAGAGGGTAATGAATTCAACCAGTGACTAGACGCCTGGCACGGTCTTGAGCACTTGTTAAATTTTGTGTCAAACTGTGGAGTGTAGCGTGAACCAATGAAGAATCCCAAAGTTTTTGTTTTGTAACTTCCTTTGGGATATCATCATTAGGGCACTTTACCTTCCAGGTCTCTATCGCCTCAGTAACATTCATGATTTTTACAGATTTTGATTTTAAAATTTCTGAACAAAGGTCTGAAATGCTATGTACAGAAGAGAGAAAGGCCGGGAGGGCAACACTTGATATTTTTCTCACGCCGATGCCACCAAAAGGAATGGGAAGTGTAGCTTGAGTCCAAGAATATTCATCAAGAGATAAATTTAGAATTTTTTCTAAAGCTTTTTTAAGGGTGGCATCGATTTGATTGGTAAGACTAGGATATTTCCAGATTGGGCTCGCACGTAGAATGTACATTAATTTTGGAACGAAAAGGCAATGTTTTAAGATTGTATAAGCTATATGAGAATTTAAAATGCCCAGTCTGTCAAAATTGTCCGAAAATATTTTAATTTTTTCGTTAAGAGAAGGCTCTATGCCCTCATCAAATAGTGGTGCACCAAGGAGGCAAAGTGTATCTTTATGAAGAATTTTTATGTTAGGTGCAATTTTATTAAATTTATCTATTGCCAAACTAATATTTTTGTGAGTTAAATTGTCCGTAAAAAAAAATTTCACATTTTGAAAAATTCAATTTAAGACCAATTTTATCAAATTGTTCTTTAATTTTAATTAAATCTTCAATAACGTCATCTACTTTACCTCCTATAGTTCCATCATCTAGGTACCAAACGTTTAATTTAGATTTTAAATTCGAAATGCAGCTATGAATACCTAAGCTAAAAAGAGCAGGACCCAATGGATCTCCTTGCTGAACGCCTACATTAGAATGAATTGTATCTTCACCAAAAAATAATTTGTAAGGTGAACTATAACATTGCCAAACGTATGGGTAAATTTCAGGCAGATTAGAGAAGACTTCGTTAAGCAAGGTTCCTCTATCTAAGGAGTTAAAAGCATTCTTTACACCAACTTTCAGAAGTACCTCGGCCTCGTTTCCTTTTAGAAAGGTACGAGTAGAGTGTACTGCTGTTCACAACCACCTCTGCTTCCAAAACCGAGTTGAATTGGTTGAAATTTGGTTTTTAGGGTGGAGACTATGTGCCTACATGCTAATTTAGATGCCAAACGGCGAAAAGTGGTCCCGATTGCTATCGGACGGATACTTCCGTCTTTTTTATTAAAGGCACAAAGTCTTGCACCATAAAGATGTGGTAAAAAGGATGAAATCACCTTACCAGATAGCATAAAATTGCAAAGATTAGTTATGTCACTTAATAGGGCCCTGCCAGCGTCACCGGCCGAGGCCCTCACAAGATCTTTAAGATGTTGTGGAGTGATACCATCAATGCCACTAGCAGACCCGCTAGAAAATGACATAATGGCGGCATAGGTATCTTCATCCTTAACCTGTAAAAAATTGTTCTGTGTAGGCGGGGGCGGAAGCACAGTTGTTGGGTATGGCAAAGGATGCTTTTCTTGCAAGGATTCTAACGTTATATCATTAAAAGGTGCGATGGTATCGCTAGAAAAAAGAATGCGAGCTGCATTCTTAAAATCTCCATCCATTGCTTTATTCTCAACATTTTTCTTTAAATCAAATTTTTGAGGTCGTGATGAGTATTTTGGAATTGAAATTTGTTTATCTAATAAACTATTTTGTTTTAATTTGGTCGATAAGGAACCATTTTTGGTTTTTTCGACATGAAAAAACTTAAAAGAAAACGTAAAAAGATTTTGCCATGCCGAATTACTATTAGAAAGACAATTTTTAAGTACAATGGATAAAGATCTAGCTAGAGGTATTCTCGCTCCCCTAGGGATTCTTTTTACTAAAGGTATATTTTTGTGACATTTTGTTAATAGATTTTCAAAATTAATTGAATCTGTATCACTGTTCGAATTAGTAGGTAAAATAGAAAAAGTATCATTTGATTTTTCTAATGGAAGGCTATGACAGCGGGTTGTATGAATTTTTAAGCCTTTTTGGCTTCTGAATAGCCTCCCATTAGTACATTGGGGACATGTTAAGAGGTCCGGCTGGGAATTAATGATTGTCCTATCATTATTAGAATATAACATTTAACTGTATAAATGTAACTGTAAAAATGGACTTTAATACTATCAGTAATAGTTTTGCCTATATCGTATAAAATGAATTATTATTATTAAATTACCACTTAATATTTTACGTCATTATTTTAAAATTAACAGACTGAATAAGGAACACAACTTTTTAGTTTTACTACTACTCTACTCTACTTAGTAAGTACTCTTTTGAGTCGAAATATATTTCGAGCGGCGTTTAAGTATTATTTCAGTCTAACAAACTCTTCAGCTTTATAATAAGTATTAGTACAGATAGGTAGAATTACGGAACCCACAAGATAACTCTTTATTTACCAATTATTTTAGTTTTAAAAATACACGCATGAGTAACCTTTTGACTTAACATCTCAAAAAGACTCGAAATGTCAAAAATATTATGCCATAATTTTTCAATGGCATGTCCTTAGTAACTTTTTATCATAAAAGTGTTATGTGCCAGAAATACTTATTTAAGCATATTAATTATGCGTAATATGCTATATTAAACGAACTAATATTTAGTTAGTTAGAAAATTTTATTCCCGACAAAATTAAAAACAAAACATCTATTACTTATATTATACTAGTGATTAATCATCAACTGCGGAATCATAAGACCAGTCAAATTATACAAATAATAAAATTGTATTCCGTGTATTTAAAATATGTATGTTAAAAATAGTTAAAACTAATTAAATCGCGATTTCGTTTTCGGCAAGAGTTTAATGCAAGAGATGTAATAAATTTAAATATCTAATAGATTCATGCAAACTACACTCAAATACCCAACAGCAGTTAATCCGAGTTTTTTGGTAGTCATATACTATGGCAAAATTAATGCATATGAAAGATATAAATTTCGTGACACGCGTCTAACATATAACCTTGTTTAATACAAAGACAAGGCCCATCATAAATATTCGCTACGGAAGTTATCGTGACTGTTACTTTAATCAAGGCAAATAATATTTTGGTATAGTTAATTATTATTAATTCTGGACTACTTTAATTAAATAATTAAGGTCATTCATCTTGTACTACTTCGATGGGGTAATTAAGTATGTAAGGAGATCTGAAGAACATCAGGCTATTTATAAAATAATGGAATCTGGAAAAATGAGATAGAACTTCGTATCAACTATTAGATATTCGTAAAAATGGACTTTAATACTATCAGCGAGTCGTAACTCACAACCCATACTTGTGAGAATTCAACACAATAGTCAAACTATTCCCAAAGAGGGTAGAAGAGATTAGCCGTCAGCAGAATCGGGCAGTTTTGCCTCATGCAGAAAAACACACCTTTAAAAATAAATAAAATTGCAACAAATAAACACGATGTTCACTATAAAAATGTTATTTACAAATAAATCAATTTATAATTCGAAAAATGAAAAACTTTTGATACTTGAAAACATAAAACTTTATTTAATATCTATACTAATATTATAAATGCGAAAGTGACTCTGTCACTTAAAACGGCTGAATCAGTTCATTTGAAATTTGTTATGGAGGTAGTTAAAGCCCCGGAGAAGTACAGTCAAAGTAAGAAAACCTTCGTCAGTTTTCAAATTCATTCCTTTATCAAGTTTTAACCTCTTAGTACCTTTTGAAGCCAAACATCAAATCATTGCGACGCAATATGTCATTGTCGATCGGTAAAGCAGATTATCGCTCACACTGAGCACACGAAAATAGATATTAAGGTACGAACCTTTTCTTACCCCGACTGTACATATGCTTATTTTTAAATTCACTCCTCAAGTGTGTAAAATGAGGGCAATAAACATTTCGTTCGGTTAAGGCTTTAACAGCAGATACAGTTGGTTCTATTATATTTTTTAATACCTGCGGTGTTACTCTGGTAAGATTTAAATAATTTCATTTATTAATGTTATTTATGATTTAATTAGGTGTCGATATATGAAGGCTATTATATTATAATTTACTTGAATTAAAACATTGATCTAAACAACTTGATATTTAACTAAATTAATGTTATTCTTGTTTTGAGTCTGAGCAGAATTTTATTACCTAACGTGTTAATATACACACATAGTCGACAATGTCATCAATAAATTTTACAACAAATGACTGTATATAAATGAATATGTAAACATTTACATCATTTTGACTTGCTACGTCATTCATTACAATGTTCTTAATATGAAATTATATTTGTTTTTTCACTTAAGCCTTCATTAAACAGATTAAGATCAAGTACAAATTGCTCAGTCAAAAGGTCACAAGTGACTGAATGTGATGAACAATATTTGTAATAATTTTATGGTATTTTAATATCATAAAGGTATAAAATAGCTTGTCGTATATTCTATACATATAGGCAGATAAAGTAGATGGTAGGTTAAATCACAGCTATTGACAGAGAAAAATGGAAGAGGCTATTTACTCGTAAGGGATACTTTATATCTAACCTAATACTGTATATATCATCCATATATAATAATGAAACTTTATTTTTACAGATATATTTGTAACTTAAAATATTTTTCGTTCTGAAAATCATTTATTCCTAATTATACGGAAATAATAAAGCAAATAAAAAAAGTTCAATGAAACTGATCCCGGTTCGAACGCACGCTTGCTTAAAATTTATATATTCTAACAAGACCATATCGGTTGTACAGCTAATGAATGTCAAAATCAAATATGGTGATTAAATACTAACGAATCTATGTTTCAATTAAATATAACATCCAGTAAGAGCAACACAAGTTACAAAGTTTTCAAAATTAAAAGTTATATAAATTATGCCGGGCTTTACGTTTAAAATTTAAATACCGGCTAGCGGATACACACGTAGCAGACATTGACTTTGATACTTTTTCTTACCGCCGAACACGAGAAGAACGCTAAGCATTAATTAGCAAATGAAATTTCTGTGGTGCTTGCTAAGATTCGAACCCAGAACGCCAGTTGAGGTTTACATATCCTAACCATAGAGGCATCTCACCTTTTATACGTATATAATACAATATATTTGTCAAAGTTACGATAGACAACAAAATCAACTTTGTCTATCAATCAGCTAGTCTTTATTCCCATAATAACAAGGAATATAATGGCTTGACAGCTATTTAATTTATCTTTGTTTACTCTGCTGAGGATCTGAAATGCAATTACAGGGAATTGCACGAAGCGCCGTCCACAAACCCGAAGATTTTCCAGTATCATGAACAATATATGGCGCGGCTTACACGAGATTGCATATTATAATTAATATTCTGTACTGTAATCCTTTTAACAGGCTTTTAATAAAGTCCACTTATGATAATCAACTTATCTCACAATTATAACCTTAAATGGTTTAATGACAAACCTTGTATCGAACCATTTCGAGACAGCCTTGTATTACTGAATCAAAATGACATAGTACTGAGACGGTAGTTATTGGAAGAGATTAACCTCTTAGTTCTGACTAGAGGAATGGAATGAATAGTTTGGAAATCGTCTTGAATAAATCTGCACGTATCGAAATATATTTTAATGTAAATATGAGACATCTTAGTTAATTGAAGTCCGAATTTTTTTTTCGTAAAAGATGAAAAGGTATTTTAGGCATTGATACCTTGATTTACAAATAATTTATTACAATTGCTTTAATATATCATTACCATCCTCTTAATTACTTTCAAAATATTTATATTTAATAAAATACATAATATATTGAAATACATTCCATCACGCTAATCCACTGCGGATTACGTGATACACACGTGGCATAATTTGATTACTTTTAGGCTTCCTTACGATGTTTTCTTTCATGGTGAACACAAGATTAATTTTTAATTAATTCAAATTAAGCACTTAAAAATTTAATGCTAGGTCTAAACCTACCTAGCTAACTAGCATTCCCTGGAAGTATTACAATAAATTAGTAATATAATTATATTATTTAATGAATATAGAATAGATAACAAAACACAAAAAATAAATTTATTTCATATTTTTAAAAGCTTATTAAAAATATGATATTATGATATTTTATTTAATTCACACATTCGTAAAACATTGTTTTTATAAAAAGATTATCTTGAAATGAAATACAAAATATTGATTTTACTAGCATATATATGTATACGCACTAATTGAAACCGTTTCTTCAATTCTATCGAATAAAAAGCAATTAACACTGTACTGACGAAAACACAACAAACATGATAATTCAAATAAAACGTACCTTGTACCGTAATCGTACTGTTTACAAGGTTCGTTTGTATATTTGCAAAGTGTCATAATAAAAAAACTTACGAAAAACTAAAAGGATAATAATAACAATAGGTACTTTATATTATGTATTTTATCTGATTATAATTTAATTCTTAAGTCTACATCAAATTTGAGAATAAATAATAAAAGACTTTTAAAATTAGAACAAAATTGTTTACGTTTTGGATAAAACTTTTTTTAGTTAAGACACTTTTTGTACTATTATTTCACCTTGATTTCATAATAGAAGAAAATACATCCAATTATATAATACTATCAAAATTTTCACTCTTAATTTTTAATACGACAAATATATTAATTGCAGCGGACTTCATACATCCCTGCAACGCAACCACAAGAGAATGTTTGGTGAAATCAACACAAGATGCCATCCCCGAATTCGTGAAGGGCATTCCACATCTCGGCGTTCCATCTTTAGATCCCTTCGTTATCGAGAAACTTTCAATACCTCTAAACGGTCTTAAAGTGACGTTCTATCAAGGAAAAGTAACGGGCTTCAGGAAGTGCATCGTTGACAATGTTATGTAAGTTTTATTCCTTTGTTTTCTCTATTATAACAAGATTACTCGCCAAAGTTCTAGGCTCACTATCATAATCTAAAAATCCATTTCCACTAGAGAACCATTACGCATAATATAATTTGACTGATGTGGTTTTGAAGGAACATATCCAACCTCCACAGTCTAGATAGCCTGAATAGAATATCGTCCTGTAATGAGCCAAGATTTGAAACCAGTAAATTAAAATTTGCAGGTTTATTAACTAACAATTTGACCAAGCAAGTCCAATTACGTTTCTATTTAAGTAATGTTATAAACATTCCAATACAGTATCATAATAGTGTAAATTACGGTTTGATCATTAAGCATAATCATAAATATATAGATGCAATGTTCTGCCGGTTTATAAGCTTTTCAGTTACTGATTGAAGTTAATCAGTCGTCGGTCAAATTTTGATGGATTGACGGTTGGTCACCGTGGCTATTACCAGCTTTAATTGAATGTGACAAAACTGTACCTTAAAAACATTTTAAATATAATTGTCAAACAATTTGTCACAAATAAACTACACTGTCAACTAAATACGATTCAATTTACATGTCATGAATGGAAATGATTGAAAATTCAGCTCCACGCTTTTTCATTATGTTCTTATTCTTCTTTTTTGTAAAACCTTTTGTCTCTGAATATTATTTTAACATAATAATAGCAAATAATAATCATACATGTTATATTATGGTATTAAGAGGTTTTTTATTATTTGTTATATAAAATATTCGCAATAATTTATTCACGAAAAGGATAACAATAGAGTAATTAAATTGGACAACTCTCTTAACTTGACTTCAAGACGTCGTTATTTAAACTTCGAGATACAATTATTGTGATCCAGTTTTATATATTATGTTTAGATCTGCTAATTGGAACTACATTTTATTCCTAGAAAACTAGAAAAGTCGTCCTATATTTAATGCTAAATTATCTATGATAACATATCAAATCTTCCACTAAAAATTGTTAGAATTCAAGTTTTATTATTTTTGTTGTCATTTCAAGTAATTACCATTAAAATGTTTAATGTGATATCAAATGAAGGTCTAACGTAGTCATGAATAAATTAAGATGTTTTTTTTCTGTTTAATCCTGGATCATATTTCTTTTAGATTTATACATTATTCAAAACCATAAAATACGTTTATCTAGATCAAAAATGTTATAAATTGATGAACGATTTATATTATCGTCACAATAACCTTGCAATCTTAATACAAATTTCATAAAGTTATCCACATAAGGAAATGTCAATACTTTAATAAAAATAAAAATGCTTGTTGCTATATCAGTATGATATTAATAGGCACGTTTTGAATATAAAATTGGACTTATAAATATGTAGTTTTTATAGAGAAGGTTTTATATATACTATCCATTTTGTTGTAACTCGCTACTACATGGCGCTTTGGTATATCAACTTTTATAGCGTTCAAGCTCCATTCAAGCGATCGCCATGACAGTTGCAATATATATAAGCCGTGAGATTATTTCAGCGCACGTCGTCTTCGATAATGGTTAAATAACGAATTTAAAAATATACTAAAACGCATGCCGACCATTAGCTCGTCATAAATAAAATTACCGACTGTAATTCATTAGGTAATAAAGAACATTTGTTAAATTTGTTTTTAATGTATATTAAATATGCATTTTAAAATCATCAATCAATTTTAATAGATTATAATCAAGTTTAGATCGGTGATTTATTATCATGTAGGTATGTGATTATATTACTATTCTCGATAGACATTTCTTTATTGTAATTTATTATTTAAATATAGATTTATGTAAAAACATCGAATAAATTATTATCTTAAAATTCTTATGCGCAGTATATCGAAAATAGTTTTTTAATGTATTTAAGAACACGGAACGCGATATATGCTAGAGCCAGAACGAATAGAACAAATTTTAGTTGGTTTCTTCTAGAAGAGTCTTCTAGTTGGTATCTTTCCTATTGTATTTAAAAAAAAATCATCTACGTAAAACGGTAAAGATGCAAGCATACATAGGTGCTTCGTCTGATCCCACGACATAATCGGACGGTGATAAGATCGAGGATATCCGAGATTTCCGAGGATGTGTAAAGCTGCAACCAGGGATACTACGGATATTTAATTTCGGATTTGGATATGTGAATAATATTTTAACTAATTTGTAGGCATTTTTTTGATACTTGGTATAATCACAAAAACAAAAGAAATAGGCTGAATGACTTTAGCTACTCTTTTGAACGTTTCATTTATAGGAATCGATAAGGGTTTCGGATAGATTTTTATTTCGGATATCCGATAGCTTCGGTTACGGTCACGGTACTCCATAACATGCGTGACTCAAACATCATAGCTTCAGGCTATAAATGAATTGCATACGAACTATCTTTGGCAAGGTCTTTCCGAACTCGGGATCAACAGCTATACGTTAGGAACAAAATACTAAAACAAGGATTATTATGTAAAAACACATTTTTAACAATGTCTTATTACAAATGTATTCTATAAGAAAAATACAATAACATAGTTATTTGATGACTGTTTCAATTATGGTTTATTATAATTATAATTTAATGAGTTTCTAAGATAAGATCTATTAAAGCATTGTCTTCGAAACTTAAATCTGTAATTACACAATTATGTATTAATTCGAGCAGTTAAGTAAATATGTTTACATACTTATTGTGCTACCACGTTTTATATTAATTGTACGTTACAGCATAACTATGTAACCGTACTTGACCTTAGTAAGGTAATAAGCAATCATGCTTTATAATTGGAGAACTGGTTATGTTTCAAGTTTAAAAATATAAGTTTGTATCGGTTCGACTGGACTTATATTCATTTAAATGTTTTTTTTTTATGCTTCTTTCTAGATTAATCCAAACTTACCACTTTTAATAACGTCGTGAACATTTTCAATTTTATTCATGAGGTATATATATTTTTTATATAAAATGTAATATAATATACCATAGTTGGAAATATGAACCATTTGTTTTAAAGTACCTATCTTAAATTTCGAAAACTTTTTGAATCTAATATTATGAATCGAAAAAGGATAATTGCTTAATATCGAAGTTAAGTGTACGACACAAATTAGATGTAGCATCGGAAAATGCAATGAAATGAAAATAAAACCGATTACTGCCGATTTACACAACCAATAGAAATAGCTCCCTATCGTAACATTCGACGCTATTCGTCGCTATAGATTCTCGCGTCAGAGAAAGCATTATATTAGTCATATGATATTATTATATTAGTTAGTCATATAATAATACAAGTTATTACGTTTGTGCAAAGATCATATTCGCATGAGAAATAAATATTGATAATTTGGGATAGCGTACTCAATTCGAATGTGATCGGTTTTACGAATTTGGCCGATGCTACATCTAAGTTGTGTCGTACTATAACAGACTAAATATCCTAATGTTCGACAGTGGGTGAGAAGACACTTCTTGCCAGTTGTCGGATTTTGACATTTTTGTTCTTATTTGACACTAATGTTACTTTTATTGAAAAAAAAAAACATGTAATTCTGTAATACGAATCTTTGTCGAATAAATCTATTTTCTGATTATTAAAACTGAAAATAGCTACTGCACAAATCATGACCGTGTGGAATACTGACAAGAATGCTAGCGGTATTTCCCCGTTATATCTCAATTCCGGCCTCTGGACGGAAAGAGACCCGCCCTTTTTAATATAGCTTTATGTACGATTACTCAAAGATCGAAATTTTTCAATTACAAATGAAATAAAAATATAATTTGATATAATTTGAATTATATAACAGATTATATGAATTTGTTATGGACAATAGTTATTTTGATGTCGTCGTTGGCTTGGTGGCTTGAAGGCTGCAGATTATAAAGCCCAAGCCTAAAAAAACAACACCACGGTAACATGCAAAAACTAAATGTGTTTTTCTATATTAAAATTTTCAGACAAAGTCCAACGTTTGGAAGTGTTAGCACTTTTACGCTTCAATAAGCATGTAAATTCTTTGGTCCTGCACCTAAACTCTCTCCGTTATGTAGAATAATATATCCATTATATAGATAATCTTCATCGAATGATATGTGTATGTAGGAAATTTAGAGAGTGAGTGAGGAAATTGAAAGCACCTACATGAACACATAAAGACATGATAATATAAGCCCAGCACTGGGAAAATTACAGACTGTTACTGTTACATATTATATTATAGACATTTTAAATACCTTTCAGATCAGAATTGGAGAAAAGACATTTCGTATTGGAGTTCCACTGTAACTTAACCATCAAAGGACAATATGATGCTGTTGGAAAAATCTTACTTTTCCCAATCAACGGAGAAGGTGATGCTAAAGTAAAATTAGGTAAGACACTTTTATATTTTTAATAAGTTTAGAAAGCGAAGCAAATAACTGCATACTATTGTACAAGCAATCACCTTATGGAAGTCTGTTCTTATTTTAAACATTTAAAAAATTCCATTTTGGATCTTAGTACTCAACCATTTTTCATTTTTACTTTGGAAAGGACAAACATTCAATTTTCCATGTAACCTAACTGAAGGTACCTATTTAATAAACAAAGTATCATCGAGATCACTTGACAATTAAAAACAAATATATCTTACATATAATAAAATTGGAGTAGTCAATGCATATTTATGTTTACACGGTACACATGCCAAATTATTTTTTTTTACAATTTTTTTCTGTCAGTCTGCTTGTTCCAGCTAATCTCTGGAACGGCTAGACCGATTTTGACGGGACTTTCACTGGTAGAACATCGTGCATATTGATAGCCAACTTACTTTGTTGGCATAGATGCAAAATATACATAAAGATTAAAAAAAAATGAATAGCAATCACTTAAAGTAATGAAGTGAAACGTTAAACAAATTGGTTAAAAAATATGAAAAAAAATAATAATTTTAATACACAACATTACTTTAATTTTTATTAATTCCAGTAAACCTCAGAATGAAAGTCGACATCAACACAAAGTATATCAAGGATGAACAAGGAGTCAATCACTTCGCCCTTAAAAACTACAAGTACTCATTTGACTACGGAGATCGCGTCATGTTCGACCTAAAAAATCTCTTCAAAGAAAGTCAAGAATTAAGTAAGTACACATTTTTTAATAATAATTTTAATTGGGGCCTTTTTTAACATTTATAAACTAAAGTAAAAATATAGCAAAATATAATAATCCTCCTGATTGATTTTCGGCCCCGACCTAAAAAGTTGTCAAGTCAGAAATATTATAGATGAAGTGGTTGAAAAAACATGCAATGTACATGATGATTCCCATATGCTTATAATTCAATACGACTGTGATATAACGACAAGCTTACCAGCGGTAGTTTCCCAACACCGGGCTGTAGAGAATTCTTTGATGGAAAAATTAAATGCCCAACCTGGGACTGAACCACATAACCAGCAATTTATGTCTTATGACTAAGTGAACCTTATAATATTTCAAGTTTTTAAGGATATTATTTTAAATCATACACAAACTTACTTTAATTACGTGGATAACTGATCTGATCTTATTCTCATTACCGAACTGATCGTGCTGTCTTACCTGATTTTTATTAATAAAATAATAAAGAAAATTTATTTAGCATCACGTAATATTCACAAAAGACCTTTTCAAACTCAAGACAACGATAAAAAAGGCGTAAGAATATTTTGTTACATAATTTGTGCGACCAAAATCCAATATCTGAAGGAATTTTGTTCCTTTATTGTATCTCGAAAAAAATTGGAGGAAAGATTTTTTAAAAGAATAAGGCTCTTTTGTATCGAATATCTTCATTAACATTTTAACAAACCTTCTATATTCGTCTAGAAAATTGCGCAAAAATATAAATTCATAACGACTTATATAACCGTGAATGCATTGCATAATTATAGCATTAACCGTGGATTGACCTATGACCTTACTAATACAAGGACCTTACATGACAAGTTAACATAAAACATTTATTACCATTTTATTTTTAAATTAAAAGATTGATATTTTATTATTTTGCATGCAAATGATTGTTTTTATATATTCAATACCATTCGTTATATCAAGTAAAGTTTACCTTCCAGTAAAAAAGGCTAAGAAAATAAAAAAAAATCAAGCTATGATTGAAAGTGGTTACATATTAAATGAACCAATAACATGTCAGAATGTTTGAAGGGCATACACTCATCAGGGCAGCCTATATACCGGTGCACTTAAATAAATGAACTACTTTTTTTAATTTTAGAACTTTAATAATAGTTACAATATGTTATATTTTTCAGGTGAAACAGTGTTGAAGTTCTTGAATGAAAATTGGAAGACGGTAGCAGAAGAATTTGGGAAGCCTATCGTTGATTATGCTGTTGACTTAGCGATACGTACAATTGAAAAGTTCTTCCTAGTCGTTCCGTACGAAGAACTTATAAACGTGCCTATACCGAAATAATTTAAGACATTTATTTTTATAATAATATATAGCTGTCTATAAGAAATATGTATATAATTGAAAATTAAAATATAAGTTAAGTCAACCAATGATTTGGTTTTTGTAACAAATAAAATGTGCAATAAATAGGAACTTCATAAAACCATCACTTATAGTTTTATTTATAGAAATAAATTACTTAATTATTTAGAACTTCATTATTTAAAAATTATAGACAAAAAAGTTTATTCATATTGAATCTATTCGGTTTACAAGATTTCATGTCACAGGCACCGTAAATGTGTCCGAAATTTTCAATTTGTTGGACTACGTGCAGATTAATAATTCGCTGCAAGATTTATCACATATGTACTAATAGATTAAGTTAAGGTTTATATCCTCAGCTCTTGGTTATAGAGTGAGAAATTATTTTGATGATATAAGTCTGTCAGCGAGTTAATAAGCGTGAAAGGAAAGGTTTGTTATTCTGCATTGGAAGCCTTGATGCAGCTCTGCCACTTGATTCACTAAACAGGTGAATGTAGGTCGATTAAATTGATTTAAGGTTTCTTGTGACCGTGCGACGAATTTTTATTTTTCTTAAACTATGCAGCTATTTTGTATATGACAGTTTTTTTTAGATCATCTTGAGTAAGTAAAGAAATACTCGTGTGTATCTTCAGATAAATAAATCGTTTACAAATAATATATTTATTGTGAGTTGTTTTAACTAAAAACATAACTAACATCACTCGCGATGCATTACGATTATTTCAATATTCAAATTCTAATTTCATTATTTCAATCATTAACCATACTTTGAAATATCGCCGAAAAGGGACTCTATTTCGATAGGTACGCTAACTACTCTGTGGAGAATAAGTACAGAAAGTATATGTAATTCGTCATTCTACCATTGTACAACGTCTTTAGAGATGGGATCGAGCTCATTGTGACAAGATTTAAATAGTGGCCCTTTTGTAGTATGTGAGCTCAGATGGCCCAGTGGTTAGATACCGATGATTTCGGGTCCAAACCCAGGCAAGCACCACTATAGATGTGCTTAATTTCATCGAAATTCTGCCTCATGTGTATTCCACCACCCCTCATTGGAACAGCGTGGTGAAATATGTTCCAAACCCTCTCAAATAATGGAAGAGGAGGCCTTATCTTAGCAGTGGGAAATTTACAGGCTGTTACTTTACTCTACTTTACTTTGTAATAGCTATCATTATTTTGGGCTATTTTTATATTAGAAGATTTCCAAAAATTACAATGTCAGAAATGTTTTTCTGACTCAAGCATAGCTAGAGATACTTGTTTAGCTATAGGTACGATAATTTACTACTACTCGATTAGGGTCGACAACATTGGAATTCGTTACTGATGTCGCGGCCAACAACTTCATACATTAGTTAAATCGTATACTAAAAGAGGGCATAAATATTTCGGCAACAATTTTAGTTAGTAATAGTTAATTGTAATTTGTTTGCGTTAATCTAACGCAATATTTTCTAAAAAGTTGTTTTGCTTCAAGTTTACAATATTATGATTTTGGCCTTATAATCTTTTGCAACGTTTGCTACGTCTAAAGGAAATAAAAGAAGTCCATCAAGATCTAAGAAGACGGTCCGAAGGCCAGCCCTCGAACATTACCGTTCAAATTACAACCAAACTACATGAATAATTATAAGTTATAGCTATTGCACAAAAACAAAAACATCCGCTTTTATTTGTCCGTATGTTGAAACCAGATACTAATTTTAAAGTAAATAAATGGATTATAAGATAAGATGCCGCTCAGTTTTTCTTAAAGTCAGTTCTGTCAGATAAATCTTAAAATATATTGAAATTATCTCAAGTTAGTAGCATTTTTTCTATTTAGAATTGATAATATGAATTGATTTACTTGGTGGTAGGGCTTTGTGCTAGCCCGCCTGGGTAGGTACCACCCACTCTTCAGTTATTCTACCAAATAACAGTACTCAGTATTGTTATGTTCCGGTTTGAAGGGTGAGTGAGCCAGTGTAACTACAGGCAATAGGGGCATAACATCTTAGTTCCCAAGGTTGGTGACACATTGACGATGTAAGGAATAGTTAATATTTCTTACAGCGTCATTGTCAATGGGTGATGGTGACCACTTACCATCAGGTGGCCCATATGCTCGTCCCCCAACGTAAAAAATTAAAAAAAAGAAACAAATCCTCGTGACATTAAATTTCAATAACAATATTACCAAATTTGGACTAAATTGGATGGACAATATGGAACGGTTAGAATTTGAACAAAAAAAATCATTTATTATCTATAAAAACAAATAATTACTAACAAATTGGGTATTATTCGGGCAAGCAGATATACTAAAGGAACGAAAAGTTTTCTACGTATATTTTTACCCTTATAGAAATTGAAAAAATGAAGATTCTTATTCTGAGCAAAATACGTTTTGTCATCAGAAATGAATGCAATGTAAGTTCATGGGCAAAAACAGTGCTACCGCATAACCATTTAACCAATATGTCTTGTTCAAACAATCATCAGTCACAGTAAGACAAGATCTAGACACGCCTTTTCCGAGTCGCTGCCAATTATATAGAAACTCGACATATTGCGTCAACTTTTTACTTTAATATCATTTATTATTACACTTAGGTATTATTATTATACTTATATACTTTAACATTTGATGACAGAATGATTGACAGTTTCTCTTTTGTCTAGCAGCTAAGTCAAGAGACCAAAATGTTCTGGGTTTAATTCCAATGAAATAAAATATGCAAAGTTAACATCCTTCTTGATCAGTCAGTCAGTCTTTCTGTAGGTACATATTTGGTTTGGCGTACCATAGGTTTATGAGAATAGGGGATAAAATAGTGTTCTTATGTTGTCAAATATATTTCCGCACTCCAATGTCATACGTAGATTCCTTGAGACTATACGTCGCGACTGAAATATGTCAGAAGGGCTGAAGATGATTTTCATAATTTTGTATGTCTCGTAGTTTTTGATGGTTTAATAAATAAAAGCGTTTGACTTCAATTATGCCATGCATTAACGCAAATTTAAGGGAAAATTTAATCTTGTAAATGGATTTTTCATTCCAAATATGAAATATATGCTTCCTTTCCACAGTTTATCGGATAAAAAATCGGCATCTTTCTGTGCTTACCTTAAAAAACTATTGTTATAATATTTATTAAGCTTAAACAGTCACATAAAACTTTCTAGTGTTTAGTATTAAATATTAAAATAAATTCAATCAATATATTTTATTTCTTAAATACCAATAAATACCAAATATTTGTTCCGACGTTCACGTCTTCATTATAATTTTTAGACGAGAGTGCACACGACATTTGAAAATATATGTCCTATATACCACAAGTCGAATGTCGCCTACATCATTATCTCTGAAAATATATTCGCTTGAATATCCCTTTCGAAATTCCAATATTTTGCCTCAAACGTGCAAACTTGAGTTCGAAATAAGTGATGTACAAACCACTTCATAACAATTTTGAAATACATCTTCTATTTTATTTTATGAAATATTTGATAAAAAAAAAACGTACACGGATTCTGAAATTTTACGCAATTAACCGAGACTTTACAATTTCGACTCTCATTCTGTAAACTTTATACATACAGTTTTTCCAATGTTTTGTTTGTTCAAGTGCTTCACTACATCTCCCAAAATTTTAACTTTCATTTTTTGACGAGTGTTTTTGTAAAGCGCTTTCCGCATTTAAAGCTCATTAAACTAAGCTATTTTCAGCATAAGTTATAAAGTCTCCAACATTCTCAGTCGCTAATTTAGTGCAACCGAACAACGATTGTTTGTAAAAGATTTTAAGGTTTTTTTCAGGGTTAAAATGTATAATTTCGTAATGCTGTGAATGGGTTAGGCTTTTACTCAGTTTTTGGTTGATTGAAACTATAATATAGTTCAGCAGAATACACTTTGAATATTACTTGGCGTAGTTTTAAAATTTAAGCGTTAATGTGGCATTGGTTTATGGGCCGCCTACCAGTGTAAAATGTAACAGTATCGATCCTGAATCCTTGAGCAATTGTTGTCCCTTCTTTAAGTTTAAATAGATGGGTAAATAAAAATATTTATAGTAAATTAATTTAATGGTACATTGCTACTATTATTTTTAATATTATCATCTTGAAATGTAAATATCTTCACTATATTCAATACAATCCAATAAACCCGCTTAAACATTTGTATTACGTTTCAACGTATCCTGAAGCTAGAAACGTGTAACTAAAATTAAATTGCAAACTAAAACCGGAATCCTCAGGGACTTCGAACATGAGGTTGTTTTCTGTTTAGAAAGCATTTTAAAACTTCTAGGAATTGTCCCTTTATTTTGACAAAATATAAAAGAGTCTATTTTATTGATTATTTTATTTACGTTAAGAAAGTTTATGTTGTAAAAAATCAAAATCAAATTCAAAATAATCTTCATTCAAGTGGGCTTTTACAAGCACTTTTGAATCGTCAATTAACAATTAAGTGAAGCTACCACCGGTTCGGAGAGTAGATTCTACCGAGAAGAACCGGCAAGAAACTGTGTTGAAAAAGGGTAATTACTTACTCTTTTTTAACATTTAAAAATACAAAGTCATGTTAGTTAATACAACTATTAAAATTAACATATCCTGCGTGGAAGTCAACAGGTATTAATTCCACGCCTTTTTATCATCTACAAAATCTTGTATCGAGTAATACGCCTTGTTTACCAGTGTATTTTTATAAACGATTTAAATTTACGAAGAGGTAAAGTTAAAAATGTCTGCGGAAATCTATTATCAAAACGGATAGCTTGCCCCAAGAAAGATTTATGTATTGACTTTGCGGAGTCGGAAACTTGGCGTTATAAGCTTATCCTTACTCCTAGTGCATATACAATGATATAATAAAAGATGACTTGTTAAATAAATTACGAACTGGCACAAACCAAATAGGTTTATTTCAAGCCCTTCGACCGCAAATAACAATTGTAATTATATATTATAATGCAAACGTGACTGATCATACTAATTTTATTTATTAATCAATTACCACGGCTTCATAAGTATTCCATAAATGTAATCCTAAAAAGCCACTTTCGGATTTATATTAACTGTGCCTAACTTGATTTGATACTCACAATATTCTGTATTTTTTATATGAGATGGTTAGGCAGGTCTATAAATTGCATGAATGTGTGTATGTGTGCGTACATGGGAAATGAATATAAAAAACAATTACTAAATCTAGTACAATTTATTTGTTACACAGTATTAAACCCAATAAAGGCCAAATACATACAGAAAAGCTTTCATAAAGTATTCACATTAAAAAAATATTTTCACCGTATGAATTAAGATAAATTACATAAAAAACTCTTTCAAAATGTTTAACAAATAAATAAGACTTGTTAGTGCAATCGGTGGTGTATTGGTAAATAAGCATGATTAATATTTCGTGCAGTATGAATGACTATGACCAAAGGTACAGACATCAACATCGACATCACGAGTCATATTTGATAGACCGCCATAAAAAGAATTAAAAAGTAAAAATTAACTGGTAAATCTAAGTTTTATTCCAAAATTACCATAAATATAATAAAGTTTTCTAAGTGTTAAATAAAAATTACTTTACATTATAATATTATCTTGTTACATTAAATTATGCAGCTAGTTAGGTTAGATTCTGAACAAGACTCAGCTCATTCGAAAACCAGCGACTTGTGGCCGTAACAACTTGAATGAACTTGTTCGGAGAATGAAAATTTAAAGATTTCCTTTATTTTACGAGGTATCTTATATGCTTCGATAGACTTTTTTGATCGGCATTTTTACTTTGAGAATTTTCAATTGATAATATATTTAAAAGTCAACGATACAATTAATTCGTTGATGAAATGTGATTCAGTTAGTTACCATGAGATATCTCTATCTATTCTAATTTTTTTTTTTTTTTTAAATAAATATGAGACAACATCACATACATTACTCTGATCCCAATGTAAGTAGCTGAAGCACTTGTGTTATGGAAAATCAGAAGTAACGAAGGTACCACAATTGTCTTTAACATCGTCGGTCGTGTTCTCTTCTCTCTCTCTCTCTCTCTCTTCTATTTTTGGCCTACTCTTGGCCTTTGGTTGTCTGAAAACCGCATGTCAGATTTGGTTTTTTGCGACCATTGATCAAAAATTAGTGTTAGTATATAAATAGAAGTAAAGTTTCCTTATTGATACTAAACAATTCACGTATTGGTGACTACATCAAACTTTATACAAAATAAACCGGCGTTGATGTTCCATTGTTGGGCTAAGGTAACTCTTCTCCCATGTGTTGTTGCTTATATGTGACAGATTTTCTTTAAAATTAGACACATGTAGGTTTCCTTACGATGTTTCCTAGATTGCCGAACACGAGACGAATTAGAAACACAAATTAGGCAATCATCAGTTAAGATGCCCGCGTTCTAACGATTGGGCCATCTCGGCTCTTACTAGTAATTCCAGTAATCCTATGTAATTATACAACTGTCGTTAATCACTCTAGCTCCCAAAGCAGAATGTCATAATGATGCTAGCTGACCTAGAGACCCGTGCTAAAAGGCGTTTAATAATTTTATAAGATGAATTTATAACATAAGCTTAAGTGTTGCTGTCGGTTTTAAATCTCGACCTTTAATTACGATTTTTAATGTTCGAACAATTTCATACTGCACAAACAAAACGAATGTTTTTAGGTAAACTCTTGTAACATCAAATAAATAATGTTATGTACACAATGACTAGAAAATATGATAGCTCAAGATAGTTTTACTAGGGAAGGCGATCGAATTTTATTATATAATGATTGTGGTGTGGGCACCGATGGACACTTGTAAGGTTTCTTAAGAGCAAATCACGCGAGATAGTATCCTTATTACATCGAACACTTCAACGAAACGTGTTTACGCAGAAAATTGTATTAGAGTAATACTTATAATATTATTTAAATATCAATGTATTATATAGTATGTATTTAGGTCTTATTCCAAACTATTTCTTCGTCCAAATTGCAGTTAAAACAATTGGACATTGGAGTAGTGCCAAAACCATCATTAAAACCATACCTTGTCTTATTTTCTTTACTGGTGACGGGAGTGCCCAGATCGAAAATGAATTAATAAAAAAAAAGTATTTACTCTTATAATAATACAATATAAAATATTGTATCTATAGCGGATCTAATATCGTCCATAACTAAGATAAATATATATAGGCATTCAGTGATGAATAGGTTATTTTTCTCAATTAACAAAGCCTTTTCAATAGTAACCACTTAAGTGTATTACGATATTAAAGCAAAATTGTATAAAATTGAAACGTACTATTTTATTATATACAAAGTAATATTAACTCCACTAGAACTAAATATCTGTTTGATATCTAAGGAAACTAGGTCGATGGAAAAAAAAATCACACTGTGGAGTGCTGGAGTGGCAAATTCGATTATTAAATTAACGCCCACGTCAACACCAGAAACTTTTAACTTGATTAGTTATCACTAAGCAAAACAAGCCTTCTGACATTTACAACCTTGAACTAAATGCTCTGCTACTAATGTCATTAGTAGCGTTACATTGTTTATTACAGAGTGATGCTACTTTTCATCGTTATATTACGTCATAGTTTATTGGACATTGGTAACTTAATGAGTTTCTTTTAATTTGATATAAAAAAAAATTTACTTGTTAAATTATACCACTTAACAACAGCCTGTAAATTCCCACTTCTGGGCTAAAGGCTTCCTGTCCCTTTGAGGAGAAAGTTTGGAACATATTCCACCACGCTTTGCCAATGCGGGTTGGTGGAATGCACATGTGGCAGAATTTCTATGAAATTTGGCACATGCAGGTTTCTTCACGATGTTTTCCTTCACCGCTGAGCACGAGATGAACTATAAAAACAAATTAATCACATGAAACAGCGGTGCTTGCCTGGGTTTGAACCCGCAATCATCAGTTAAGATGCACGCGTTCTAACCACTGAGCCATCTCGACTCTATATACATATATAGATATCACTTAATAACGTAACAACATTAATGTTATGTAAAATGTATCGTAATTTAAATGTATATGAATTCATTCAAAATCGTGTTTCCTGTCTTATTAAGAATTTTAGAATTTAAAATTTTATTTCTCGCTCGAGAGCCTTGACCGAGATATAAGCGCAGACCCCTTATAATCGTATCGCTTCACTTCTTATTTAATTCACGATCAAATTAAATTATAACATTAATTTTATTTTTCTCACATTATAAATGTAATATTTATTGTAAAGTCTTCAAAAACTTAATCTTTATTGGATTAAATAATTACAAAAAGAAAGATGATTCAATTTCATATGTATTAATTAAAAAAATTGTTTTAGATTTACTTGGTGGTAGGGCTTTGTGCTAGCCCGTCTGGGTAGATACCACCCACTCATCAGTTATTCTTCCGTCAAATAACAGTACTCAGTATTGTTGTATTCCGGTTTGATGGGTGAGTGAGCCAGTGTAACTACAGGCACAAGGGACATAACATCTTAGTTCCCAAGGTTGGTGGCACATTGACGATGTACCTAAAGAATAGTTAATATTTCTTACAGCTTCATTGTCTATGGGTGATGGTGACCAATTACCATCAGGTGGCCATATGCTCTTTTTATGCGTTACTAGACTATTGGTTATGACGTGTGATATGTCCAAATAGTTACGCTACATCTTCTAATATTGCTAATCAAAGTCCGTGCTATTAGATTGTAGTTTTGATGTTTATATATAAATTCATTTTTATTATTCGTCTCGTGCTTGACGAGGAGGGTAAACATCGTGAGATCTTGTACAAAATGAACACATCAGTGTACCTACAAATCTTGACCGCAACCTCAATCTAGAACCTTAAAGGTGCAACCTCAGGAGATGAGGAGGCTTTTAACTGGTATTAACTGGCTGTTACTAGTTTTGTTATATATCCGAGAACATATAGGATATCTATTTTTGGAATCAAATTTTATAGAACTAACGCCACTGAAGAAAATCCTATTCTAATTTGATAATTAATTTTTACATTCAAGAAAACTAGCACATAATTTTTGCATTTTTTTCATCACCCTTTAAATTACAGGATCGAATCGAGAAAAGCGAATACTGCCTATATTTAAATAATGAATTATTTTTACTTGACTCCTTTTTGCATTCGCATCGCCAAAAGATTTGATTATTTGGAGCTTTCGAGTATTCTAAGGTCTTAAAGCATATGATATATATGATAGCACAGTTATTTTTTCCTCAACTTTTTTATTGTACAACCCATAAATAAATATAATAAATAATCCCAATAATAAATAAATATAATAATAAGTATATAAATAAATATAACAATAAATAGCCCAATTCATAAAATACAGAAGTTCGTATTATACACTCTTTTAGTTTGTTTATATTTGTTCATTGCCAGAAGTACTTACAATATACAGATGCAAAACCTATTTTTCAAAAAACAATTATGTGACTTTGTTTGTTAAAACTACAACAAAGTGCAGCATTAAAACGTATTTTTCCTATTATTATAGCTATATTATAATGCTAGTACATTACATATTATTTTAAAATATATTGGTGAACAGTTCGAGCGCAATCATCAACTCAGCCTGTAATTATTACAGCAATTTAAATAAACATACCCATTTCTGGCAGGAATAATTGAGTCAAGGTAATTGTAGTATTATTATCGGTTACCTTGATTATTAAGTCTACGAGAGATAATATAATAATACAAAATAATGATCTTTGAAAAATGCAACTTACATCGTGTGAAAAACTGAAGATCTCATACGAGTCATAGGCGTCGTTAGTTGAGTACCTTGGACTCAAAACTGGAGTCAGCTAGGTTCAAGTCGTGTTGTTTTATAATATTATTATTTGAAAATGAACTTATCGCATTAATTTTAATAATAGTTCAAGGATCATTGACCAGGTTGTTGGTATTTATAATTTTGTATTTAAATTTTGTCAGATAATAAAGGCAAGTTTATATTCCATTGACGGAAAATGTCTTGCATAATTTTGAGTAAATCGAATTTTATAGAATACAACGAAGACTTATGACTACATTTTTATAGGTTTATTAGATTTAGTAGTAAAATTGCGTGATGATAAAAACAGAGCTGACTAGAATTCATAAACAGTTGTTCCAAGCTTATCAACTTGTTCAATAATAATCATAAGTATGTTTGTTACATACACATAATAATGATGGAATTAAGCAAATAAGTACTGTTGTTTGACGAACTTCTCTGTAGAATCTTAATTTTGAAGCGAATGTTTATTTAAATTTTAGTTAATCTTGTAAACTTACGATACAATAATGGCTAGACGAACCGACTTAAATAAAGTGGGTATGATGTTTTTAATTTTGCCATGATGTGATGCCCAGTACCACATTCTCACATTACACACACAATGATTCCAGTCAAATACCGCTATAAAGTAATTGCTACAAATATATACCAAAATATCTACATCTTTAAATGTACCCACTGACTGTGCCTAATGACCAAAGCGTAACTGGGATTACTAAAACTAATCACCTGATTACAGTTGAGCAATGACTGCTGTGTCTGGGGAAAACAAGTCTTGGATAAGTCTTAGAATTAACAGTCACCCTTAATCGTTGCTACTGAAATAAGCGAATCGATATAATATAGGCTTTAAAACAGTGACTACAATTATACGAAAACTTATGAAAAAAATCCAATAGAAAATCCTGATCTGACACATTTGATCGTAATAATAAGGACGATATTGCAATACTCATATTTATAATTTGATTGATTAACTATACTGTTCGTATGTATATTAATGTTATGAATGATTCGAATTTCGAATCAGGCTATTCAAATTACTTATAATTATTTTGTAAGTAAATTATCTACACATAGGGCTGGAATACTTACTTATAATTTTTATGTTAAAGATTTATCTATTACTATATTGCGCTTTAAATCATTAAGAGTGGATTAACAGGTAGGACTTTTGTTTGTACTGAAAAAAACAAAAGAGCTATAAAATATCTTATAATTTAATTGCTCAGATAAAAATTTTAGGCGTTTTTGGCGTATCTTAAGTCGATTTAATTTTTTTGTTACGAAATTTACACATGTATCAAAGATAAGACACAAGATGTATAATGGTTCAATACTATCGTTTTGAAAGTGGTGAATATTGAATAAGTATTGCCAGTCATCAGTTTTATGAAGCCTGTAAACATAAACTTCACGAAAAACACTTCGTTACATGGGCTTCATACACGTGTGTCATACACAAGATATTAAAGGGGATTAGAAATTGAAGTACTTACAGAACTGCCAACATTAAAAATATTATGTAATAAAAATTGGCGTATTTACGAAGTAGTTACAAACTACTACTAGCTGAAGTATCGGCTTTACCCACAAATTTATAAAATTTTACCGTATCCCACCCAAACCATTAACACCGCTTCAGCTTTTTAAGCGTGAAGAGGTAGCAGATAGAGTTACTTGCGGATTTATGATATTCGTAGAGACGATATAAGTTTGAAAATAATATAGTCAAATAGTAGTCTATTTACTTACATATTATATATAATAATTTACACTTACTTTTATTAATTGTCCTAATATATTCCAAAGAAAGGTGACCCTGACTCCATGCGAGTAAGCTTACAACTAAACTATAAGAGAATAAGAATAAGGTTTATAATTTGAAAGATACATTATCTTTCAAATTTTAAGTCTCTATCTCAAATATCTGTGGTTAAATAGTTAGTTAGGATATTTTATATTGCCTTTTATTTCTAACTGATAATATTTTAGTTTAAGTACAATGTTAATAAGAATAAAGATGTTTAATTACCAAGGATGAGCACAGCTTTTCATTGTCATTTTAAAAATCTCTCAGGCATCTTTTAAAAAAAATAACTAGAGTAGCTTATATTCCTATGACAGAATTTTAAAACTAGTGAGGACTTATTAAAAAAAAGGAAGTTTTTCATTTCAATTTTGGAACGGTGTGTCCTGTCAATGAAATAGTGCCCGCGATTCATAAAATATAGACAAGAACAGATATCGTTGCCGAGGACACGGGATATTCGCATTCTGTCAACGTCGACTCTTAATGACGTATACGTGAACCAATCTTTCTCTCTTTCAGCGGCAAAATGCTTTTATAGATAATGATGATATTTCATCTGAATCCGTCACATCATTATAATTATTTTTCTTCTTACTCTTCATTGGTTTATGAATGATATTTCAAGTATTTTACGCGTAGTATTCATATTTGATTTGCTTATATTATATTTAGCTTTTTTAGGGACTAATGAAGTCGGAAATTTAACGTTCCTTATTTTACCAATCCACGCCCAGTCTCGGTAACTAAAAACTTCAAAATCCTTTTATAATTGCTTTGGCTCATTTACCCTTAACAGAACAAAACAATAAAATTGATAGAAAACAATAACATTAAAACTGAAAACTTGTCGAGCTAATCGAGCATTTAATTTTTGTATTTCTAAAAAATAAAGTTGCCTTTCCAATCCTTTACGCGGCTCCTATTTGATCATAGTTAATCAATGTTTTCCATTCTATTGTGTCTATTATAGATTGGATTCTCTCATATGTGTTCGTATATCACTGACAACACATTTAAAAAAAATCGGGTTCAGAACATGTTCTGCTCTATTTTAAAGCAATTAAAAAGTATGACAAAACGGAATGATAGAAAGAAACAAAATACTTGAACGACAATACAGAAGGAATGGAATTCAGTATTAGGGTTTAATACTGAATTCCATTCCCTCAACAATATGTCTACAGATGTCATACTGTCATGATTCTTACAGCAATTATTTTTAAATTTAGAACCGCAGAACTATTTTGTCTGAAGTAATTTCCTATTTAACCTTTAAGTATCGACGTGCGGTCTAAGAGGCCCCGACAGGTACTCGACTTGCTAGTTCACCCCTTTCCCTGCACAATACCGAATCCAGCTTTTCGGTAGCTGCATAGTTAGCGCCCACATTGATTTCGGAACAGGCAGTGTTTTCATTGCGGGCATATACGGTGAGTTATTATCTTACACCGGTATAACATAACAGAAAATGCACGTCAGTAAAGAAAAGTAAAGCAACAGCCTGTAAATTACCCACTGCTGGGCTAAGGCCTCCTCTTCCATTAAGGAGAGGGTTTGGAACATATTCCACCACGCTGTTCCAATGCGGGTTGGTGGAATGCACATGTGGCAGAATTTCGATGAAATTAGACATATGCAGGTTTCCTCACGACGTTTTCCTGTATCGCCGAGCACAAGATGTATTATAAACACAAATAAAGCACATATATATATATATATATAGTGGTGATTGCCTGGGCTTGAACCCGAAATCATCGGTTAAGATGCACGCATTCTAATCACTGGGCCATCTCAGCTCACGTACTTAAAGGTTAATTCGTGTTACATCGAGCAGTTATGACCATGCATTGTTTTGAAACGAATGTAATTTAAATGATATAATCGTTAACAACGATAAGTTATAGTTTATTCCTGTATTTGTGTCAAAATTTGAATTAAAGAATATACGTTTTAGAATCTTTTTTAATTCATTCATATTTATAAAATAAATAAAAATAAAAATTAGCGTTAGCGGGTTTTTTTTTTTCAATCCCCTAATTTGGAAGCCTTGAAAGTTTGCCGCCCTGGGCTCATGTCCCTTGTGTGTTGTAAATCCAGCGCTGTCTAACTTGTAAATGATTTTTGCTTGAGTGCAAAAAATAACAATCTTATTAATCTTATGTTTTTATTGCTTTCTTTCCAAGTTTTAAAACACCAACTACTCAAAGTAATTGTAACCGATTCACAAATCATCATTCGTATTACTTTTAAACAATATCACTTTAAAAGAAACACAAATTCACTTTAAACTTATATATCATTGATATGTTATTTATGGTGTAACTTTTGTATGTTCAAAACCTTTAATACTTTTGACAAGATGTCTCGAAGCTGCTGTAATTTACTGCCTTAGGTTGATTTATGTTACGTTATATTATTAATATTAAAACAATTTAGCATTAAGATAAGAATAATAAATTTATTTAGCATACATTTTGGTATTTTGATTTTAGTGTTTATTATGATTTGGTACTCGATTTATCGTAAACGTTTTAATACGGTTTTTTTATTTATTTACTATAAAAGATTGTTATAGTGTTTTTCATTGAAATATTATTTAAATATGAAATTATGTAGAACACAAATATGTATATTATTACATATTGAATTTTTCAAATATTGAAACTTCTTATGAATAGCTTTTAAACGGTAGAAAAATTGTATTTAATAAAGTAAATATGAGATCAGAAGCATTTCAAATATTATATATGGGTATATCACTCGTATTTTTGTTATATTATCTATGATTGAAAAAATCCTCTATGTTGATCTTAGCTCAACAATAAAAGTGATTACAATACGAGTGTAATAAAATATTACTGAATAGTAGAAAAGAGTTCTTGAAAAATAATTTATACTATTATTATTTAAAAAAATACATATGTGTTACAATATTTAGCTACATATATATTTTTATATTGAAATAAATGAATAATTTTAAGATTAGGACGTGGAAGCGCAATATCCAGTGAGAGCACTTCCGATGAAACCCTTAAGTGCTGTGAAACTGTAATTAAATCTAGTTTGTACCACTAGCAGCCTTAGTGTTTGACTTCCTAATTGTATTTCGCGTGCATTTCGAGTAATACCGCTATCAATAGCTTCAGGGTTTTATTGAAGAATTTTAAAATAATTGGATCGTGAAATGAAAAATAATAATATTTTATTTATAGTTTCAAATATAGCAAAGATAAAAATTAAATTGAGACATTTAATCAGTGGTATGGCTTAAGCAATGAAAACTAATGCGGTCGCATGGAACCTTCTGTTCCAAGGGAGCCCAACGTGTCACAGTTATTCTATTATTTCAAACTTCTTCAAGGAGGGTTTCATGTTTCTATTTAAAAAAAATAATAATTAGAAATTTATTAGAAAATTTATAAATAATTGTCACAGACCCTATATTTTCGTTGTATTGAGTATAAGAACAACTTGAAAAAAACCTATTGCAATTTCAGTTTTATTTCATATTCAACCCAGCTTTCAGGTGTCAGGGTGATCAACTTTTCATCCTACGCTCGACAGACCACGTTCGGTTTCGTAATAGTCAAAGGGGAGCCATACTTTTTTGCATTAGGGCCCGAAAAGGCTATGCTAGTTTGAAATCTTATTAATTATTTCTGCAAACTTTATGATTGTGGCCAATTTTCTCACAAACACTCATACATTTTATGACCCTTATGTTTAATATAGTATATATAATACATTAATATTTAATTTATTAAGCTATTATATTATTTAATATTCGTCATCGCGATCAAATAGCCAAATGTTTTAAATCGAAGGTTGAAACAATTTTTTGAACTTAAAACAATTCTCAAATATGCCTTGTAATATGTTATTATTATTAATTTTGATCATTATTACACATTGTACATTGACCTGTCTCAGAAGCCCACCGTGAATAAATAATCCAATTAAAAACAAAAATCAAACGTTTTTTTTTATATCCAGGAAAAACTTTCAATGCAGCCAAATGCCAGTAGTTTTCCCAACAGACGCGTTTAGAAAAAGTTTTTCAAATAAGTTCCCATGCTTCTAGAAATTCATTTGAGCGATGTTTATAGAAAGTTTCAATGGTATTTTTCGTTTTATTTTTTCAACTAATAAATAATTAGAAACAGAAAATTGTACAATGAATATATTACTACTACTCACAGACAATTTATTTTGTTGTAATTTTTATAATTATATTAAAGTTAATCTTTCTTTTAATTATTGCAGATATTTAATCAAAAGGTCCATCTTGAAATTGATAGAGTTACGCGACACTCAAAATTAAATCTTTGAAACTAAGTTAAAGCTGAGATATTAAAGGAAATTGCCTATAAATCTTCGGTCATTTCTAAGCGCATCCAACGTAGGGTTGTCGTCAATTTTAGCACTAATGTTCCAAGCAGGTATCACCTAAGAAGGTTTTGCTATTAGTATTCTGTATGATTTAATCTAAACAAGTAACAAGTGACACAGATAATATGGTTAGATGCAATGTATAATTTTAACTTTCATATGTTAATTTTTGATATGGTAACCCTAAATATTATGTTAGATTTCGTTAGGTACTAACACATCTTTGAGGCGTTAATAAAACGAATTTAGACAATTTGCAAATTTGATGATCACTTCTGTAAATTTATATTGATTTCAAGAAAGGTTTAATACTTTTTGTAGCTATAATATATATTTTTATTATAATGTTTTATTTGATTTAACAATATTTTCATTAAATTTATTGAAAATATTACCTTTATTATCAAACATTTGAAACGTTATGAATTAAAAAAAAAAACATTTCGAATTCTAAATTTAAATTTATTGTTACTTTAGTTTTTTAAACTTGCTAGATTAATAGTGTTTTTTTAGTTTTAATCAATTCTTGTTCATTACGTGTCGAGCGTGCAATAGGCAGACTTCGGCTAGCGTGAGATAGGTGCCACGCCCTAGTTGTCACGGTAATTAATAGAAATATGTACCAGGGCGGGATTTTTAAATAACGTAATAATTAAAAACATGAAATTTTCTTTTAGTGTTAATACAATTTCATAACATCTATGTTATCATATGTTTTAAAATATGTTTATATTAGAATCTAATTAATATGTCATTATAAATTTCAAAAGAAATTTCGAATATATTAAAAAAAAAATCAGTAACATAAATTCACACAAGTACGTATTTGACTTTGTTTCTTGTAAAAAATCCTCTTGTATACGACCCTGGTGACACATGAACATGACATGCCGCCGAGACCCGCTGACCTGTTTCTCTTCAACCACCTGCGACTAGTCAATTTAGCTTAAAAAATCTCAGAAAATCTCGCCAAAAGAAAAGCAGTATGTTGACATAACACACATACATACCTTAACGGTCACGTGCCCTCATTCCGTTGCCACAGGAAAGGAGCCATTCAACCTATTTATATCTTTGAATTTAGGGTCGGTATTTCTTTGAACAGTTGAAAGATTCTTATGCTATTTCTCATTTTTAGATTGAAAATGCTTAGAAATGATGACCTAAAGCGCTATGTTTACGATATTCAAATTGCTGTCACTCGGGCGGAATACGCATAAAGTAGATAAATCAATAAATATTCCGACATGGTAACAGCAAACGGACGTGCACTTTAAGTTTTGATATTTTGTCAAAGTATTTTAAAGTTTTCATATACTTCAAGCAAAACGAACGTAAAATTGAAATGTAAATTGACGAAATGTAGCGTTTTGTAGGAATAAATTTCAATACTACATCACGTCTGTGTAGTGCAATGAATTATTCAGAGACGTAACGTACGTGTAAGATATAGAATTCGATACGTATTGGGCAGAAAAGTCGACAAAACCTTGAACGTGCTGCTTATGAAAATCATTACTAACAGAAAATGTTAGTTATAAAACAATATCTTGGCTTTCTACCACTAAATAGGAATTACATCACAGCCTGTATTCAGCTGTTGATATATGTTTATCAAGATGGATTTGATAGTAATAAAATACTTATGACGCAATGTATTTAAATGTTACACATATATAAAATAATATAACTTATATATGTAGAATAATAACATGCAGTCAATGTCCCTCTGAGAAAGAGAAGAGCTCTCATCTCCTTAAGTAGATTTTCGCGGATCTTTCACCACAATGGTCGCCACGTACTTATCTGACTTATAGAGGTTTCCTGACAGCCCATAATAAGATGAAAAATAATAAATCATACGAAAATTTACTTGCGTTCTCCCGAATTTGAACTCCAACCTAGCCTCTAAACTGACTCAGTAGTAAAATGAATCCATGTATTAATGAGATATTAATCAACTATTTTAAATCATTAAATAAAATTACTTGATAATGAATTTCAAAGGAGCACAAACTTTACTTATTCGGTTACAGAGCTCTTAAGTTTCTAAAGCCTCAGGTGATTTAGTCAAATGTCAGATTAAACACTAAGAAGTTGCCTCAGAATTTGTGAGACTCGACGATTTGTCATTCCAAATTGAGGAAATTAACAAGTTACTAAACCTATTACTTTAATTAAAACTTTCACAGTAATATAATCAATACGTAAAACCAACTAGGTTACATTTTATTATAGACAAAATTAAACGTTTTGAAATTATAAATTGATTTTGTATTTCGTGATTTAACCGCAAGTTTGATATGCCCGACGTTTTGATAGAATTTCAAGTACACCTATCGTGGTTCCATTCGTATTATAAGTATATATGAAATGGATATAATATTAAACGCGAATGGATAATGTTATAATAAAACTTTTATGCATATAATTATTTATGACAATTTTTTCATTGATAAAAATGAACACGTTAATTCAACTAAATTTGATAAAGTATTCATAATATTGGTTTTCCTAAAAAAAGCCAAAAAATGTATTTTGGCAAAAAAAAACACGTTTTCATAGCCATCAAATTAAATTAAATTCTAAACCTTTTTTCCTGTGAAAACGCTGTCATTCATTTTATTGACGTAATAATGATAAAAATTAATCCAGTCGCTGTGTATTTAGTGTTTTTAACATATCAGAAAATAATAAATTACAATCATTTTTTTGGGTGTGAAATTCTTATTAAATTTCACACTAATTAGCATTACCATTACTTTACCCACCAGCCCACATTGGCGTGGTGGAATACGTTCCAAACCCTCTCCTTAATGCTTTACCTTTACCAGCATTGAAACTTCAGAAAAGAGGTTTATCAAAGTACCGAATGATATTAAAAAGTTTTTGCCTAAATGATGTCACTCCATAGCGCCTCGTGTTTTAGGTCATGTGATATGTAGACTAAAAATTATGGCTTTATTTTTTAACATAGTAAAATAATAAAGTGCTTTACCCAAAAAATAATAAAAGTACCCTATTGTTATTATTCATTATTATTAATATATGTACATTAAGAGAATGCTGATCATCATCATTATTAAATACTAAGTCACGAAAACTATAAGATACGTCTTAAATTTTTAGATCTCATATCATATCTCAATTGAACTTAAAAGAAATAAATGTTTTTTATTTATATTAAAAAGATAAAAAAAGTTTTTTTTTTCTTTTTAACACACTAGAAATGTCTTAATTATATATTAGTAGAATATTTTATTTTAACGTAATATTTTGTATTTGATTACACTTCTCATAATCCCGTAAGTGGAGTACGGCAGACTGCTAAGTGCTACAAATCCTCTGTTCAATGCCCCGCACCGCAGTACCTCGTCGATATTATCAATTATACGACGTGAACAGAAAAAATATAGAAATATATTATATTATAATGAATAAAAAGTCAGTGCTTACACTTGTTTTAATAATCTTAGAAGCAAATCTTGTTATATCACGAACGAACTGTGACTTGCCGGCCGAAGTAAAGACGTTAGAGCCGAGTGGCTTTGCTACGGTTTTTGCCTTGCAAATCCAACAAATCCGTTCGACGTCGGAAGAGACGCCCGCGGTCTCTACCGGAAGCAATCTGAATGTCTTCGATACAAATGTACCAAGTAACTCTCTCGATGTACAAGAAGAAAATTTCCGAGCAATTTCAACTCTCCATCCGATTGAGGAAACGAACGTCGGTGAAAAAATGAGAAATGATCGAGACGAAGGAAACAGTGAATCACTTTTATCAAACAGAAATTTACAAGATGGAAAGAAAAGTGAATTGGAAGGTGAAAAAGTTTATAATTCAAAAGAATCTTTGAATCTTGTTTGGGACAATTGTTTTGAGAACGTTTATAGGGACAATACGAATACGACGAACACAAACGCAAAATTATACACAGATATAGAAAGTGCTAGAGATATAGAAATAGAAAACATTAAAAGTTATAGAAATATTTTAAATAAAAGAAATTCTCTAAATGTTAGCGGCACATCCGCTTTAAATGCGTGGCTGGAAAAATTCAATATATTCAGAACTGCGAACAATGAAGAGCCTGATATTTCAACCAAAGATATTTTATTATCGCCGTCGACATTAGAATTGTCAACATTGTCTAGTCCACAAAATACAATTCCTTTTATACCGATTACAAAGGACATATTAAAAGAATTTACAGAACCAATTAACATAACGTTTGATGTTGTGACGGAAAACAATATAAACTACATAAAAGAAACCAAAAGGGATGATTTTTATGTAGAGATAACAAAAGACAGAAGCAATATTAAATTCAGTAGTTTACCTCAGAAACAAACTTATTTAATTCCAAAATTTAAATTAGATGAGGGATTTTATCCTTTCACATTTATGTCCAAGTTTTTTTCAGTGATAAACCTATTCGACTATCCAATCGGTAAGTTTTTCTATTTATACCATTAAAGAAAACTTTATTACAAAAAAATATTAAAATAAATTTTGCAACATTTCATTAATTCTCAGGTCTTGTCAAGGAGATAGTAAATGGCAAAGCAACGTTCCCATATTCATTTTTAAAGGTATAAAGTTTAATTTACTTACATTAATGTTCATATAAAAATGCCATATGTATATTCCTTTGTCTTGGCTCTTATTATAATTAAATTATGGCACCTAAGACACGGTACAAAGTCTGTAGATGCTAAACTGGTAGGCTTATGAGTCTTTTTCCTTTGAAGACACGGATCGAAACTTAATCCATCAGATAAATCTAGCTGATTTTCATCCAACACACGGATTTTCTCAATATATTTTCCTTTACGAGCACGAGGTGAAATATAAACAACAAAGGAGCACATTGATTTAATGGTACTTGACCGGGCTTGAACCCCCAATCTTAGCTATATGTATCTTAATCTTATATCAACAATTATTTCAATACATAACTCATACTTCTATTTGTAAGATCACTTGCGGTTGAATTTTCTTAAGATTTTTAAGTTTTAACTTTTAACAAAAAGAAAACTGAACTTCAAATGCTTTTAGCAAGCGGGCACACTGCCCAGAGCCCATACTATTGTACTCAACAAATAATGGAAACTAAAACAACTATCGTTTTTGTCTCGGTGTTGCAGAAATGTTGTTTTGTAGTTAACCAATATAATATAAAGAATACAATCTGAATATTTTTCTACATAAAAAATGCAATATAATCTTCAATATTACATTATACTTAACTAACTTCAATATATTTCAAACGTAATTGTTTGCTTGTGTAAAGTGACAAGTTTGTGAATTTTACAGTGTGAGATAAAGCCCTAGTGATTTAAGAAATGTTTGGCTTGAGGGCTCATTTCACTACTTTACTGCAATGGATGTGACAGAATTTGACCGTCGGAAAGCTCACTCTCACTCAGAGAATGAAAACCTCAAAATTTTCTATCTAATCTGTCTAGTACCTCATTCCGCCTAAACACCTTTTTTATTTCGTTACAAGAATCACACTTCATATAGTTTGAACCACAAACTGTTCGCAACGTTATAAGTATTGGTGAACAACTTGACCCAATACATGTTTCGGTGTGGATCTTGACCTAATTTACTCAACAAAACATGTAAAATTGTAAGTCAATGCGTTGTCGTCTATATATGCCTTCCTATTAAATAAAAAAAAAACTAAATATCGATGGAAAAAAATAATTGTATACCAAATTAAAATGTAAGTGAGATCATTAATCGAACACGTTCTTAAATTATAATTTTCTTTCTTTCTTAATATGTTTATCAAATTGATTAAAACACTTGGCTTTGGAAAAGATACAGTTTTTAATGTCAATTTTATGAATACACAGAATAAAAATAATAAAGTTATAGAGCACGCATATTGCTTGTAGTTGATTATAGTTAGTTGATCAATGGATTTATAGTAAAGTCTCATTTATTAATTGGCAATAACCGATTGTTCTTACAATATAGTAGTAGTACTACAACTATTTTGACATTGTCGATAAATATAAAACAAATTCAAAGATACATAACTCACGGTTGGTGGAGTGAGGTTTTAAGAGACTATAGACAAGCTTTAAGTATCGCTCTCCGAAATAGTGCTCACGTTTTTATTAGTCCGCTCTATATTGCTTATTAACTCTACGTATGAACACCTTTATATCATATTATTACACGAATATCTCGTCTCTTGGAACGGCATGGAAGAACTTCTTGACGGAGTCAAAAACAAGACGTATGAACTTGTCAATAAGTGGTTTACCGAATTCATTTACCATAACTTGCCAGTTCTCATTCATGAATTTCAAAATCGCTTGACCTGAAATAAAAAAAATAGAAAGTAAAGTCAGTTAAGTATTATTAAAATAATTTTAACATAATTATATAAATATAATTGTTCAGTGTTCTAAAAGAGGGAAATTAAAATTACATAAATTGTAATATACTGTGCCATGGACATGATATTAACAAAAAAAAATTCTAATTTTGAGAATACGCAGTTTTAATTATATTTTATAGTCCATTGAGGGTTTCTTAAGTAAAACCACTGCATATGAAACAATATTTACATCCATGTATTTAAGGTATAATAATTTTATTATTGACTTACTAATTTCAGGATTGCCTTTGAATAAGTTGGTAATAACGAAGTCGACCTTTTCGTTGTATTTGTATACGACTTTGTGTTCTTTAATTTCGCGGTATATAATTCCATTGCGAGTTCTGTCCTCAAATTTGGCTTTAAAACTTAACGTCATGCTGGCTAAAATATAAAAAAGTACATTTAAAAATTAATTATAGGTAAAGTAAAGTAATTAATTCACATAACTTAGTTAAGTATAAAGAAAGGCCTTGTTTTTTTTTGTAAAACACTTACGGGTTTTTATTCTAGCTTCGCCATCCCCATTTAACGAGAATAATAATATCTGGCCAGTGGCCTTATATTTTCCTGTTACTGTCACACCACAAGTCAAATCCACAGATGCATCAAGTCCGACAAACCTGAAACATATGTTTACATAGTTTACTTCTACTACTACTACTACTAGTAGTCCTTCTACTACTACTAGTTTACTATGTGTACATAGTTTACATATCAAGGATTTTTATCGATATCTTCTACCCGTGAACGTTCAAACGCTAAAATAAATATATATTACTCATAAACAGAAGACCAAATACCGATTTTGATATTTATAACTTTCAAAAATGTCAAACTCTCATTCTAAAAAAGGAGATGAATTTTGATATATCCTTTCTGACTATTCAGGTTTCAGTAGGTTTTTTTATTCATAATTTCATACTTACCAGCTTTGAACAAGGGTGTATGTTAATAAAGTAAAATTTTAATTTTCTGAATTAGGCATTTCAACAAAATCCCAGACAATTATCATTCGTGATAGAAATATTTATATATTTTTGGATAATAATTGGACAATAACATACATTGAATAAATGTTGGATAAAGATCGAGGATCTTAAATGTATTGAGCATAGTTGTTTACCACGGTTTTTTACATAGATAAATATTATATTGAACAAATATTACCTAAATTAATCAACAGCTTAAAATTAATAAAAAATAATAAATTATAATCTTATTAAATATTATTATATAAATTTTATTCTTCGTAGAGATATTTGACTAAAATATTATTCGCCTGATAAATTATGGCAAGCAAATTTTCTAAAGTACAAAATTAGTCTAGAAAATCTTTGGAGTGTTTATTTTGTTTTCTTACATTCCATGGCCGAATAAAATTGCGTTGGCCATTTTCAATGCAAGAGTATTTTGCTCTAGCTTAATTTTACCTAAACAATGCTGTAATGTAGGTATATTGTCTTACTTTCACAATGTAATGATAATTAATACAACTAAAACATTTCCTGGGGTTCGAACCTTGGAAATCATTAGACTCAAAAGTTTAGTTACATATCCACTTTAAATATAATGTCTATAAATATATACCTTAAATTTAAAGGAATATTTTGATAATTTAAAAAACTAAAAATTTTTCAACTCACATAACCGAATCTATAACACAATTCCTTAGACCAGTCATAACTGAATCGATCAATTTCACTTTTATTTTACCAGGCAGCTCATAAGCGATACTATCCTTGTATAGAGGATCTGTTGAATTTATTCCTAAGCTCGGCACTCCTTTAGCAAAGAGTGGAATAGTTTCCTGTATACTCTTCTTCAGACATTCTGATTTGAGTCCTGGGCATAGTATTATATAGTCCGCTGAAAAATTTCGAAGTATTAATAAATAATTATTACAACAATATATATTTATTTGTTTCCCATTATATACAAGAAAATATATTTAAAAACAAACTCATTATATAGGCTCTTTTTATTTTCTTTAGTTAATTAATTCGTTTAAAATATTTATGTAGATCTTTTATAATCTTAGCATACTAAAATCTGGTGTAATTTATAGATTACTATTGTAATAAATTATGTTATAATGTATATCGTATTTATTAAATACTTGTTCTACAGTAAAATTCTCTAAAAGGAAATAGCCCCTTTGTGCTTCCGCTAAACCACCAGCTCTAAGTAGTTAAAAAACTAATTAAAATCAGTATATACCTAGGTATAACCTATAATCAAGACAAAGTTCAAACTTCTGTAAATTTCTGCTTGGAATCTGAACAGCATGCGCGTTATTAAATAGTATAGCAGCCAGGCAATTTTATAAATACAATATATAAGTAAATTAATCAGTAATAAGTATTTAATGGGGCCATACAATACAAAAAATATGCACTCAGCAACGTACAAATACAATTGTTTTTGAATAAATAAGTAAACATTATTAATGATTAATATGCAAATAAAATAATTTTATACTTACGAGCAACTTTAGAATCACCAAAACTTAATATAACAAAGAGTGCTATAAAAAATAACCATTTGTATGATAACATTTTGGCTTCTTAAAAAATAATTTAAATCAATAAATTAGTTCGAAAGACGGTTGTTTATAACCGTCGCCAATTATATACTGATTTTAACTCAGAGATGTTGACTTTATAAATTAAACGTCTTAAGGAATTCATACGAATATTTTTATGCTAAATATTGAAGAGGAAAAGCTTAATTCTCGGTACTCAAACCTTTTGAATCTGTTTTCGCGTCAAGAGCGAGTTCATCTTGGTGGTTTTGGAAAAGCAATTTCTTTAAACTCGTTTATGTAATATCAACTTATCAAGACTTGTGGATTCAGCTGATTAAAATGGCAAGCTCATGTCAAAAGTATTTTAAGATTGTTTGTATGGTGTTTTGATAATGCTTTTTTATATAGACCAATACTAAATCTATCAATACTGGTAGTTGACAAGTAACGTGTTTTAATCAACCACAAAATGATAGGGAAGCTCGGGTATCCAGTAATACAGAAACTTGGTCGATAATCATTGTTGTCAGACTAGTCTAGCTGGGTACTATTTACTAGCTACTGTATGGTATGAAGTTGCTCCAAATGACAGCATCGAACTGAAAAAAATCTTATTCAAATTTTATAAAATGGAAATAAAAATAAACTAGATATATTCGAATAGGCTTTAAAAAGGAATTTTAATCAGTTTGAAAGTTATACTAGCAAGTACTTTAGTAATGTATAGCTACCACAATCTGATATTAAAGATTCTACAAAGATGGACTAACTAGAAACTATTGAGTTACCATATTATTCTTTTATTTTAATATTTTAAATAGACTTTGATATTAATATGTTTTATATACCATGAAAACCAATAAGTACTAAATCGGAAAACGAGCATTAGCATTGGCCGTTATATTTTTATAATCGTTTAATAACGTTATAAATGGATTTTAAAGAAGTTTTGAAAGTTGTTTACGGTTCGTGAAATCTAGCATTATTTACTACATACAATATATATATTTTTTATGGCTAGTATGTTTTTTTTATAATTCGGGTATATGAAAGAAGTTCTGCGTGTTTAACTTATTTAATTATTTTTTAATACAAAAAAATATCAATGAATTATATTCGAGTTTAACGTTTAATTTAAAACTTATCGCCAAGATATTTTATATGCTATTCGCCATATTTTATCCTTTTTCTCTTTGTTATATTGATAAAGACATAATATACCGTAAATAATTTATTACTAATTCATTAAAAGATTTTTTATTTAAACATATTTTGGTTTCCATGGAAACTATTGAAGTGATAATTTTATGTAATTTACTTAGAATAAGACCCTGGTACTTTAAAAAATATTAATCAAAATCAAAAGATAAGTTTAGTAAAATAGTTTTTTAGAGGCACATTTTAATCGTCATTTAACAAACTATATTTCGTGAAGCTACCACCGTTTCGGATTGCAGTTTCTACCGAGAAGAACTAGCAAGAAACTCAGTAGTTATTATATTTTAAAATTCATGTTAGTTTAATGTAATCCTCACATCATTTTTGAGACACCAATGTGCCCATTGTTACTCTGGCTTACTAACACTTCAAACTGAAACACAGCATCACAGAGAATTGTTATATTTGCGGTAGAATTATTCCATTCCGATCAGTAATCAGTAATTATACGTAAAATTAACATTCGCTTATAAAAAATAGGTAATAAAAATGGATTCACCAATTCCAACTTTAAATTTCTCGTAATTAATGGCTTTCAGTAATACGCTTACAAAACTGTCCAAAGATTTAACAAAATAGATCCATACGATGACATTGACATTTTAAAAGGATCGCTTCCTGTAAGTCGATAGCGCCAAAATCTTTCTTGCACTAATGGAGGTATCGATAAGAAGTCCTATAATAATACGAGTATTACTTGTGAACTACAATTATTGGAGATTGTACCTGGCCTTCGAATTAACTTTTTTTAATTATTATATCGCCTTTGTCTCCTCATACCAACTAGTCAGTATGTTTTGTTTTCTTGTGTGAACTCGTTTTGATGTATATACGAAATGGATTATAGCGACAGTATGATACGAAGTTATACCAATTGGTTGGATTGCTCTAAAAAAATGTTTATTCGACGATTACAAAATACAAATAATAATATTTTATACTCTGGATATATTATGTCAATTGTAAAATGTAACAATTGTGTTGTGTTGTGTTATTTATGAAGAACCGTCAAATACTCAAAAGTTATTATATTTTACTTATCTTATCTTACTTGTCATATTAGATTTATTTAACGTATTAAGTATGAAATTCAAGTAATGCGTTCTCCAACTTTTTCTTAAAGTTATAATATCAATTGCCAATCCGTACATATCATTAAATATCAATCTTTATTATAGAAACGATTGCCGGGCCCTGGGAAGCTTATATTGACTTTGCGAAGTAGGAAACTTGGTGTTATAAGTTTACTATAACTTCTCGTGTGAATTTTCAATAAAATTTCACTGACATCAACACTATTGTATTAGTGCTAATACAAAATGGTGAAAAGTCCGTGCAATTATTATATACATTGTAGGGAAATTATAATAACATGGATTTGACAATAATCCTGAGGCATATGTGTAAGAATTTCTGTCCTTTTTCTGTTAATTTAAAATGTTCATAAAAAACAATTTAGAAATCGGTAATGTAAATGTATATTCAAAAACGCTTAAATTTAAATGAAGTGCGGGTCAAATCCTTACTATTTAACTTATCGTATTTTTGTTTTGGATATTCTACGAACCTGATAACTGATAGTAATTCCAGTTATGCTGATTGCCTCTACTTTAAATCGCATTCTGTGGAACTCACACTGACACTATCCTTTGGAAGTATTACGGGATCACTTGCACATGCTATCGTGAGGTCTCAAGGTTTGTCCTCGTTCAGAGAACGTCAGACAACACCCTAATATCCAAAATAATTAAATTTATAAAGAAAGTCGTCTGAAATTAAAGAACAGTTTGTTTCTATATATGGGTACAAAATATCAGTAATTTACCAAAAGTACAAATAATGTACAATAGTCACAAATAAATAAATGCCCTAAAAGTTTACGATAAAATTTGTAAAAAAAAAACTAAAAGTACCAAAAAATAAATCTAAAAGGAAAAGAAAATATGCAGATATACACACCAGATACAGATATACGAAACTTAATCCATTAGATCCCAAGTGCCGCATTTTTTACACAGATACAAAATGTTATCAGAGCAAATACTTAGGGTAATGAGATTGTATCTCATTAACAAATGAGCTTATCGCTCATCTAGCAAGATTTGGTCATCGTTGAAATGGATACTTCACGTTATGACCAATGTCTGTTTCTGATGTAACAATCTATTAAGATTATGAGGGTGTAATTGCTTGTCTTGGATTATTGTTTATGCGCTAGCATTTCATTTGTCAGACAAATCATTTCTGTTCTCTAAATTATGTAAAATTAATGAAACCGATATTGTGACAATGTATTATATCGTATTAATGTGTTTTGAAACTATATTTTAGTGAACTAGATAAGTAGAAAGAAAAATGTGACGTAAAATTTCGCTAAGACAAGTACACCTTTCCGAGGCGCGGTGTTTGAAATCAGAAAAAAACCGTTGATCATTCTATGAGTAATAAATTCTAAAATTACTTGTTTATTAACGTAAGAATATAAAATAAATAAAGGGCTCAACGATGTATATATAAATTATTAATAAGATTTATTATGTTGTATCGTTTATAATATATTCATACTATGTATATCGAAAGAGCTAAATATAGAAAAAGCCGCGCTTTCTGTCCCCGTGCGGACAAAATACGACAGACACCAAAGGGATAATAGACATAGAAAACCACAAACAGATTTGTTTACCAGTTTTCCTCGATACGATAGAATCCGAAACCGAAACCGAAAATCCGAAGAGCTTATTAGAATTAAGGATATATTATTATACGGATTAGAATTCGGTGAAAGAATGGCGTACAAACTGGTTTTTTTAACTGTATTTAATAATGCAAATACATTAAACAAACATTTGTAAGAACTCAATTATCTATTTACCATCTAATAAAATTGTAATGATTGCGCAAAAAATGTTTTCAAACAATTATTGTGTATCTGATCACATCTTCACGACTGACTTATTTAATTATGATTTTCTATGGGTAGAGTATTCAACTGGTGAGGTTATAGTATGTACGCAAAAACAGCACTCGCTTTTCCAGCACTCCTAAACCTAAAGTCCTACTTAGCTTGGTGCAAGCCCGTCTTTGTAGGTAGCGCCCATAATTTATTCTGGAGTATATATGTTTTCATCTATTATTAAAATAACGACTTACTTCGGTATCGTTGTGTTAAAGTTTAAATGGTGAGTGATCCGGACTAATATAAAATCCGCGTTGTACCTGTAAATGTTTCTTAGTGTCAATATAATTGGGTTGTGTTGAACACTTAACAATATTCTTTATTCAAGTTAGCTAATAAAAACAATTCTGAGTCATAATTTTACGAATTAAAAACTAACGCAGCCATATAGACTACCTGGCCTGCCCGAATAAATTGATTAAAAAGAAATATCGAAAACGGGAGGAATGACTGTACGTTGTTTCTGAAGTACTGTTAACAATACCAACATAGACCGGCTCAATAGTTCAAACTTCGAACTGCTAATGAGAATTTTTCGACGGAAAACTTCGTAACTTATATTGGCCCAAAGCGAATTTGAAAGGATCTACCACCCTATAAATTAGCCAGTGCTTTCCAAAACGACATAAATATTGTATTAATACAGGTCTCATTTAAAGTATAATCTTTAAACATTGTAGGTTTATGCATATAACTATAGGTTTAACAATTTAATTGCCTTTCTTGATTTTTACTTGTTTTTCCTTCCATGTAATGTTATAATTAGATATAAAATATTTCATCACTCTTTGAAATATGCAATAGATCATCCTCATATATCTACGCCAAAAATAAAGTACATAATTAACTTTTCATGAAATTAACTCGTAAAGATAAATTTAATGAATATCGTATCAATGTATTTATTAAAACAATTTATTTGTGATGTTATTACTAATAATAAATAAATAATTAAGTTCCTCTGTGGTTTCAATAAACCATTCTATGTTATCGACATTATATCGAAACCTTTGACACCTGCGCGATTGAACATAAGCTGAAATAGGTCCGTTACATTTAAGTTCATTTTGGCGTGTCAAAAGAAGGAATCATATATGACGTTTTGTATCTATTCAAATACAAATCTAATTTATAACCCCAGAGAACATTTTTTTTAAATACAACGTTTTTTCAACACCTCAAGAGACAGAATCCAATACAGACTTAATATGAAAAAATATATAGTCGTATAGATATTCCTGCCCGTTAATCGAAATTGTTGATTCAAATCGAACCAGATACCAATATGAAGCCAATTTTGGGAAATCATATTAACGTCAAACATGAGAAGTGCTATTTGGGAATACTGATAATATTTTTAATGTTTTTTTTTTAACTTTCTTTCAAGAGTCGTATATACCATAGTTATACAATTTTTTGGACGTTGTGATCAATCTTAAGGCACTGTTCGCAGTACTGTTAAAATTGATGAGGCGAGAAGGCTCAGTGGTTAGAACGCGTGTATCTTAATCAATAATTAATTGCGAGTTCAAACCCAGGCAATCACCAATGAAAATTCATGTGCTTATTTTGTTCTTATAATTCATCTCTTGTTCGGCGGTGAAGGTAAACATCGTGAGGAAATCTGCATGTGTCTAATTTCATAGTAATTCTGCCACATGTGTATTCCATACACCTGCGTTGAAACAATGTGGTGGAATATGTTCCAAACCTTCTCTTCAAAAGGAGTGGATGCCTTAGCCTAGCAGTGGGAAATTTACAGGCTGTTGTTGTTGATCGCAGTGTCAATAGTGTCCAATCGCTATTAATATAATTCCTATGGTATGGTGGTAGACAGTATATTTTCACTTATAACAATAATATCAATATATTTTTTACTTTTATTTTATTTTGTTACGCAGGGTACCACAGCCTAATATTGATTTTACTTAAAACTGTATAAGATACATTTTACCTTAAAATATAAGTATTTAATAAATTTCACTTTTTTACAGTCAATAAGGGTGGAGTCTTCGTTTTTGGTGTTCATCATTATATTTGGAATTTTCGCTCTGATCATTCCTCTGTATCTCTTCATATTGAGTTTAATATCGTTATTCTCAAAATCAAAATGCACTGACGAAATCGAATCTGGAACCCTATTCCTCGAGCCAGAGAGCGGAGATTGCCATAGCAAAATTCTCGTTATCTTCACTTTCCTGTTTCTTCTTATTAGCTGGTAAGTACAATAACTTTTGCATTTTAATTCAACTTAAAATTTTATCATTCGCATAGCCGATATACAAGGTAATTGTACTTTTATCTATAATCTATAAAACATTACACTATTTTAAAGTACAATATTTTATAATATTTTACTACAGAGAACGTGTTTGTGAATTAATACTGATAAATAAAATAATTGATTTTATTGTATTAATAAAAATAACACACAACGATGTTTTTCATTCCACGAAACACTATCGCGTACTGTAAGTAAGTATGTTTTTTTATTATTTTTGTTATAATAAAAATAATGCAAAACGGTTTATATGAAGTACATCTATTAAAAATATTAAACATGATAATATGATTTAAATCGTTTGTTAAAATGAATTAACTATTACAACTATGACAACATACCTTAATGCAATTATACATAAAGATGATAGAACTTCAAAACAAATAAAGGAAAATGTGCATGAAGTAAATAAGAGACCATTAGGCTCTCTGTTCCGAAACCGCCGTCGATCCAATTAAGAGCTCTCAAGACTATTGGAAGCAGGTAGAAATCTCGGGAACGCAAAGCATTACACCGTTAATGACGGTCCCAGACATTACCCAGTGCGAAGTCTTGGCTAAAGGTTTTAACGCAGTTATGGATACGATACTATTACCTTATGAGAATAGTGACAGTAAAATATAACTTTATGACTTACTAAAGGTATAGACTTTATATTACCCTCAATGAAACTGTCACCTACAATATTTTGGGATTAAATTATAGTGGGTTTACTATAAAATTAGAAGCAATCGAATATAGATTCCCAAGTGATTTATTGTATTTTTTTTTGTTAAAGAGCACATTTAAATGAAGTAGTCATAAGCATTGATTAAACCGAGTTCAATCATAATTCCTTAATAATCGTAAAAACTAAAATCATCAAAATATATCGTGATCTATGAATAAGTAAGTTATAAAAACAACTATTATATAAAGGCTTGTCAAAAGGTTGGTATATTGAAAAAAAAATACATCGTTTGTCAGAGTAGAAAAAGATACCGAACTCTTCTCTTCTGTGTTATCTCTCGATTTAAATATAATATATATATAATCAATACGAAAGAAATCCAGATGTATTTCCTTGCTTATAAACTAGAGAGCAGTTTTAGTAAACCGTTCTTAAAAATCAAATTCAATGGATACAAATACTGACAAATGAATAGGTATCATTCTAAGACCTTGAAATACCGTAAATACAGGTAAAGTTTAAGCATACTCGCTAAGTAACTATGACTTCATGAACCAAAATGGATCAGTTTTATTTATTTTTATATATTTACGAGAACCCGTAACAATTATTTTAAGTATTCTTGTAATAATAACATATTACTCTGGCTGTACGCGCTCGCTGAGTCGCTTCACAATCTTCACATGCTTATCGTCGCTTTGATGTTCTTCTCAAGAGTGATGTATAAACTCGTATCATTTGAATTTCGAACGCCCACTGGGATGGACTGACTAGGAACTGTTGCTGCATTTTGCCTTGGTTCTATAAGTCACTATGATCTTTTACGAGAGTATATGTGCGTTTTCGTTTTCATCACGAGACACAGTTTCAATAACAAATGAAGAAAGTGAGACGCGACGCAACGAAGGCATCATGGACACACTCGACTCATGATATCACGACGAGCGCGTATAGCTAGCATTATATTTTTCAAACAAGCACGTTTAAGACAATTCCTTTTACAATAATGTTCACATTTGCTGTATGAATTCATTTGGATTTTTCATTGTTATTGGCCTTGTATCTTTCGCGTTGTTTATTTTAAAATAAAAATAGAATTTGTTATTCTAAATGTAGAACTTTGAAAGTTTCGATAGATGTTTGTTAGTCTATTATGTGACGTCAAAGGAAATGGACTGGAATGAAATACAATATGATACTTTATGATATTCTGGATTTGCTTATTCTAATTTTAATATGTTATCACATATTATAATATATTTATTTTAATTAGACTTTTCAAATACAACGATTTAGAAAGCATAAAATAATAAAATACTGCTTCAACTTTGTTTTCAGTTTTCTTATAACCGGAATGGTTTTGACTAATGAGCAGTCACGCATGGCTGTAACTGAGAGTCGTAATATCATTAGTTGCGCATGCGCAGATATAGCATCCTGGCTTTCGACCGCTGCGCAGGAATTACACCACAGCCTAGTTCCACCAGTAGATATGGTATATTACGCTTATAAAGAGGATTTAAGGGGTAAGTAATAAAAAATAAGACTGAATATAAATAATTAACGTAAAATAACGTTCTTGTAGAAGGAGAAGCTTTAAAGCTTATTCCAGGTTTATATTACGTTGAGATTTTCTCACTTTGTTTTTCTGCTCAGTCGAATACGGTATGAAACAAACATTCAGTTTCCGGGAAATCCCTTAACTGACAGGTTACATTATATTTTGAGACGAGTCTCAAAGGTGTCCAAATATTCCAGGAAATTGTTGATTAAAAAAAAGATTAGATTTTATAACTTGTTTCCATTCATAGTATCTATATCAATGTTAAATATAGTACACAAGCGCAATCCTTCTACATTCTGCGATAGTAAAGACGAAACGACAGTTTTACACACAGACTTATATATTTTTAACTATAGTTAAGTTTCTATAGAATAAGACTCGATATTCCTTTGCCTAGTTTTTGCTGTTCTCTTTGGAAATCTTCGTCCATTGTATAAATTCACCAGTATATAGCAGGAAATGATAATTCTTTACTGAATTTCAAATGAATGTGATGTTAAAGTTATAAATTTAAAAAATATCTACAACATGTTTTTAGAGGCAGAGACGCTTCTTGGGCAGCCGATACAGCAGGCTATAGCTTCGGAAAGTGGCATTGACCTAGTTCTTGATTCATTGGCAGACATAATAACAGGTATCTATATGAAAACGAAAACTCTATTGACGTAATTTTACTTTTCAAAGCAAAATATTAACGTATATTTTTTGAAGTCATACTTCAAAATGTGGCAGTAGGTAGGTACATATAGAATTTTATTGTACCTTTATAACAATCACTATTGTTTGTGATTTTTGCATTTTCGGATTAACAGTCACGATAAATATAGTGTTCTTAATAAGCGGCAAATTCAGTAGTAGCTTCAAGAGTAGCGCACCCTACGATATTCATTCGCCACAACATAATATAGATATACCCCTAGTAGCTCGTCACTCACTCTTTATTGCCTTTTGTTTAGAAAATCTTTTGATTCTGGGCCTTACATTTATTGAAGTTTGTCTTTTATTACAGAGAGCGAGGATTTATCCATGAAAGTGTCTTCATTGCGTGATATATGCCACAAAGCTGGTCTCTTAGCAATTGCAACTTCAGATAAAATTAAAGACTTGGCCCAACAACTGGATAGTTTAAAGAGAAACTGCGCCGAAAAGGATGCTCCTCTATGTGATACGCTAAATACAAATTCATTGCATATTACGATGAAATTTGACTCAGTAAATATTTTAAAACAAATTTATTTTTATTTCAGTTTTTTTTAGAATATTAAATTGACACGCCGATTTTTTTATAAATAAAACAGAAGTGTTTGTGTATATGTATGTAATTAAAAACAATTTGTTAATACTTGACTTAAATTTGTGTCGATATTAATAATAACATCTTTATACTTTAGAAAATACTGACACTTATAAATATTTTGAATCAATCTAATAGCCTGATAGCTGAAATCTGTCTTATTAAAAAAATAAACCTTTTTTTAGAAAAAAAAACACTGATTTTATGAAACATTTATTCAGCATAAGGATAACATTTATTAATTAGAACTATTTTACAGATACTTCAAGAGCACCAGTTACTTGAATTGAAAGATCTTGGTGTCATTAACCTTACTCAGGCCATATCCGCAGCTAGAAAAGAGTTTCGTACCCTGCCTTCTGCTATATATTCGCAAACGGAACTCGTCAGAGCAGGTACATAGACCTTTCAAATATGTAATGGTTATAATAAAAAAAAATGTATAATTTTTTTATTCCTTACTACAATATTTTTTATGAGCCTTTTTTTAAAAAAATAGGTAGTACCATAGCTTATTAAAATATACTAAGTTGAGAACAAATGCAGAACAACTAAAAAAGTTCGTTAGAATTAAAATTCCGCAATAATAAAACGCGAATTATTTACAATCGATATACGAGGTATTCGATAATCTTGAATTTTTAGTTATTTCTAATAATATAATTATTTATTTCTAATAATATATTACATTATTTTTTATTATTTTTGAATTATAATATTTTAAGTAGGAACAAAACAATTTTACAAAAAATTGGCAATGCTTACGAAAGTTAGCCGATTCAGGCATTATAGAAGTGATAAAAAAAATATTTATATAATTTCGCGCACTTTATTTATATTAAATTTTCATTATAAAGATATACTACAAGATATAGAAAACCGAAGACAATCTGTTCACAACTCAGCAAGAGTGTTGAGCGATATAGTGCGCCATCTCACATCGGCTTTGCATAGCCTTGCGAGACAGTTCGACATCGGGTTGGACAGAGTGCACAAGTATGATCTATGGAGATGGGTAATATTGCTAAGTGAGTCTCTTCTTTTATGCCTTTTCTATTCTAAGTAAGTATTAGTTTTAAACATTTATTTATAATGTTCTAAGACGTCAATTATTGGTGAAGATGATTCCTTATCGATTTCGGTTACGCTGTTTATTCTTAATGGACACAAGCGCTGGAAAGATGTGCACAGATATTCTTTCTCAGTTTCCTCACCTGCATAATCCGATGTGATGGCAAATATGTGCGACCGGCTAGAATTCAGACTTCCAACTTCTAGACTCCGGGCAGAGACATCTTCAACAGAAATTTTTATTAACTTTTTATCGGCTCAACCTGGGGATTTAACTCAGGACCTTGGTTATTTGATTTACTATTCAGTTATCCAATAAAGGGTCAAATGAGAAACGCTTCCGCTAAAATATATTTCGTTAGAGGAAACGAAGAACAGCTAAAACGCTAAAAATTGTACTTTTGGGAAATGAGATTCAAAGTAAAAGCTTCGACGCTCGTCGTTTGATCGTTTCCTTTCTACTGACTATTTGATCTTCATAAGTTTCGTGATACTCACGGCATATTATTATATTTACAGCGTGCAACGCGTCCCTCAGTTTCGTGATGATACTAGTTTTATTCGCAATGTTTTGTGGATGTGGAAATGCAAAAATTCACGCAAAAAGAACATTACAAGTGTGAGTATTAAGTCAAATTTCACCAATATTTAAAAAAAAAAAACTTTCTTTACATGGGTTTATACAGTAGAGCTTGATATAACTCATTTTACCGTCAAAAAAACAAGTGAAATACATTAATATGTATTTATAGTTTATGCTTAATATACGGATGAAATGCATACCTTATTATTTTATATTGCCAGTCTGAATAATTATTCTCTTAGACTAAAAAAAACTATAAATTACGCTACTTTCCTTAAAACCATTTAAGGAAACATTTAAATGTTTTGAGTCGAGATGGCCCAGTGGTTAGAACGCGTGCATCTTAACCGATGATTGCGGGTTTAAACCCAGGCAAGCACCGCTGTTTCATGCTTAATTTGTCTTTATAATTCATCTCGTGCTCAGCGGTGAAGGAAAATATCGTGAGGAAACCTGCATGTGACAAATTTCATAGAAATTCAGCCACATGTGTATTCCACCAACCCGCATTAGAACAGCGTGGTGGAATATGTTCCAAACCTTCTCCCCAAAGGGAGCGGAGGCCTTTAGCCCAGCAGTGGGAATTTACAGGCTGTTTTTTTTTGTTGTTGTTAAATGTTTTTAAGGAAAGTAGCGTATTTTATAGTAAATATCAATAAATGTATAAAATCAACTTTGTATAATATATTTTCATAATTGAAGTATCTTGTTTCAGCTCTTCGTTCTGCATTTGTATCACTTCTATAATATTATGGAGTTTAATAAGTGCGACCTTCCTCATCGCGGGTCATGCTGAGGTAGAGTATTATATTTATTACCTTTATATTTTGTTTAATCAGTATGGACTTCTTAGTAGAAAATAAGGCATTTAAAGGTCTACGAATTTTTTTCTCAACTTTTACATAGGAAACTAAATACTCAAACCTTCTTTTTACAATATACTTGAAAATTTACATAAGAGCTTCCATTTTCTGGTTTAAGTTTTATGGTAAACTATTAAACCAATTTACCTTATATTGGATTAATATTTCATTTCAGTTTATTATTCATCATATGTAAAGTAACCTCATATTAATAATAGTAATAATTAGTACGGAGAGATCATATCTTTGTTAAGGAAAAAAAAACATTAACGAAATATTATAAGTGTTATTATATATTATATATTTTTATTAACAAGAAGATATATTTTTTATATTAATTTTTATTTTGATATAATTTAATTTAACTCACATTAACATATTGCTCGACGCCTGCACGTTGTTTATTAGCAATTTTAATTTTATGTTGTTTGCTCAGTCTTTTATAATAGGCTATTCAGTTTTAATATTCACAGCAATATTACTCAGCGAGGTGTGTTGTACTTTAATTAAAAGTTATTAAGTACTTATCATTTATCTATTTCATATTGACAAACTGCCAAATGTGCCATCTGATGGTCATCACCGCCTACAGATGGAATGCAGACAGCTTTTCACATAGCCAAATTCAAAGTTAAATTATTTTTTTGTTTCAGTTATATGCATGCCAAATCTTATGGGATACACAACAGTACAAGACTTTATCAATGCTTTTAGATAAGCCGTCACCTTTGTTATCGGATAACGAGGGTATTTTCGATGTTTTATTCAAAGATTTAGACAATGTAACCATCGAAGTATCTGTCAAAAATATCTTAAGGTAACGCGTCGTTATATTTTAGGTAATATGTTTATGTTTCTAAGAAATTTTCGAACACCAAAAAGCTTTTAAAAATATTATGGAAAAAGTATAATGTACTTTTTTCGATTATCCGAAACAAAAGAAAGCCTAATAAGAATTGTTTTTAATCTTTTTACTTTTATAATTTCTTATCATGTAAGTAGTAGGGTATTTGCATTATAATATTTGATATATTTAAAAAATTAACACTATTTTCTTCAGTAAAGAGTTAAAATTCAAATAAAGGTTTTAAGACTTAAATGATTTTATTTGTATTACATTATAATTGTTTATTTACTATACTAAAAAGGAACAAACCAACTTCAAAAACGAACAATATTTCACATTCGATACGAAACTGTTTGAAGTCGGTGTCCCTGACCTAAACATTAAATGTAAAGAACATAAACAGAGTCCTTGATGCCATACAAATTCCTTTTTTTAAATCAAAGAACAATAAACAACATTATAATAATATATAAGTTCGCATTCAATATAGAACCTCTTTGTTTCGAATTCAACAAACCGATAATCAGACGTTTTATCGTAAACTCAAAGTTATTAGACTTTTTTTAATATCTTCTCTTAAAGCGGAAATTTATCATAAAATTCTATCTTAAAGTATAAGTAGTATAGCTATGAGTGAATTCACGTCAAATACATTTCGTTTTATCGTTCAGAGAATGTGAAAAGAATCAGCCAGCGTACGGCGTGTTTCAATTAGAAAAAATATTGGACGTGAACAAAGAAACGTCTTACTTTGAATGGGATGAGCTACAGGATGATTTGAAAAGATTATCGACGACTATCGATGTTGGCTTTCTGAAGACAGTATCGGACAATTTCAATAAGTTCCTTAATCGGATACTCTTTGTCTCCGATGTCAATTTGACTAAATATAGGTAAGATTAAAAGCAATCATACCAGTAGAGCCATTTTGAAAGAACAAACGCGAATATCATCGCAGAAAGTAATCCTGAAATATATAATAAAGAGTACCATAACCGAGCTATTTCCAAAACAAATAAACATCGAAAGTTTTTTGAATATCGAATGTTTCTTTTTTTAATATTCGCTATTTTTAAATGTTTAAGAATGGAATTCAATGGGCCAGTCGTGGGTAAGGACTTACCATCCTTTGTTGACCAGTTAGAAAATGTCGCTGTGCAAGTATCCGATTTGAACACTGCGGGAAGACTAGAGACATTAGGTATGTATATAAACAAAATAAGCTGCAAAATGTAATCTACTTACTAAACATTCTACTGGTAAACAACAATAGTTAGTATGACCATGTTTCATTTTGGAGGGCCAATGTAACTACAGGCACAGTAGACATACCATCTCAGTTCTGAGATCAGTGGAGCATGTTCAATATCTTATCCTACCGATTTAAATCTCTATGCCTTTTGATTTTCCCTTTCCTCCCTTGATTTTATGTGCATATAAGTTTCAACAAAAAAAAACATTTGATTATCATAATTGTACAATTAAAATTATAGTTCAGATCAACGAATGATAACTCCAAGACTTTTCAACATCTATATAAAATTATGAAAATAATTACATGGTTTTGATTTCATACGTAAATGTGTGATATTCTTTAAATGGTTGCCAACTACTAACAAAAGTGTATGGTCTTTTTAATTATACAAAAATTAGATTAGCCTACAAACTCCCTAATATATTGTCGGCTCATCCAATAAAGAGGCTCTTACGTTCCCTTAAGGGTAAACTTGAAGTTACGCCTCCATCTTTATACGAACTTCCCGTTTTTACCCCAATCCAAGTCGAAAGCTTCACTAAAGGTCGGCTTATATTCTCGTCTCTGGATATAAATTACTTGTATGGACCTAATAAAAACCACCCTGGTTTTATCAGATGAGACACAAAGTAACCAATAAATTAATTTTGAATAGCTAAATTACTTTTTAATTATTTATATGGGAGAAGAAATTTCATTTTATGTAACTTATTTCACAAGTAAATTATTAAACTATATCTAACAAGGCTGGGTTAATACCACACATAATATATTTAAAACCAATCGCAAGAGAAGTTATCTGATAATACTGGTTGTTTATTTTATCCTATATATTATACCTATAGTAGGTACTTTAGCGCAAGGCTGTTGACATAGAAACTATAGTCATTGATCAAAAAGAGCCGTTAGAGTTATTGTAACTCCAAAGATCGAGAATATTTATCTGTTAATTGGCATACTTATATTCAATGTATTTATAACAATATTACTGATTTAAAAAAGGCAAAGTTTTCGCTTTTAATATAAAAAACATGAGCGATGTCATAGTTAATATTTTTACGGGGCCAATGTATGGGCGATCATTTTCCCAATAAGTAACATTTAAAATAACTATTTCATATAAGGTAACATTTATACGAGGCGAACGCTGCGATATAAACTGGAACGTAGCGACATCTATCGGAGTCTTTCAATACTAATTGTCACTTCAATTGCATTTTTCGTACATAATATAAGTATTTTAATATATTATACAAATTGATAGAGGTTATTTATTTTTAGCGACAAGAACACAAAGGCTTCATCTGTCAAATATAAAGCCGTTGGAGCAGCTGAGAACCGAGTTGGTCTTCAAATTGACGGAACTGGAACTGCAAATGATGCCGTTTCGACGAAAACTGAACATTTCCCTAAGCCACATTCACACGGCACAGTTCTATATCGACAACCAAGGAGATGTCATAGCTCAAAAGGTTCACCAAATTTTGTTTTAGTATGACTTAGAATCACATTCACCTATTTAAATACTTTATGGGCCACTACAAAATGAGGTAAAATCGGGACTTAATGCCTGAAGGCATTCTCTCCCAGATAACCTTTAGGTCAACAGTGAACATATCTATATATAATTATTTAAAAGAAAATACAAATACACATATAATAATAATAATAATAATAAAGCCATTTATTCCATATTTCAATATAACATTTCAAATGAAATTAGTAGTTTGTTAGTAAGTTTTCTTAATTTATTGTTAGTGTGGTTAGTCTCCATTGTGTGAAATATGGACCCCTTTTTGGGTAAAGGCCTCCTCCAGTTTTTTCCACGTCTCTCTGTCCTTGCTTACTGTTAGCCAGTCGCTCCCTGTGACATTGGTGATATCATCAGCCCACCGTTTTCTTGGTCTACCAACACTTCTCTTACACATATATTATCTACGAAATAAATATATATTATCTATAGTATAAAGATATAAATAATAGAAGAGCATAAATAGAAGTCATGGGAACTAGGGGCTCCCTGACAAGCTTTCGGGTACTTGCTTGCATACTTATTATTATGAATTATATTACTTGTGTGTTTTTTTAAAGTGAAGTTTTAATTATAATGTCATCCTCCTCTTGACTCATGACATGCACAATGCACAAGTGTTCGTAAAAACCCATAAACATTCTTTGTTCATTAATTTTATGACTAATCCAAAGTGTTGAATGATCTAACACGAAATAAATTACCTCCAAAAACATTAAAACTAACACTTCTTACTTCAAAACTCCGAGTTGCTACTCAGAATTACCTTAATGACTTAGTTTCAGCAAGTCTTAGATACCTAGGAACTTAGAATCTAGAATTTTGTTAGTTAGCTAATAGACTTAAAGAGAAAGCTAAAATTGCAATGATTTTATTGTTTTTTCAGCGTTTATTCGTCTATGATCATACAATTACGTGTGTTTCTGTCATATTATTAGGAGCATCTTTGATTGAATTCAGATTGTGATCTGACCTGAAAATAAAACAAAGTCGCTTACTATATTGTCTGCCTGTCCCTATGTATGCTTAGATCTTTATAATTCTGCAACGCTGTTTGATAGTTTTTTTAATAGATAGAGTGATTCGAGACGAAGGTTTTTGTATATAATTCATAGACAATATAGTAAAGAAACACTGAAAATTTTAGACGTTGATGATGTAAATATTTAGTATCAGTATTGCACCCGTACGAAGCCGGAGCGGACCGCTAGTTAAATAATATGATAAAATAAACGGCTCGGACAGTGCATCTGTCGAATAATATATATACATATATGTATACAGTTAATAGTTTATTTTAGTCAAGCTTTTTGGCACTTCATTTCGTCACGTCCGAACCACAAATAAACAGAGAACATACAAAACAATTAAGCTGCTACGTGCAACTCATTAATAAACATTGCTTTGACTTTTAATTTCTCTACCCTTAAAATGTTATGTACTAAATAGCCTTCTGGTAAAAACGTCACATTTAACCGAATATTGTGGGGTCAAGTCCCGGTAACAATTTAATTGTCAGTTGTGTGATTTCAATATGTTGTTAATTAAACTTCCATGGATTTTAAGTATTTGTGAATAATGAGAAAATTAATTCCAATGGATTTACACAGTGTGGTATTAAATATATATACCTAACAAAGAGTCAGACATCAGCTCGTTATCAAACATGATGATATCCGAAATATAAGACTAGTCGTTCATGTTGGTAATCTAGTTCTCCCGATATTCTTTCAAATATCCCTTTTTTGCTGTCATGTGTTCTACGTTATACTGACGTCGCCAGTATATACGATAAATAATAAATAAAACCTTCTTAGACATATAGAGAAATAATTATTTAATACTTAAAATTGACTAAATTATACTAATTTATATTATGTTTATAATTAATATAAATGTGGAAGTTATTCAGTCTGTCTGTCTGTCGCCCTTTCACGACCAAACCAATGAACTGTTTTTGATGAAATTTGGTGTGAAACAAACTCAAACTTCAAGAAAGGACAAAGGCCTAAAATGTGACAACCAAACCCATACAACGCAAGCGAAGTCGCGGGCGAAAACAAGTAACTAATAAAAAACGGATGAGGACATGACATATCACATGTTAGATGACCAACTTGGACGATTTGGATGTTTTAAAATGTATTCTATCGAGGCGATTCTAAATAATATATAGCTGTGACGTAAAGCATACCCTTTGTTGGCTGCGGTACTACCGGTAGTACCACGGGTGGAACTAACTAGCTGTATAGATGACATTAGTTTTTAAAAGAAGGATTTTTATTTGACTATCGCAAAAGTCTGCTTTTCAAAGTTTTTAATTTTAAAATATTTTATCAAGAAAAATATTTCATTTAGGTACGACTTTATTAATTAAGCCAAATTGTTAATGACCTTCAGTTTCATTTTATATAATTATATTTAGTTTATATTTTTAATTTCTTACTACTAAAGACACTAATGAAGTAACGCTTAACGTTTAAAATTGATGTCAGTGTAGTTAAAGCTTTGACATGTAAATTAATAAAACAGTTTTATGATAAAATTTTCACTTAAATTTTAACGGTGAAAGAATTTTATTCAAATTGTTAGAGGAACTGTAAATGGGCCGAAAATATTTAACAAAAAAAACGACAGACACTATTACAAAACAAATTAATATGCACTAAAAAATAATTGCGTATTTAATAATTAATAAACAACTTTAAAATTTTTCCACTACTATTAATATGTAGGTTTATACGATCTATGAATTTATTTATCCACATTTACCCGTATATTTACATCTAACTCAACAGAATTTTTCCAAGAAAAAGTGAAATGAAAAATATTAGACTACTTAAAGTCGGTTTACGATTATGTAATGTAGTTAAAATTATTGCTATTTTTGGACCCGGTGTCGGTTAAGAAAGCACTAAAATTTATCTAGCAAATAATAATACGAGAATACTTTTTCTATGCTGTGTGCAAATCTCTCTGGATAGGTTATCATCCACTAATCATATACTCTAAAGAATACATTTTTATTATTGTTGTGTAACGGTGTGAAGGGTGAGTTATTCAGAGTAACTACAGGCACAAGTGACGTCATATATTTGTTAGTGGCGCATTATATATGATATCAGGAATATATTACTCATAATACCAATGTCTAGGGGGTAGTGGTAACCACTCTCCAACAGGTAGCCCATTTGACAGTCCATCTACCTATATTACATAAAAACTTATTAGTTTCCTTCAATCTAGTGATAAAGTTTAAAAACCAATGATAATTAAAGAATACTAGCAAAACTATTCGTGATCTTCCCACCCTTAAGCTAATACACATGACTGGACGTGGATTGTTTGTCTTTACCTCTTCTATATTTAATATTTTATAATTTTTATCGACGGTAAAAGAAAATATTTTGTTTAGTAATTTATAGTTAAGAAAAATACATTTAACCTTTTTTAACATTAAAACGCATGTTGATAATATCACAATTTAGTGGATTGAACGCTGAACGGATTTATTGGGATTCATTTCGGTGTACTACAAATCTTTCGTACAAAGGTTTTGTTCATCTGTTATACATATATTAGCGTTTCTTGGCACGCGCCGGGACTACATTCTCTTCAACTTGGATGTCACAATAACCTATTCTATAAGAATATGCAACTTACAGAATAGAAAACTATAATCTAAATATATATATTCTCGCTGAGTGCGACTAGAACTAAGCGCCTCCATTAAGCGCCTGACACATTTTTTATTTTATCTGACCTCTGGTCTCCTTGTTTTTCTAGGCCATCTATTGTACATTGACCTTCGATCTTCACGTCTGGCCAATTTATTTTACAGAGAATAATGATATTTCAAATGTATATTACAGAAGCTGTCCATCTTCGTGTCACGACTAATAGCGCACACAGCTGGCTGGCGCACGCATGCCATCGACGCTGTGAATGGGCACGCGGCGCGCTGTGGCCCTTTGTTTGCCGTGTTTGCGGCCATCAGGACATTATTATGCACCAAATACGTTTCAGCTTTGGTAAGGTGATTCTGATGTGGAAATTTGTTTTTAACTCCTTCAAATTTTCAATATTCGCTTTGCTTAAAATGTCCAGTACCATTGGGTATGAACCCGAAATATCTGGTTAAGATTGAATTGAAGATCATGTTCCAAGGACTGAACAATCGCAACTCTTAATGTAAGTTAATTCTTACTAAGCAATAATGAGCTGTTCCCGATCTTTCTGAGATGTTCTAAAAATATATGAGAACGTCGTATTTGTGTGTATGGAAATATACAAAGTATTTTTTTTAATTCTAGTAATTTAAATTGTCTGTAACTATTTAACGCAATTCGAAATGGACGTTTTGACAACTCTGTTATAACGTATCAAACGATTCATTTATTCTCGTATTGCAAAAATTGTATTGTTTATAATGACATTACTGGCATTCATAATAATGAAATCAGAAACTTAACTGGGATATATTTTAAAATAAAATATATAATACATACAACCAACATGAATATAATTGCTATCATACAATTAATAGTACTTTTTTGAACATAAGAATACAGAGTATACAATATTAATTTTTAGTTTTAATTATTTTGATATTATAATTAAAACTAAAAATATATGATTCTTTATGAACATTAATATTCATCGATATTATTAAAATACTGCAACTTAGACGCTTTATTTTTAAAATAAGTTTATCGTGCTGCGCTGTTTAGAGGAATTGGTTTCATCCCTAATAAACATTTTTGTTTATCTAATAATAGCGATCCATCCCGGCTTTGCAAGAGTGCAATTTATTAATAAAGAAAATGAAAAGAGCGCTTAGGAAGTAAATATTATCCTATCCCGGGAGGAAACGGTGATATGTTCTTAATAAATCATTTGAAAGTTATGTATTGTTTATTAAAAGATTTTTTTTCTGAATGATACTAATGATAACTCAAGGATGCAATAATGGATTGAGAAAATGCTTCGGAAACAACATATGTTTTTTTTTTAATAATAGTAATATAAAGATAGAAATATTTATCATAAGTACGTCTTAGAAGGCAGACACATAATAATGTGTAATTTTCTGTAAGCCTTTTTAAGGTTTACACACATTTAATTTTAATACAATGTTTTAATGTAACTCATACGTTTAGACAGCGTCTTGAAATCGGCTAAGTAATGGAATTTTAAAAAATCTTAATATAAGACCAATAATTACAAAATATATTCTTAGTTCCATTATTAATATCATTTTTTTACTTATATACATAGTTTTGTATAAAGATTTATTCGGCATGTTATTTTAATAATCTTAATAATATTTTAAATGATAAGATGCAGCTATATCCGTAGGAATATTACATGATACAATTGAATGTGTTCTTAAGACACTATCTCCATAGGTAATTATTTATTATTGCTGATGATTCGATCAGTCTTTTTAAATAGGTAGGTTTTTATTTGTGTCTTTTTTTGTTTTTGTGTGCGGTTTTATGTACAAACACTTTTGCATATGACTTATATATATATAAAAAGTGTTTTACAGATTAGATAGAATTAAAAGAAAAATTTTAACAAAAAGAAAAACCGACTTCAAACAAAACACTATTTTAAAACAAATAAAAATGCACTAAAAAGGAATAAAAATGACACTGACTCCAAATATAGCAATAATTATAACTACATTATATAATCGTAAATCGACTTTTAAATAGTCTAATATTTTTCATTTCATTTTACCTAGTAGGACTCTCAAAAATATGTTAAATATGCAATTATTTTTATTACTTTTTAGTGCATTTTAATTTGTTTTAATATACTGTTTTGTTTGAAGTCGGTTTCCTTTTTGTTAAAATTTTATTTATTTTTTGATTTTAAGTGAAGCTGATGTAGACTAACATTTTTTTTCTTAATAGGGATAGATTAAGCGTGCCGTTTATATGAATCAGAAACTACTTCAGGGACAATTTCAAAAGAAACTTTCGAATAAAGCAAAAATAGACTTTCGAAAATGCGGCTTTAATACATCATGCGGCATAAACGCCAAGGTACCACCGTCGAAAGAGCTGTAATCGACCTCAGTAAAAAAACTTTGCAAAAGAGCTATTCGTATGCTATGTCGTACATCATATGACATCACATCATATACACAAAATTTGATTAAAGACAGAAAGAAATTCTGCCCCAAATCGCACCCTAACTGTAAGCCGTTTAGGAGTTCCGTCAATACATAGTATAAAACAAAGTCGCTTTCTCTGTCCCTATATCTTTAAAACTACGCAACGGATTTTGATGCGGTTTTTTTTAATAGATAGTGTAATTCAAGAGGAAGGTTTGTGTATATAATAAATGAACAATATAGTAAAGAAACACTGACAATTTTAGATGTTTGCAATGTGATGTCGTAAATAAACAAATTCTTTAGTATATTTAGTATCAGTATTGCACCCGTGAGAAGTCGGGGCGGGTCGCTAGTTGATTATAATATTCGATTATGACAATTACATGAACATAACCACGTTCCGGAAGGTGATTCAAATATCCAAGTAACCCATAAATAAAAGATTCGACCGAGTATTGCTAACGTGCTCCTCAGAATTGTTCCGTTCCCTCCCATTCCCTTAATTTGTCATGGATCCTGTGCTCAGAACCTTACCAAACTTTCACCAAATTACCCTTGAAGTATATATTTTATAATAAAAAAAGAATCATCAAAATTGGTTAACGTGATTTTGAGTTATTCACCTATTTGTCGCGCATATACATAATGCAAATTTAAGACTTATGTCGTTTTCATACGGATACCATCATCGGAAAAAAATAAAAAAAAAATGGGACCCCACGGGAAGCACTACCTTTCAAACAAAAAAAAAATTATCAAAATCGGTCCACCCAGTAAAAAGTTATGAGGTAACAAACATAAAAAAAAAAAAAAAAAAAAAAAATACAGACGAATTGATAACCTCCTCCTTTTTGAAGTCGGTTGAAAAGAGCGCTACGGTAACTCTCATGCTCCCAAGTAGCTTCTTCATGTTTAAATCGCTGAACCGATTTAAATGAAATTTATTCTGGAGATAGTTTAAGGTAAGGTAAGATTCAGTTTTATTTATTCACCCTCAAAGATGTAAAATGGTATGGATATTTTTTATAAACTTCGCTCGGAAAAACCGGTTATAACTAGTTCTAAATATTTATTTGTATGTAATTGTTTCAGAACGGCTGGTGGCTCTGCGGTTTTCTTCTAGGATTAATCTGGTGCACAGTTTTCACACCATTGTGTGTGAAACTTTGGAGAGCGTACAGTAAGAAGCTGAATACTCTGGAGACATTGTCGTTAGCAAGTTTAGGGTATGTATGGTGTTGGATATTTGTTAAAAAAATGTCTAAGCCCGTGGCCAATAATTAGTGGCGGCGCAAGATTGAATCTTAATGAATATGTAGGTGACTATTTCCTAGAGCCCATAGTATACTATATAATAAACTATATGTCCCTCTGAATGTATCATATCAAACAACGCCTGCATGAATGACATATGATATAAGCATATAGAAGATATTGCTATGTAAATATCACATTTTACTTTATTGTTTAATCAAATATATTAGACTTAAAAATATAAGTATAACAATCTACTGACACTGAAATACATTTTGAAAAACGAAAATGTGTCTTGTACAAACACTTTCGAGACAACGTATTCTTCAAACATAATTTATATTGCTAAGGAAAGTAAAAATAACAACCTGTAAATAATCCTCCGCTGGGATAAGCCTACTTATTTTTGAGAAAGTCTTTTGAAGCCTACTTTATCATGCTGCTTCAAAACAAATTGATAGATACACGCTTAACATTTTATCCAATACATGTATGAAATAGTTATCAACACAAGAAGCACATTAAAACTCAGTGATGCTTATGCGGTTCCCGTAAACTTCGGTTGAGATTTTCTTAAAACCAAGAACAGCAATACCGCTCTGATGTGAGATGACCTTTATTTACATAGGAATTAAATAGATTAAACTATTGTATTTTGTTTTTGATACGACTTATTAATTGAAACAGACAGGAGCCTGGAACACCTGCAACTGCACCGTGCGACGACGCCAATTGGACCACCCCAGGGTTAGTCAAATATTAACCTATCTTCCACAATTCAATATTTAAGTAAATTTCTCGTAAATTAAAGATAAGTTATTGATTTATAAAAGTTATCAGTAATAAACAAGTAATACCCAAACTGACTTTGAAATAAGTTCCTATTAGTTAAGAGAATATGATAACTGCGACCATTTCATAGTCGACATACCATTATTTCATGATCTTATCATTCACGTACATATAATATTGTATTAATAAAAATACTTACGTATATACATATTTATATTTCTTCTTTAAATGGCCTAAGAAGGACGGGCAAATGAGCCGCCTGATGGTTAAATGGTCACCATTGCATATAGACATTGACGCCGTATGCAGTTTTAATAAAGTCTTACAAAATAAATACACTGTCAACTTTGAGAACTGAGATGTTTATGTCCCTTGTGCTTGTTACACTGGCTCACTATCCATTTAAGCTGTAATAAAGCTATTACTAAGTATTACTAATAGGTGGTAGAATATATAATGGCTCGGTTAGTACTCAGCTTGGTCTATTTATAGTCCTACAAAGAAGTAAATATTGAAGACTTGTTTAAAATCTTATGACTATTATTTTCTAGTACTTAGATTCATTTTATATAGTTTATTCAAGTACGAGGCTATAAGCGTTTGAATCGTCACGTTATAGGATTAAATCGAATGGAAAGTCATAACCCGTTCGGAATGTAGATTTTACCGAGAAGAACGGAAATCAAGTCAATAGCTAGCATTATTCTCGAATCATGGTATTAATTACAAATAAATTTATTTATCCTATACATAAATCAATTAATAAGTAATGTTTGATCATGCAAAATTAAAATGGAATGGAATTTGCGGGTTCTAGTATAATTCATCTACTGTAATAGAATTATAAATGTTTAACGACAAAATATTATCAGAGATTCAAAGTCGAACGATAAATACATCATGATGAGCTTTCCACAGATCATATACCAAACACTCACTAGGTGTATATGATCTGTACAACGCATGCAGTTGCTATATAAGTTTTTGTCATTTACATATATAAGAAGTAGCCTGCATAATCACATCGGTCAGGAAATATGAAACATATACCTACTGTATATGTTTCATGCGGTAAACCGTTGGTTATGCCGATATTGATTATGCCTTAACGTTACTTGAGTAATTAACTTTTCTTACATAATAGCCATAATTATTTCCACCATAGGAGAATAAAAGCCAAATAAACAATATTAGACAGCAAAAATCGAAGCTATTGTATTCACTTTAGATTTTCACAAATAAATTGCGTTTTTGAACGATGACGAAACCGTTATCGAAATTTTGTAAGTAAAATTAAAGTGGAAATAAAGTTATGTTAGACTCTTGTTTGGACTCAATAAAGCTAAGTTATTAGTAGTTATTAATAAATCACATGAAATACGTAAATCTAAGGTTTTGTTTATCTTTATTCCTACTTCCGTTGAAACAGGCATTGATTGACTACTTAAATCAACATCGTTAAAAAGTTTCATCATACATTCACACATTTCATACTATTTTTTATATCATTTACTTTGAATCTGCGTAAGAGATAAGTATTTATGTGCTTCGAAAATCATTAACGGAGTATTGACTCAACCAACTTCCAAATCTTCTAGACGCTACTGTGAATTTTCTAACAGGAAGTCCCAATTAATTGATCCGAGGTTTGTATTTTGGACCTCAAGATCTGTAGTCGTTTAATCTAATCACAAGATCATCGAGGCAAATGTGCCCTATATGTGATATAATTCTTGTATAGAAGTAGTGTAATATTAAGTAATTCATTTTCCAGACCTCCACCGCCACCGACAAACGACAGTTGGTGATTATACATTTACAAATATGGAAAGTGGAACAGATTTGGATTTCAATAAAGGCGTTCAAGTGAATCGAATGTTACCTTCCAGCACAAAAGTGTATCCTAAAGATTATTATTATTAACAACATGTTTGTACTATTCAAGATAAAATTCCAAATAATATATAAAAATATGATTAATTTTTAAAAATGGAATCTTAACCATTTTATTAAACAGTCGTTACACGAATATTTATGTGTTATCTTGGTTTATAAACAACACATTGGCAATATCGATAATATATATAGTTTTACAATATACGAGCATAGATACATAATAGGATTGCATTACTTTTGAAGAGCTAAATATTTAATGAAATATGTCAAAAGTGCCAATTGATTCAAAGCAATTTCATTAGGCATTTGTATTAATTCGCTTAACAAATTTGCTATTTTCCTAATTGTACAAACATTGTGTATATAATAATTTAATTAACTAATAGCTAATGTTATGTTTTATTTGATGTACTCAATGAATTTTGCTACTGTTTAAATTGCAAAAGCAAATAATCAATAAGGTTTGTATCGTTGAAATATTTCAATAGTGTTTATTTAGAAATAGTAATAAGTAAAATAAGTAGATAATAATTATTGTGATTCTTATTTTTTTACTCATAGAATCTAAAATTCTGTAATATGTGGTGGAACTAGAGGGAAATATTGAAGGATCGCTATACTTGGTACAGGCAAACGGAATTAATGAAAATTATTTAGACATCTGCCTTTCAAAGACGTAATTTTTAATGTATGAGCCGCGATGTATAAACTCTTTAAAAGTTTTCAGGCAATAGCAGAAGGAGGCTGTTTGTTATACTGTAAATAATTAATGAAATCGATATTTTTAAAATAGTCCGGTGAATCTAGAAATTCAGTGATACATAAATTTGCACCAAGCTGATAATTGGTAAAATTGTTCAATTTATAATTATAAACAAAATATTGAATTTAAGTTAAATTGTTGTACCAATCATGTGTATTGAAAAAATATTAAAGCTGTTAAATAAAACATTTCAGTAAATAGTTTGGCGAACTGAAGTCTGAAGTCATGTATGAGATACCTCATCTCAACATTCATTAACAATCCTAGGAACACATAATTAATTAATAATTAATTAATAAGATTTGGAAATAGCGTATCTAAGTGCCCCATCACATGTAGGTTTAAAAAAGTACACGTATGATGTCCTTGCTCTTTAAAGAATTTAATTTAATTTACTTAACTTATTTTGTTTTTTTTTTTAAATGATATGTTACTCAAATAAATTATTTTGTATTCACGTAGCGTACGTTACGTTACGTACATAAGCATTTGTTTTAAGATTGAAATAAAATTTAACTCATCAAATGTTTTCTTATCTTGAATAATAACAATAATTAAATTAATTTAAAGACTTTTAATTTACGGTTACCACTTCCTACTCTATTGGTATATATAATATGCGAATATATAAAAATCTATACATAAAACAAAAATGAAGTATGTGTTTGTATTATTGAAATAACCGCTATTTACTAAATAAATAATAAATGTTGTCTGTCTGCCTGTCTGTTACAGCTAGTATTATATAAATGTGTATGTCCATATGACTTAAGTACTTAATACTTTAAGTCATGATGATGTCATCCTAACCGATTTCGTTTGCGGCCAATCTTAAGCATGACCAGCCAGTACGCAGATCATATTATCGTTTATAATTATGTGCAACACAGATGCATAGTAAGATCTATTCTCTTACTCTCATAATTTGATGGGACGGTAAATCTCAAAGAATCGGAAAGCGTTCACACAGGATAAACGGCTTTACCTACTGTCGGAACCAACGGACAAACTTCGAACTTCTAGACTTCCAGACTTCTAGACTTGGCAGAAAAATCCAATAACTTATGGTCCTGAGATTTGAACCCGGAATCATTTGTCTCATATCTCGGTCTCTCAGTCACTAGACTAACGAGGTAGTCATTTTTAGTCAAATTTACTAACTATTCATAAATAATCAATTTATAGCCTTAATAATAGAATATCTAATAAATTGTGTGCTTTTATTAAATAAGACTAAATTTTTTCGAAGCTATCCTAACAAGATTGATAATAATAAATCAAACTATTTATATATATTTATCGTGGAAAGTTTTCGTATAAACTATGCAAAATATAATCGTTGCAAGTGAGTGGGTGTCCGTGGTATATCCAGTGGCAATGCAGTTGCATATTAACAACACGTGTGACCTACAATGCCTTAAGCCTTATGGTCAAAATATCATAACTTGCTTAGACACAGTTTAAAATATGGCCGTATAAATATTTAGTCATTTGTGCAAACATTAATCATATACCATATAGTATATACAGTATATACATATACATTTTGATATCGGTTCGGTGACGAGACTGCGTTCTGGAATAGATACGCGGTTTGAAATTCCGTCATGCCAAATATTTGTACTTACCATAGAGATAATTAGTGAGGTTTACAGATATCTGTTTTCGTATTTGCATCGTGTATTAAGAGAGTTTGTGTTATAATTCACTTGTTTTATTAGGTAGTCATTAATTCATTAAACTTTTCTATAATATACGAAGGTGTTGTTACGAATTTCTAGATTTGAAATGACTTTTAGTTTAATACTATATATACCTTTTGTGTCTACATTTTTAAGTGTTATAGACAGTTTTATTAAACATAATAATTAATATTAATAATGATCTATTAAAATTCAACATTTTTTTTCCGATTGTAGTTTTAGATAATATCATTTATGTAAATATTTCAGTGTTTTTTTTTCTATATTTAAATAAAGAAATTTTTAGTCTCGACAGAATTTAAAATGAATCAGACTTCACATAATGTTATACACTATGTATCTGATATTAATATTTACGACGGATGTGTCTTATAAGTAATAGCTATGTATCACACAAAATCCATTAAAGATTTAATTGCCAATGTCTGTAGAAGTATTAATTTCTCATATCTAGGCTAAAAGCCATATTATTTTACCACACACACAGTATTTGCAATTTTAAAGGATTAGAGCGCTTAATTTTTGTATAACATATTTTAAGTCTTTGGATATAGTAGATTATTTAAGGTCAAATAAAATCCAAGTATGTTTCTCATCTGAAGGAAGGATTGGCGCTTATCCACGACGCCAACATAATATACAGATATCATTTAAACAATAAATTAAGCTCATTAATTATTTTCCCTGAATCTTTTGATATTATGATGTCTTGTAGCCAATATGTGTTTGAAATACATCCATGCTACCAAGGTTGGGTTTCATTTAAGCTTATACAGTTTTTAAACGAAAAATTTGTGATTGTGTACCAACAAAACTTACATTAAACAAAGTTTAAGTAGTAGTAGTAGTTATGAAAAATTTGTGATTGTGTACCAACAAAACTTACATTAAACAAAGTTTAAGTAGTAGTAGTATTAGTATACATATAATTATATTATATATTAACAATTGTATCCATTTATGTTAAATTATTAAAACGCTTGCTTTTGATTTTTACACCAACAATGAATAAGTAAATCACTTCCGAAATAAAGGAAATGATGTCAAAGCGTGATAAAGCTAAAGCTCGCCTTAGAAAATGGTCGTCTGATGATAACTTAGACCGGTACAGATTACGGCGAAACCGATGCAACAAATTATGTCGTGAAGCGAAGCGTAGATACATCCACGACACTATTCATAATTCTGACAGTAAACAGGTCTGGAATTTCCTAAAAACTTTCGGTGTTGGTAAAGTTCCCGTTTCTGGTGACAATTTAGTGGATCTCAATGCTTCAAATTCACATTTTTCTACATCTCCTATTGTTTTGGACGATGTAATTAAATCAAATACTATTTCGGACTTGTCCAAACATGTATTACCGCAATGTTCTTCTTTCTCTCTTCAGCCAGTTACCGAAGCTGATGTAAAGAAACATGTATCACCGATTAAATCAGCTGCAGTTGGTAGTGATTCGATTTGTTCCAGAATGATTCTCCCTATTCTCTCTGAGCTCCTTCCTGTCCTGACGCATCTGTATAATTACTCCATATATACCTGCACTTTTCCGTCAGTATGGAAAAATGCTCACATTATCCCTCTACCTAAAATACCTAACCCTAGTTCTCCTTCACACTATAGGTATAGACAAATTTCAATCCTCCCTTTCCTTTCTAAAGTTTTGGAACATATCATTCACGAACAGTTGACGTTTTACCTCGTGTCTAATCGTCTCCTGAGCCCTTGGCAGTCTGGTTTTCGAGCTGGTCACAGCACGGTTACAGCGCTTCTAAAGGTTGCGGAGGACATTCGATACGCTATGGAGAATCGTCAACTTACTGTAGTTGTATTGCTTGATTTTAGCAATGCATTTAACTCGGTAGATTATGATGTTCTTTTATGCGTTTTACGATCTTTAAACGTGTCATCCTCTGCGTGTATCTGGTTTGAATCATATCTTCGAGGACGCTCGCAGTGCATTCAGTTGGGTGAATTAAGCTCAAATTGGAGCGCGCTTAATTCGGGCGTTCCTCAAGGCAGTGTGCTATCCCCTCTTTTATTTTCTGTCTTCATTAATACTATATCAGCGGTAATTTCTTCTAAGTTTCACCTTTATGCAGATGATCTACAATTGTATCGCCACTTTAGTGCTGTGGATATTACTACGGCTATTACTGATATAAACGAAGACCTCAAACGGATTCACAATTGGGCTAACAGTTTTAGCCTTGTCGTGAATCCCGCAAAATCGCAGGCATTAATTGTTGGAAGTCGGTATATGCATAAATATATCTCTTTAAATAGTATTCCTCCTCTGGCATATAACGGCATACCAATCAATTATACCGAGCATGCCAAAAATTTGGGTCTTCTTCTCAGTAGTGACCTGTCCTGGTCCAAGCATATCAATGAGGTAAGTAAAAAGATTAATTTCTCCTTTCACTCCCTTAAACCTCTTCAATATTTTCTTCCTACAATAACAAAAACTCTTCTTGTTCAATCTCTTTTGCTTCCTCTAATAGATTATGCTGATTCCTGTTTTCTTGACACTACTGAAGAACTGCTTGACAAACTTGAGAGGCTACAAAATTTATGCATCCGCTTCATTTTTGGTCTACGCAAATTTGATCATGTCTCTAGATTTCGAGCTGAACTCAAGTGGCTTCCTATACGTCTTCGCAGGGATACTCACGTTCTATGTCTCCTTTATAATATACTTTTTAATCCCTTATATCCCAATTACCTTCGAGAACGTTTCAAGTTCTTGCATCCTCCTGGTTCTCCTTGCCAGCTCCTACTACAAATCCCTTCTCATAATTCTGATGTTTACACCTCCGCTTTCACAGTGCATGCAGCGCGTTTGTGGAACGCTCTGCCGTGCACGATTCGCACTTCTAATTCAATTCATATTTTTAAAAAGAAGTTAAAAGAGCATTTCTTATCAATCTCCTAATTTTTAACCGACTTCAAAAAAAGGAGGAGGTTATCAATTCGTCGGGGCCTTTTTTTTTATTTTTTATGTATGTTACCGAATTACTCGAAGATGTCTAGGCCGATTTTGACAATTCTTTTTTTGTTTGAAAGGGCATGTTTTACAGGTGGTCCCATTGTCAGGAGATCAGGATCTGATGATGGGATCCTGGAGAAATCGAGGGAACTCCTCAAATTTTATAGGCACACCTATAGTGATTTCGGTTTTATTCAAAGTGCCTTGGTCATATGCTCACTAAAAGTGACATTTGATGAAGTGGAACTGATGATGAAGACCACAACTAGTAATCAGAACCTATTAGTAAGTAACTATTTTACGGGCTTAGTTCTATTTCTTTATGATAGTCGTCAAGCAATTGATGTAAGTAAACATGCCTATGATGATGTCTAGCTGATGGTGGACTACCAGGAGAACTCCTCAATGATTAACGGCATTAAAGTGAATGACAAACACTACCAATTGTAATTATAAATAACAAAACAACACTGAAAAGCAGTAAATAAATTTTTATAAATTAAAAAAAACTGCCTTCAAAAATGAAATAAAAAGAAAAAAATAATCAGTTACATCCATATCCAATTTACGACTTTTTAATCACCTTTTGAAGGCGGTGCCAACAAAGTAAATAAATTCCTATATTGAAATCATTTAATTTGTATCGATAGTAAGGTTTGTCTAATGGTGTCATCTATACAATAAATAGATTTAGTTTTTGTATGTATGTATTATGTACCTATATGCATATATAGCAATGTTGGCACCGACTTTGAGAGGTGATTAAAAAATCGTAAATTGGATATGAATGTAACTGATTATTTTTTTCTTTTTAGTTCATTTTTGAAGGCGGTTTTTTTTTAATTTATAAAAATTTATGGCATATTAAGTAGTGTATATGTATTTATATGTAAACTTTAATGTATTATATATATATATATATATATTTCTCATTTTTAGTTTAGTATTTGTTTTAGTTTTATTTTGTAATTGTAAACTCTTGCCTGTCTACCTTTCACTGTTCTGTCTATTTTCACTCTTCTGGGTATGCTGGAAGAAATGTCTTATAGGGATAAGCATACCTTTTAAATTTTGCTTTCCTGTGACTTATATATTTGTATCTGTACTGTATCTGGCAAATTTTAAAAAACTGTTAAATAAATAAATAAATAAACAAGTAAATATAATTCACCATACCATTAAACATTATTCCTTTTCAGATAATATTATTTATTCAAGCTCTCTCAGTATATATACATATTTTGTTACACATTTACACAACGCACGATTCAGGTTTCACGGTTGCTCTCCCGATAGAAAAACAACTGATTCAACATGCTACAAATAGCCATGGATTTCACATAACAATAAATAAAGGGCATAAAACTTATAGGTTTCGGCGACCTAAATAAAATGGGTAAATATAATATTTTATGACGCCCTACCTGTTACTATCAAAACAAGGATTCTGTTAGCGGAAACGGAAACCATAAAAACCTGCCTCGCCAACGTTTGACATTTAAGTATTGGCATTGAGCCAAATCCGTTGATTAAACGCGATTTGAATATCGTATTAATTGTATATCATATATCATCGGTAAATAATTAACGTACTGACTAATTAACTTAAAAAATGCCGGAGAATGGTTTTTTTTTACTTCCGTATTTATATATATGTTTCGTTTGTGAAAAAATTATTTATAGACAAGACAGTAAATCTCAAATATGGTCTAATTATATTTATTTTTATTATTAATATATATTTAGTATCATATCTTAATATATTTGTGATATACCTAATAATTATTATATGTGGATATTAAATCTACTTTGACAAATTTAATAAAAATAAAATGACTATCTAAAAAATAGAACGAGAAAATTCAGCCACACTAACAAACGTTTATATTTCACACAAGTTGCGAGGCGCTAAATTTCCACCCTTTTCCACCATGGTGGGTAGATGTTTATTTAATTAATCATCATCTAAATTGATTCGTGAACCGGACCAAAAAAGTTGGTCAACAAATAAAATTATTCTTTTTTTAAAATTGCCTCAAGTTAATCATAAATTATTGAATTATTGAGAATATTTATTTGATTATTTTTTATCTATAAATAGCTAATATGTTCTTGAAATACATTTTAAATATCAACATCTCAATTACACAAAGATATATATACAATCTGTATCCATGATTTCATAATAACCTGGCCGTTCGTTTGTGACATTTAGAAACTGGGCTCTTAAATATTTGCTGTAACGAACTGTCTCTTGCTCCACCCTGTTACCTCAATAAGATACAGATTTACTGACCGTTCGGGATAAAGCCGGTAATCAGATAGAAAGGCGATCTTACGAGATTTTCTATTAAACAAAAGAATAATTTATTTAAAACATTTATTTAAATTTTATAAATATTATAACATTATAAAAGCAATAAATATTCTACATTATAACCTACCTGGGTTAGGTAAGTATTTTAGTTGTATTTGGAACATTAAACTTAGTTAATTAAATAATTTCTTTCTTGTATAAATTGTTTTGAATCGAGAAGTTTATTTATAATATGATATAGGTAATGTTTTAAGTAATATACATCAAGGCAGAGGTAGGTAATCGTCAAGTTAATTGAAATCGGATACAAGAAATAGACAAATTGAATATATATTTTAAATGAGTACTTAATCTATGTTTTAATAGGATTTTTTCATTACAAAATAAATATATTTCGTTGTACGTTTCCGGTTGACGGACAATTTATCTCAAACAGAGCACTAAGTTATCAAGAGAATTAAATTGCAAATCGTTATAGAATCCGTTCACACTGCTCCAATTAAAAGGAAATCTAGGTACTTAATGTTGAATACTATAATCTATGTATTACACAAGTTGGTAATGATCCATCAAGCAAACTTGACCAGTTAACATTTCAGCGCGGCCTTAAGCACGAATGAGTTGCAACACGGTGCCTGCGGATTAACACCGGCTATTGTCATTATAGATATAATTTATTATGATCATGTCTATGGAACAAGATGAACACAGATAAACGTACCCTTGGTGATGATAGATATAACGAACCAAATTGTTTACAAGTTTTCTGATTGTAATCGAAGTATTAGGAAATCATTGTTTGGTATAACACCCAAACAAGGAAAATGGTTCCTATATTAATATACAATCCATACATATAATTAACTTGAAGTGTCTATTTGGAATATTAAAATAACTGCATTTAATAAAAAAAATATGTATACTAAAACAACATTTTTTACAACTTTTGTTTGTAGGAATGTCTGTTTGTTGCGGCTAATCTCTGAAACGGGTGAAACTATTTTGATGGAATTTTAACTGGTCGATGCAAATCTAATAAGGAGTAACTCAGACTTAGACAGTTACATTTTGAAAAAAATAAAAAGCGCACGAATTCGCCGTCTCAGCTAGTATAGAAAGATAGATCCACTTTTCAACTCTTTTCGAGAACAAATATATTTTTCCAGTCTTCAACAGTTATCCAGCCGCCAGGCTACCTCTGTCAAATTTCATTACAGTCAGCTTAGTGGTTTAGTCAGAATTTCGTAACATATAGTCAGATAGTACGTTTTCATGTATAATATTAGTCTTATTTGTTTCGTTGTTTCCGCTAAATGTAAGCGTTCTTTGTCGATGGAAAATTGGAAACATTTCTTTTGAGGTTAGAAGCAACATTTACCTTGTGAAAAATAACTTCTCGAAAGGTAATGAAATATATGTATGTTACTAGTAGTCGCCCAAGGCTTCTCTCGCGTTTTAGGGTTGCCATATGTTAATCAAAAAATTAGCCTATATCCCTTTCTTGGAGTTCAAGTTTGCTTCATACCAAATTTCATCAAATTCGGTTCAACGGTTTTTCGTGAAAGAGCGCCAGACAGACAGACAGATAGAGTAAATTTCATTTTTATAATATCGATAATTGTAAAAGTTTCATACACTAAAGTTCTCAACACTTTCTGTGAATAGGCCTTTTACGTTCAAAGAGAAAAACAGCTCGATAAATAGCGAATCGGCAATACGCAGTTTGTTTCAATGTATGTAGCATACAATAATCTAATGTCATATAGATAATTGACATACAACTACTAGTATTATTTTTAATAAATTTGTGCTTAATGCGGATTCAGAAGTCGAGTTTTGTTTGGAAAAGAACTCTGAACCATTAGAAGCCTAATTCGATCAAGATGGGATTACTAATAATCATAATGACTTGTTCATTGGAATGAGAAAGTGTATAAAAGTATCCTCATGTGATGTCCTTCTCGAAGATTTACTTATAGAAAGAAGATCACGAGACAAAATATCATATACCAGAGAGACAGGGATAATGCATAATTTGGTAGTAATGTTACGCGATCTTTCACAGCCATTTTTCTAATTGTAGTAGAGTAAGACCAATTTCGTCTCCTGAAAGGAGTCCGGATAAAAAGCCGGTTGATTTCTATGTCATGGATCAAATTCAATTCCCAGTTTACGGCGTTTCGCCAATATCACCAGCAGAAGATTGCAAAGTACAGATTACACAACTATTAGAATACGAATTTACAAAAAATAACTTTCCTTTCAGAAACTTCTTCGTGAGGATAATAGTAAGGATAGAATCCTACATTATTCATTGTAGAACATGTTGTGTGTGCTGTGCTCTGTTATAGAGAATTTCTCGGATTCGCTTATTAATACTTTATTTAGGCTATATTACAAAATATCATATTTATAACTTAGCTATTGAAATGTTTCTGTTTCTAAATTTTACTTTAAATTTGTATTAAGTGAAAACGGTGATGTTTTTAAAATAATCTGCATGCCAAGTCTCATAAGATTTTTTTAGTTTTTAAGGCATTTTTGAGGAAAAAAAATCTAAAAATAATTGAAAAAAAAATCATTTTCAGTCTGGCATTTTTAAATTTGGACCGATAATTATTGTTTAAATATTGAAAAGTGTTTAATCGTTTTTATAAAACAAAAGAAAAAATAGATTTTAATTGAAACTTTTTTTTAAATAAATTTTTGAAGTTGCATTTTTGACAAATTCTAAAAAACATGATAACGCAAAAATGGTTCACTTTTGGATTATGCACATGGGGGTTAGAATTATTGCAAATAGTCACCCCTATCCCCTCCTAACGGATATACGTCGAGTTACCAATAACCCTGTATAATTGCAATATTTATGACATAGGTAGGCAAACAGGTAAATGGACCAACTAATGGTAAGTACAACCACAGTTCACCAACATTGGTACCTATATATATATTAATTCTTTACAAATGGAATGCGCCACCTGTTTTGGGAACTCAGTAATCATGTCCCTTATACCATTAGCTGCATTTACTCGCTCACCTTTAACCTACTACCAAATAAAGCATATTGCCAAGCCATTATGTTAAATGTAAATTAATAATAATTATTATAATAGGAAGTAAGTATAAAAATGAATCTTAATAAAATGCACAATCGTAGTTTTAAAACAAATATTATATTGTTGCAATGATTGTTATAAAATATATTCATCTTTTTGTATAAAGACAACGTGATTATGCTTTAGTCACCTTGGCACAGAATTTTCAAATTAATTATATACTTTACAACGTATTTAGAGTTAATTGTAATCTGAATTATCTATCATTATTTCTTGCTAAATTCTGCTCGTTTTATTTTGGTTCCGTGTGCAAAAGTTTCCTCATCTATCAGTATGCCTGTTAATATGCATATTACCATTTTCCAGAGATGAAAAGGTCAAATTTATACCCATGAGGAGGTTATCTATTCGTCTGAATTTTTTTGTTTTTGTTTGCTACCTCATAACTTTTGTTGCTATATTTGGAGTCGGTGTCAGCCAAGAAAACCCTACAGTATATCTGTCTTAAAACAATACGTGAATAGTTTAAGAAGTATCTTTTTTACTAATTACCTTTTATACGATAATATACTGGGTCAATCAAGGGCCTCGTATCGCTTCTTTCTTTTGATTGTTGAGGCGCGTGCCTGTGACACCGGCTCCAAATATAGCAATATTTATAACTACATTGTATAATCGTTAATCGACTTTTAAGTAGTCTAATATTTTTCAATGCATTTTATTTACCAGGACTCTAAGCAATATGTTGAATACGCAGTTATTTTTATTACTTTTTAGTGCATATCAATTTGTTTTAAAATAGTTTTTTGTTTGAAGTCGGTTTTTCTTTTTATAATATTTTATTTATTTAAGTTAAAGATTTTCGTGAACATAATGCTACTGAAGTATTTAGGACCTCCAAAATTATGCAACGATACTAGAATATTTTTTATGGTATAGGTTGGCGGACGAGCATATGTGCCACCTGATGGTAAGTGGACACCATCACCCAGACAATGAAGCTGTAAGAAATATTAACTATTCCTTACATCGTCAATGTGCCATCAACCTTGGGAACTAAGATTTATGAATGATAGTTACGGCAATCCATCGTAATGTCATAGGAGCTACAGATATCACTGGACAATGGATGGATTGATGATAAACAGAGTACTGTTTATGCCTAAAGTCAATTAATAAAACACAAGATCTAATCTTTAAAATAGAGGAGTAAAAGTTAGAGACGAGTGGTTTTGCCTGGAAAGTTCTTAATAGCCTGGTCGATATTGAGCTTTACAAGCAGTCTAGTAGCTCTAGCCCACGAAATTTGAACCATAGATGTACTTCACAAAGTGGTCTTAACGTATAACTAATTTACGTAGTATTTTAAATTAGTCTATTTATATAATTTCCACGCGAGCAAAGCTGCGGGCAACAGCTAGTACAATACAATATACAAACACAGATGTGGTACGGAATCTTCAGTACGCAAGTCCGTCTCGCACTTGACTGGTTTTTCGCTTTAGAATAACTATAATTATAGTTATTTTGCGAGTAATTTTTTTCGGTTATTTTATCATTCGAATTCAATACATACCCATTTATAACAACGTATTTCTAAAAAAAGATTCTGCAACTGATAAAATACTTGTTTTAAAATAAATTAACTATCAATATGTCTAAGTTTTATTTTATACATGCATTACTTAAAAGGAAACAAGGAAAAAATATTAATATTTATACGAGAGTAAAAAGGATATTACCTAAGTGTGTCACACAAAACAAGACTATATTCGTTTCACTATTAGTTCTTTACAAGGATTATAATTATGTAAGTTATATATGTATTAATAATTAAAACAATTGCAACATAGTTTCCGGACGGACGTCTTAACTTGTCCTCGATTTGAAAATGGAAGGCGGTTTAAAAGCCGATAAGGTTTAAAATTAATTCTACCAGTCACAGTCTTCGGTTAGAACATTCAAGGGATTTAAACTGTGGTTAAAATTAGGTAATTATATAATCAATTCGAATGAAGGCGTTCAGCAAGGAGAGACACTGGATCCTATTCTGTTTAGATTTTTATTTCATCTCAAATTTAAAAATTAAAGTAAAATTATGATACTAATATAAACCATGGAAAATATAGATACTGTTGATAAAGATTTAAATAAACTACAGGCACAATTTAATGAAATTGATGTCAAATTCAATGTTTAGACTATCTTATATTATTGATCCATTAAGAGACCATGAACGCTAGACCATAGTATTATCCTTGTAAAAATTGTCAATTGCAAGCTTACATCAAGTAAGGTTATTTGGTTACTGTCAGTCTTTAATCGCGGGGCTTTTATAAGATTAAATTTCCTGTTATAACGCATTTTAATAATATATCTTTAATGCAAGCCAATTAATTTGTGAGAAAAAAATCAAATATGCCCCAGTCGGCCTTACTTAAAATTAATTACCTTTAAAATCATACAGTAGCTGGATGACGAGCGATCTAAGAAAATTATCAAACAAATATTTTAGGTATTGCGTAATTTTACGAAATAATATAATCATATGCCAGCTCATAATTTTAATAATTACTTGCAGTTAGAGGTTGCAATTGAAAAACACACCTACAACAAAAAAAATCCAAAAAATAATTAACATTTAAGCAAAATTGTTTTTTTTTTTAATTTAGCACCTTGTTTAGAGTTAGTTAATGATGGCAAGAAACCTGGCACATAGATTGTTTCCATTGGAACGCTCCAGGACCTAATAAACATTATCATTGACCCCGCAAGTCAAGAAAACGCAGCGAAACTGCTGAAACAAACAAGTGGGGCAAATAATGGCTTGAAATACTCAAACCTTAGAACTTATGAAGATTGCGTACTTATTTGTGGTGGTGTAGTAAGTTTTATTACAATGAAAAAAATATAGTTTGCACCCTGCTTCTATCGGGCGCTAAAAGAAATCGAATGTGTACTTTGTCACTTGTCATTTTCTCCATCAAATACGTCCAATAGGTATACATTGTGAGTAATATTCCTGTAAATTAAATTCCATTTTTTATCTTCAGATAAACATAATCATCGTATGTAAAACGCTTAAGTTATAACAAGCGCAACGCAATATCGTATAGACTTGTTTTACAAAGGTTTGCAAACGTGTTCAATGAATCTATTGAACGAGAAAGAAACGCTTTTTCGGTAATTATTCAACGCACACGCAACTATTTCAAAGCGTTCGCTTTTGTGGTAATTTCGTAACGACTCACCCGAGAACGGTAACCGTAGGTACACCTTAAGCTTTTCATATACTCGACAGTCCGATAGACTTACATTAAGTTGAATGATGATGAATTAAGCTATGTCATGTCATTTACAAGCAAATGTTATACCAATATTAATATACGAGTAGAAAAATGGGTTACACTCTCAAATAAAAAATGATTTATCACAGACCGTGGCGCAATATTGTGTTTACACATATTAATTTAAAAATGTTTGCTAATAAAAGTTTAAAACTAGAATTTGAAGGAAAATTAATAATATTAAAAAGAGCTGAGATGGCCCAGTGATTAGAACGCGTGCATCTTAAGCGATGATTGCGGGTTCAAACCCAGGCAAGCACCACTATATATATGTATGTACTTAATTTGTGTTTATAATTCATCTCATTCAGTGCCTAGCGGTGAACGAAAACATCGTGAGGAAACCTGCATGTGTCTAATTTCAGCGAAATTCTGCCACTTGTGCATTCCACCAACCCGCATTGGAACAGCGAGGTGGAATATGTTCCAAACCCTCTCCTTAATGGAAGAGGAGGCCTTATCCCAGCAGTGGGAAATTTACAGGCCGTTACTAATAATATTAAAATATTTTGAAATACGAAATAAGTACCATTAATACATCTCCCACGTACGCGTTGGAATAAATGATTAAATCTAAAACAACGATTAAAACAAATGTATTCATCTTTATTGATTATGAGGTTCAATAAACTTTCTTCAAAATATTTAAATCTGTATACTGTATGTGTAATCTGCCAGTATCGCACTTGTTCTTTCTTTGCAAAAGTAAAAAAACTAAAACCAAGTCAGTGACCGCTTAATACATTCAAATCAAATTAAATTCATGAGTAAAATTCACCTTGAACTGTGAGTATCGTGATAGACACAATCGTGTAAATAAATAATGGATATTAAACTCAACGTGAAACATGCATCAATGAATATATTGCTTTAAAATTGATGTGGCAATTTTATGAAAATAATTAATGATATCACGTGTCTTCTTTTCGATTACGTTTGTTAAATTCTATTATTGAACAACCAAAAAACATAGAAACTTTCAATAAAATTTTAGGTTTTTTTATTAAGCAATTAATCCGGACACAAACACTTTGAATTTACTGACACATGGTGGAAGCGGATCTGAGAGGCGAGTTTTCGCCATTATAAATGATAAACATGAAAGTTATAGGACATAAAAATCCAGCTTTGCATTAACATGCCCTGAAAACGTACTCTGTCGAATAGCCAGTACCTGTGTTTGCTGACATGTCTTTATATATTTTCTTCATTACAATTTCCTCGCTTAGGAGTTGAAGTCTTCGTAAACTTTGGCCACTTCTACCGAAATTATTCAGAAGGATATTTTAAATAAATTCTGGTTTTGATTACGTAAGCTTTTGTGATAAGAGTAAATTATAATTGACTACATTCAAAAGTATAAATTACCTGGTATTATAATGGCACGATAGACAAATCAACAATGTGAAATGGGGTGACATAGTTCCAGACTTATATAGGTCAGAATGTGGTTCACGCCAGGTTGTATTGACATCGCCGGACCTTTTCAGCAATTATGCAAATGATGACCTGATAGAGAAACGGAGTGGCAACGAATCGAGTATCTACAAATAAATTTAAGCTGGTAATTAAATCTAATAGATGCCCTTTAAATAGTCTTTTATAAACTTTTCTAAACCCATAAAGAATAGTTATAATTAAGAAAAATGACCAACCAGTATTCACCGCTTATATATAATATCAATTAATAAAAATTATCAAGCTCATGAAATATAAGTATCTGATATCCGGTTGCTTTCATAATTGCCTAAAAAAGCCAAATGAACAATCTAACTATTGTATTTTTAATATTAGTAAGGATACCATATCCATATTTTTTATCAATCATAGTAGAACCGTTAACAAAATGAAGATGAGCTTTAACCTTGAACCTCTTGACTAATGCCAATGACCATTGAGCCACTAAAGACAGCGTGTCTGCGCCCGCGCATCTCGGAACAACTGCATAATATTACATCACTGATGAGATTGAATCATCTTTATAGCTTAGTGGTTGTGAATGAAACCAGTCACGTTTTCGTATTATTTGCATATAAAGTTGATCCCATGTTTGTATATTGTTGTGTATATAGGTACTATACAGAATGATTATAAATTAATATGTGGCTATACAAATTCGATTACCACATAATTATATATTTTATTATCTAATTTAAATTGTCATAATTGAAAAAAAACATCATAAAAAGTCGTCCTGTATATTATTTATTTATTAAATTTTTTTTTTCACATTTTTTCTAAGTATAGTTCTTTAAGCGCCACGAAAAGAGTTGATATGATAGTAGCATTTGGAATAAGAAATGAACCGTTGAATGTCAAACTACTAAATTGAGGTTTCAAAAATTTTACGCATTGGTCAAGACAATCCACTTTCGTATAAACTGTTTCAACTTCGCCCTTTTGATAAAGGAGCAAACATTTATGCGCAAGATATCTTACATAACTTTTATCCAAAGCAACATTCAAGGCATTCGTACCTATATTTATAAAATCTAGATAATGCATAATATATCGCAATGGCTAATGGTTTAGGTACTCGATTCTTTTGTAATGCACTTTCGATACGCTATCCCGATCAATTTCACAGTTAGTTCGTGTTTCACAACGCGGGTTTATTGACCTTTCGCCACAAAAGTCTGATCTAGATCCAGATAAACGCGTATGTCTCTACGCACGACCATGCCCACCTTGCGAAACACGCGGTATACTTAAACGTCATGATGATAAATACTGGTGACGAAATATTTGACTTTGTTACTATTGACTTAGCAACTGTACTACTAGCATTTAATTTTTGTAGTTGATCATGATTATTCTAACATAAATATTATATTTATAATGAACTAATGTAATTGTTTTCATATTATACATAACAATTATTATGTTCTACTAGCTGTGCCCCGCGGACTTGTAGGCGTTTGAATTTAACGAAAAAAATTGTAGCCTAAGTCACTCCTTATCATATGAATTATCTGCCAGTGAAAGTCCCGTAAAAATGGTCCAGTCGTTGCAAAGATTAACCGTAACAAACAGTCAGACAGACAGACAAAAAATGTAAAAATTATAATGGTACCGTGTATACATACATACGCATTGAGTAAAAAAGGGCTATATTAATATTACAAATAGACACTCAAAATTTATTATATGTATAGATTTAGTTACAACACTACTTTTTTGAAACTAAAAACAATTAAAATATTATATTACACAATCACATATATAAGGAATATTACTAATATTATTGATATTTTTTATTAATGGAAAATCGATTTAAATTTAATAATAATTATGTCATTTATAAATAGCAGGTAAGCTCTTACTACCTTTCATTGAAACGATTTGAGGGGCTTCAAACAGGCTGACAAGCTGTTCAGACGGATCCAATCACTGTCAAGCAGATGTTGATCGACTAAAGTCCTTCCTTGTGATCGCATCTTAACAAATTGAGCCTAAAAATCTTGTACGATAAAAGTAGAAACGATACGACCTTTTTTAGATTAATAGTCAAACTAAACTTTAGTTTCCACTATTAATAATAATAAACTAGGAGCGAACTGTATATGAAAACCATATTATGAAAAATAATATTAACAATACTTGGTAATAGAGATTTATGTTACCGTCTCAGTAGGTACCACTCATTCATATATTCTACCGCCAAGTAGCAATACTTTTTATTGTTGGGAGGGTGAGTGTGTCAGTGTAAATACAGGTGCAGGAGACATAATAATATATATTTAAGATATGATTAAAATTTCTTACATTGGTGACCACTTACCATCAGGTAGGGCATTTCCCGTCCGCATAGCTATTTAAAAAAATCCTATTTAAAAACAAACCTTTCACATTATGCTTGTATATTTTAATAGCCCTTATTATAGAAATATGTTTCTTACGCCAACGTATAATAATTTAAATTATGTCCGGAAAGTTATTATAGTGCTTGAGCAATACGGAAATATAAAGGGATTAATACTAAATAGTATCTAGATGAATAAAGGTACATGTGCTACTTTATGTATTCAATTATTAACCCTTATGGACTTCATAATATCTGATATTATAAAGTATTAAAATAAAAGTATTTAGTATAAGTGACGAATGTTACAAAACTATAATAAAAAATGGAATATTACTATCAATGTGCCGTGAAATACTTGGGAATCCTTGAAAATAACAGCTGGAAACCAAATAGCTCATTTATCGATATTGACTAATTAAAATACATAAAATATATTTTTTGATTCATATATTCATCAAATACTAGCTTTAGATGGCATTTTTATGTAGGTAGTCTTTGGTCTTGGGAAAGTAAAAAGGGTTGACAGTTTGTATGATATAGATAAAGTTGTATAAATTTCGCGCAATTATAGCATATGTTCAGCTAGTCACATAAAATATGCTCTGTATGTTTATGTATTATGTTATTACGTATTGTACGACACAACTTAGATGTAGCATCGGCAAAATTCGTAAGACCGGTCACATTCGAATTAAGTACGCTATCCCAAATTATCAATCAATATGATCTTCACACAAATGTAATAACTTGAAACATCATATGGCCTAATATATTCGTCAATTTGACACGTCGATTTACGTGCTTGTTTTCTCGAGTTGAACTGACACCCGGATCTATAGAGGCGATAGGGAGCTATTTCTATTGGTTGTATAAATCGGCAGTAATCGGTGTTATTCAATTTGCCGATGTTACATCTAAGTTGTGTCGTACTATAATAAAATGATAAGAATTTATTGGTGTCAAACTTATATCAATTGAAAAATAACGAATTATTTTTTAGAACATTCCTCCGATACCGAGCGTGTTTGAAAACGTTAAAACATTGAAGTTGAAATTAATTACACGGAGCGTTTATTAAAACATTTTAACTTATTAATAAATGCGCTTGCTCGTGGAAAGAATTTTAAAATTTGTTGCGATAATTCTTCGTATTTTTAGATGCAAGGTTCAAATATTGTCTTATAAAAATTTGTTTTAAGGAAATATTATATTGAATTTAATTATGATGAATTATTAGGTGATAACAATCTATAAAACTTATGAATATTTTAATAAAACAAACAAAGTATCAACAGTAGCGATGGTATCGAGTTGTTTTGTTTTTCTTTTTAATTCACGTACTGATATTTACGGACTCTATAATTATATGAATCCTCCCACTATCTTTATGAAAGCTTACTTATGCAAGTTCACAAAAATGTAGAAAATGGAGTACTAGGTTATTATAATATTACTTTAGCAAATGTCTCAAAGATAAACTTTGATTACAAGAGTGTCATATGAGTTAAAAGCAATTTAAATCGTAAGCTTTCTCATATTCTAAACATCCGCTTACGTCCTTTTAATATCAAGCAATATGATATGTCACTGCCTTTACTAACATTTAAATCATCAACAGGTCATCTAAATCCATATTATTTTATAGTTTTGCATGCGAAAACGTATACAATTATCCTGTTTAAGCTGTTGTTTTTTTTCACAACCATTTTTTACAAATTGTTACGAATAACAATTACATTTTCTAACGTCACGGGTAGTCGGGTAGTCTACCCGTAAAACTAGTTTTATTTCAATGTGGAATAATAGCAAAAATCTAAGACAACATTACATTTATATAGTTGATATGGCGCGTTTGAGTTCTTAATTGTTTTATAAATAAAAGCTATAACACATTGTAATAATTTACTTGGTAGTTGGGCTCTGTGCAAGCTCTTCTGGTTAAGTATCACCCACCCATCATATTGTGTGTTCTGGTTTGAAGGGTTAATGAGCCAGCGCAGTTTCGCTGGCTCACTCACTCACAAGGTACTTAACATCTGAGCTACCATAGTTGGTGCATTGGCGGTGTAAGGAATGGTTAACATTTCTTACAGCGCCATTGTCTATGAGTGGTGGTGACCACTTACCACTAGATGGCCTATGTATAATATACTACAATCACAAATATGTACTAGTATCATATTAAACCTAAATCGTAAAACATTTCGTAACAACAGTATTACTAAAATTTAGTTACCGTCGCCCACGCATTCCATTAAATATTGAGTAAGCAATACTACTAACCCTAAAGCGTTATAATTGTACGATAAAAAGATGTTTACTGGAATTATTTTATAGCCACTAATAACTAATGAAAATCAAACCGATTCACGATTCCAATCAAAGAATTCAAGATAAACAAAACTTAGATCAACATAATATTCCATGCGATTTCCTAATAGCTCGGCTATTAATATTCACTACAAACATTTCTTGATTGGTATATATTTATTTATAGTACTATTCCACTTAAGCACTTGATCTACTTTAATTTTATTACCATAATTTCGATAATAACTTCTATGATAGAAGATAGAAGATAGATAGAGATAGATAGAAGCATTACACTTTCTTATTGATGGTCAATTGAAACACTACCACCGGTTAAAATATTACATTACAACATATTCTAAAAATAGTCAATCGACATATTATTAACTAAATTATTCTAATAAATTATAGTGATACAATTTATAACAAAAATAACTCTAACTCAATATTGTATACATATGCATTTAGTAAAAAGCGGTTATTTTAATAATACAAACAGAGACTCCATTTTAATTACATGTATAGATATGATATTATGTGTATAGAGATTACTCAAGATCTCGACGAATTATATAGTGTCTATTCGTTTATAAATCTGTACTCCACTTGAGGTTGGAATAGACATTATAGATATAGATTACAATATATCGTATATAGATTATGAATAGGCCTTTATGCACACTTGAATACCCAGTTTAACTAGAGTAACGTGGATTATATCAAATCTATCATCTCAATAGGTACCAACTTATATTTAGAGCATTGAATAGGTTAAACTTTTTCTTACTTGCTGTATATCGGTGATTAAACTTTAATTTTGGCTGAAATTATTAAATAACGTTCAATTGTAAAACTTTATTACTTGCTGAAATTGATAAATAACGTTCAATTGTAAATACTTTTCTTTATTGACTTATAATTATTGATATTTACAATTCTAAGGTTCCTTGTATTGAGATTCTCCCGTTTATTCTATAGGGAGAAAGTACAGTATAATACTAATAAGCGATCTATTAGGTACAAAGTGACGTACAAACTTGGCTATCCTCTGAAAACCACTATAGATGTTAAGCTATAAGATAAATGTATTAATAGTATTAGTTTGTAAACAAAAATATTAGACAAGAATATATTCTTGATTAGTGACTTTCCACAGCGCGATTTTCAAGTATTCAAGTTTTAGTTTTGTTTTATTTATTTTTAATAAAATTCAATGATATTGGTCAATTTTTATTATAGAATAACCGATATAGATTGATTGATAGCATCACAGCTTAAGGCAATCAAAGCGGTCAATGAACGAATTCGCAACATTCACTGGTGTTGCCAAATTCATAATTAAGACTAAAAATTATCTTGATTTTATTGACAGAATTTTAAGTTAATTAACTAATAACAATTATTAACTAATAACAAATAATAACTTTAATATCGCGTCTATCTTAATAAATTATCAAACTATACCATAGTTAAATCAGATATTATTATTCAACGGAGTGTAAATTAATTTTGCGATTAATTAATTAATGAGATTAGAATAAAATATTTCGTATTGTGATGATGTTATTACAAGATAGTAAAACAGTCGTGTACGTGCCTTTGCAAGACTAAAAAGTCCGATTAAAAAATTAATATTTATAGAAAACTAAAATATGTCAAAATAACTTAAGCTGTTTTCTTAATATTTCATTAGTGCGTTTTTGTGACAGATTAACTGGCACGTTGCGAAACTTAAAAATCGTATTTTAATTAACCCTTTCTAATTACGCCCGGTAGACAATATCACTATCCTCAAAGAAAACTATTTTTTTCTTGAACGAATTTGTAGTTGACATAATATATTGTGAACTGATCAAAATTTGTCGAATAAAATATTATATATTATTTATTTAAACTATATTTACATAACAGCATATACAATAACAGTACATTTACGATGCAAGTGACTATATGCATATAAATTAAGAACTCTTGATTATATTAAATTTAAATGTAAAAGAAATCAACAAACAATGAAATTATTGCTCGACAATTATAACAAATGCTACCCACTTATTTATTATAATTCTAAAATGTGTTGCCTAAGGCTATGTCCATTGTTTGCTGCTATAGCTAATGTTAGTCGCAGATACTTATTTACGGTCCAAATAGGATATCAGTGCAAATTCCTTTGTTGTATCCAAATCATGTCTTTCCGTAAGTATATAGTAAAGAAATTATGCCAATATGGTATGTGTAACCCAACTGTAGATACTAGAATATTAACAATCATAAAAAGCGTATTAGAGACGTAAGATCGCGAATGAGTCCTTTGTGTCCCATCCCTAGTCTTGAGTTACACTGGCTCCCAGTGAGCCACTGGCTTAAAGAGTGCTTCAAACCGCAAAACAACAATACTAAGCATTGCTATTTGACGGTAGAATATGTGACAGTAGTACTTGTATAGATTTTTCTAATTAGTTTCCCTAACTTTCGCTTTTCTTAATTTAGTATAAAATTAAGAACTTTAACATAGGACATATGTCAGCCTGTAGACGAAATAATTAAGACTACAATAACGAGAGACTTTAATGTATAAATTTCATACGAACAATTTATTGTAATCGAATACATGCAATTAAACATATTACAAGCGAGTTTCATTCTATATATTGTTTTTTTTTATACTTGAAATTAATATGTGTAAATAGTTTGATGCTATTCGTTCGACGGTATAACTTAAACTTGATGAAAATACATTTATTTCTCGTCCGTCCACTTAATAAAACCAAAACCAAGTTAATTTACTTCGGATTCTGAGAAAAATAAATTCGCGTTTCGAGTTAAAGAAAAGTTTGATTAAGAAATTTCTTTCGATTTTATTTTTTAATCACTCTTTTTCTTTTACTTTTAATAAGTTGAATTCGTTAGGAGTCTTTGTGAATGGGACGAGTAATTTATGTTGATGTAGTTTCAATACCTCATTATCTTAATTTGAATTTTGAATGCTTCGAAGTTCGAATAGATGGCGTGTATGGCGCTAGAATTTGAAGTGTTAAGTGCAATCTATAATAAAGACAATATTTTTTACTTTTTTTTTTCAACCAACCATATTTAGAAAAAAAAATATAGAATAAAAATGTCAAAGAAAACTTTATTTCATGTCTGATTTTCGCCGATATCGTCTGTTTGTTGTATTAGACAGTGGAATTAAGGCAAATAAGGAGACCTCTGTGCTGACCCACACAACTAGCACAATGTGATGCACAGACTTATTTAATTGAAGTAGTGACAACACCACGTGACGTTGATACATGGGAAAAGATAAGAACTTGCTATTGGGTGGTGTTTTCGCCCGTATGTGCTCATAATACTGATAGTAATATAGCATATACAAAATTCCTTAACTCACAAATATTAAAACGGAATGATTCACTAGTACCTAACAGCTATAATTGGTAAGATAATTATAAATAAATATTAAGTAGGACACTAACAGCCTAATTGTGTAAGTAAAATGTTTAGTCTTGCTGATTCAGATAAAATAAAATATAATTAGACCCCAATACATTTAAACTATGTATTTATGGATTTAGAAATATTTCATCATTCGTCACTTATCTGATTCATACGTTAGAACATTTGAAACACGTTACTTAAATTATTTTATATTATTGTAAAATATTTTTTAATTGGAGTTATTAACATATCTGTGCTATTTAATTGCTAGATAATGAGTAACTTTTGAATTTCTTTATATGTACTCTATTCCTACCAAAAGAGGACATAAGATGATAAACGAAATTTGACTTCGAATTGTCACGACAATTCGACAAGACAGCATAGAAAACTAATGATAATCTACATCGACTCGGCCGGGAATCGAACTCGGGACCTCGGAGTGGCGTACCCATGAAAACCGGTGTACATACCACTCGACCACGGAGGTTAGCAATAAAAAAATTAAAGAGGATGTAAGTAGTTAAGTAAAGCAGTATTGTCTTGTAAATAAATAAATATTAATCAAGAGCTTTTAGTAGTGCATAGTACAGTAAAGCCAATAGAAAATCGTGGAATACGTAAATCTATGATTTGTTTATCTTTATTCCATTTTCGATTGGAATAAACTATACATTTCGAAGCGATAGCTATTTTCTCATTTATGTAATATAATCCTGTAAATTGAGATTTTAAACGTGCCAGTAAGAGCATACTTGAATAAGGAATATTATGATTTATATTTAAATGAAATATACTAATTATTTAATCGAATTCTATGAACATTTTTGAAGTGCTTAGACCCTGAAATATTTAACTACCAATAAGTTTATGAAATCTTTAAATGATGAAAGTCAGTCCTGACCCTCTTAAATTTTGTCGTCCCCTCTTTTAACAAGCACAATTTTATCGCTAAATTGTAGGAGATTTTAAAATTTAAATTGCTATTTCATTAGATATATTATTATAATTCTATTTTCAATAAAAATTAAATTGGTAATTTTTATTTTATTTCATACATAAAAATCGATTTCATATATGGCCGATAAGATATGGCCCAATGGCTAGAACGCTTACATCTACATTTCAGGAAGTATGCCCAATTGTCAAATTTCAACGAAATTCTGTGACACGTGAGTCCACCAATCCGTATTGGAACAGCGTATTTGGGTATGCCTCCTTAAAGGGATAGGAGAACTTAGCCCAGTCGTAGGAAACGTACAGGCTGTACATTGTATAAGATATATAATATAGGGACCGTTAGTCCGATTACCATAAAAGTTTTCATGAAGAAGATTTAGCAGTTGCGACACATCAACTTCTTTACTGTTTACTTACTGTTTACTACCTACTTATCAATTAGTATACGGAGTGGACACCGTTCGCCGTCTTGTGCAGATATCATATATAAGTTATGTTTTATTATTATTTTATCGCGTATAATAATATTTCATAATTAACTAGACATAAATTTATCTTTTCAGAGTATAAATTATGACTGGAAAAAAGAGTTGGTATTTCTTAGAATGAAGCAAACTTGAATTTCAAGAATAGGCTACTTTTTTGCCTAGCACATAACAACCAACTCCCTAACACACCAGCGAATCCGTGGTTGACAACTTGTATTAAATATGTTATATTACTTCAGCGTTCGCATATTAACTACGACTTGTCTTATAATTTTGACGAACTTTGTGAAATACGAGCGCAATTTTAGTGTATTGATTTATTTATAAGGCTACAGTATCGAGCCATTTTTGAGACTTTTCATTTATAATGCTTCAAAGGCCTCCCTGTGCTTAAAGTACACGTCGAGTCGCTATCGAAGCCGATGTTCAAAAGATTTTTTATCAAGTAATTCTTACTTGCGCCTCAAAGCTTGGTAATTGACGGCGACTTACACTTTCATGGCCCGAAAGAAAGTCGTTCCTGTGCTTGAACTTTATATATTCTTATAGAATTATTAGTTTTTATTTGTTTCGCTCAAACTTGATACTGATTATTATTAACCTACATTTTTGGTTATTCTTCGATGTATAAGGCCGTTGTTTATCATCAATATTTTCGTAGTATTTAACTTACGAGGTAAAACTTCTGTGGACAATGTAACATATTATCCAACCCGTTTTAAACGTAACGTAACTTACGATAACGTAAAGCTCGCCAACTTTTTTTTTTGTTAAATATATGAAATTTCATATTCAGTTCCATAAAATATTTTAAAGATATTACCGTGTGTATATACCGATAATAATTCCATATTGTAACAATGAGGAATCCTGCGTACCATTTTGGCTGTTCATATGTCTATGCGTACCTTTTATGGTACATTTATTTATTTATTTATTTATTGTAAAAAGTTACACCATCGACTTATCACTAAAAACTTAAAAAAATAAAATATTTAATATGGGTAACATTCGAGGTGATATATCTTTATAGGTGTAAACAACATTGACTCTATGTGTTTATTCAATTAATATTGCTTAACAGAACAAAAATACGAAGTATCTAATTTAAATATGTTATTTAGGATGGAAGTTAAAGCGATACTTAATACAACTTAACTTTCTCATCTCATAATCTTTGTCTAACGGAAACATTGAGAAGTTAACCCGAAGATTAATTCAAGGATAAAATTTTCAATTTGTAATTTCCCTTCAATAAAAGTTTTAACGACTCCGACTAACTACGAAATTCTAGTTTACCTTTGTATATATTAATATTTCGAAATAGTATCAGAGATAGATTGCTTAAAATTTAAGCTAAAATTAGTTTTATTAGGTTGTGCTATAATTTTATTACAAATACAAACGACTCATTATATTTTAATAGTAGCTTTATGTGATTAATTCATCATATTGTGATATGTATGAACTTATATTTTAAATGCGAAAGTGACTTTTTAGTCATTCTTTATGCCTGGAACACTCAACTCATTAGAGTATATAGTACCCTTTCCTTATAAACGGGCCAAGTAAAACATTGTTTTGGAAAAAAATAAACTGGGAGAAACCTTTAAAAAACCATCCGTCTCGTAAATAATTTTTACAGGATACATTTATATAAGTATCTGAATATATCTGTTATGTTATGCACAGAGACCAAAGGTATTTTAATTATAGTAAGGTCTTATGTGTCTTTTTATTTGAACAACAAATATAGACCTTAAATCTGCTCTGATTTTATATCGCGTAACTCAATAGTGAGTGTACTAATTATACTAAACATACTATTAATCATTTTATTCAATTCATAATGAGTGGCACTTTTACATAAGCAATAGAACAACTTAAGTCTATATATACGCCCTAAAAAGATTTGTTCATACGTACATACGACTATTAGCAAATGTAATTAATTTGACAAGTTGTCAGAGCAGTATCGGGAGTAACATCAGGGCGAGCTATTAATAAACATGTCATGTCAACGTGTTTTATTGGGTTCAGTGAGAGATTTCTAAAAACGCTACAATCATATTACGGATCTCGATTCTCCTGTCAAACTTTTATTATATAAAAGATTATTATCCTGTGTATTACAATTGAGGTATTTCTTTTAGTACAGAACCAATGGTTGGTTATTTATTTGTAGCTTGAGCTTGTTTACTGTACGTTAATATAGCTCAAGGCGATGCGCTATGCGAAGTACGACCACACGAGCATATTGCGCTTTGTAAATTTAAAAATACTTGCAGTTTATTATTAATATTTATTACAGACTTATGTTATTTATCAGGGAATGCTCGATATAACGACGAGGACTACGGTTTCCATCGTAAAATAGCGGAAGCGTGGAAAATGTATCGTAGTGATTCCGACACATGTGTCGCCAAAAGCTGGGTCCAGATATGTAGGTACAATATTTCCGATGCGATCACCGTATCATTTATAGGATGGTATAACACTACAGCTCCATAGGTCCTGGGTTCAAATCTCAGATCAGGCCGATAGATAGTTATTGAGCCGATTATCAATTGATAAATTCTCAATAACAGCTCAGGCATTGAAAGTTGGAAGTGGACTTTTTCATTTCGTGTCAAATTCCCTGTCTTATCATGCTATGAGAGCTACTTGAACTGACAAAATAATAATAATTATTATTATTATAAGTTGCATAATTGGCTGAATTACCTTGAAATTGGCGCGCAGTTGGCGAGATTGGACAGAACGACATCATCATCAGCATCTTTCTTCAAACATCAAGCTTCGTATTTCATTGATGCCTTTATAGTATAGCATTGTTAAGCAACTAGCTATAATAATTAGACGTTTAAGACGTTAAAGGTTTAGTATATTAAAGGTATAAGAGTTTTCTTAGTAGAGGAGTGTAAAAATATCAGAGAGATTTACAGGCTCTAATGAGACCTCTACTACTTGAGGGAATGGTTTGGAGCACGTTTCGGCATATTACATCATTACGAATTGATGGATATTCAGTAGCAGATTTTTATTTGAAGTTATCCTCCAGATGATCTTGCATGGCCTAACAGCGAGATGAAATATAAAAACCTCTTACGCAAATTCAGGTTTGAGCCGACAATGTTCAGTTAAGATTTAAATGCTTAACACTTCATCTCACTTGATCTTACAACTATGTCTGTATGTAGAAATGCATAATTGGAACATAATTTAAATCGGTTTATTTTAAATAATTTTGATAGATTAAATTTTCCCTGTTGATTTTTTTCATACGACAAAATTATTGAAAACTTAAATATTAAATTATCTTGTACATTTACACGACAAGTTAGCCATTCCATCCAAAGCTACCGTAGTTATTATTCATTACTAGAATTTCTAAGTACTTAATTCTACTGATATCCGGTGATATAATTGTATCCGTTATTAATATAAAGTTATTTACATTGAAGAGAAACTCGGTGATACAAATTTGGGCTTGGCAACAACTTCAAAAAAGCTTTGTATCAAGGTCTTAATAAAATTAATACTAAAAATTAAATTTTTACTTCGACGCATTTACACAAGAGGAGCATAAACTTATTGAACTTATTATTATATTTGTTACAGCTCTGCTTCTTTAGGTCCAAGTGTAATCTTAAAACCATTCTCTTTTTTATGGTATAGGTTGACAGACGAGCATACCACCACCTGATGGTAAGTGATCACCACCACGTATAGACAATGGCGCCATAAGAAATATTAACCATTCCTTGCATTATCAATGCGCAACCAACCCTGGGAACTAAGATGTTATGTCCCTTGTGCCTGTACACTGGCTCACTCATCCTTCAAACCGGAACACAATTATCAAAGTGAAGTTTGTGGCGGTAGAATATCTGATACGTGGATGGTACCTACCCAGACGGGCTTGCACGAAGCCCTACCACCAAGTGTTTTTTTTTTTCAATAAATTGTGAAATACACAAATTCGTCACATATATAATGTGCAACTATTTCCGCCTCCAACTCACGCTACAAAAATATTGTATAATACGAACTAATTAAGATGTTACCGATAAACAATTTTGCTCGTAGGATATCCTTTGACTTTAATCAATTTAATTAAGTTTTTTTTTGCTAGTATATATTATGTTGTGGCCTCGAAATTATGTTAATGATTATATAATAACGTCTTTATTGCGATGAGGGGACCGTTACTTAATTACATTTTAGCATTGAATTATCTCACCTTAATGTTATTAAATTTATGTCGTTTCTAATTTTAGAAATTGTATGTTGACATAATATATATTTATTAGCCTTAAAATAAATTATTTAGTCTATTGATAATATTAAGTTATTACACAGAACACAAATAAAAAACATGGCTTGTGTATATTTGTTTTTTTTTTTAATACTGGCAACACATTATTATGTATTAAAAAAAAGTTTCACTGGAACTCAAAAACACTTGAATATGAAAAGTATATACTATTCTACTATACTTTTCTCTCACACCAGGTTGTACGTTAATAATACTCTGATAAAAACCTTCAAGCACGTGCCAACAAAAACCGTGCAAAGTATGAACTCGGTTGAAAAATACCTGAAAGAATTATACCACTATCAAACGTCAATATTTATTTGAAGCCAATGCTCCGCGACATTTTCTCTTATTAAACAGTATCTGGATGTTACGTTATATAGTCTTGATATAATAATGTCAATAAATGACCTAATTAAATTTAAAAGTTGTATAGGTTCGTATAAGTAAAGTAAAAATAACAGCCTGTAAATTTCCTACTGCTGGGATAAAGCCTCCTCTTCCATTACGGAGAGGGTTTGGAACATATTCCACCACGCTGTTCCAATGCGGGTTGGTGGAATGCACATGTGGCAGAATTTCGATGAAATTAGACTTTTCTTTCAGGTAAGATGAACTTGGACAACGCTGTCCACGTTGCATTCACGGGGTTTTAAATATATACATCCAAAATGGAGATCTTTACATTCAAATAAAAGAGATAAGTACGTTTTTTTTTTAAATTCATATAACTTTTTAAGAAAAAGTTAAAATATAACACCTAAATTTGTTAAAGTTAGTTAGATGTTTTTCAACCTATAACACAAGCTATACATTGCTGTAATCAAAATAAAATCAATATAAAACGTTTCATCCGATAATTTTTTTTATGCTAAACGATTTTCAAACTCATTATTATGTTAATTAAGTTTATAAAGCAGATTATATAGAAAACTTTCTTAAATAATAATTGTCGATTGGCATTCTAGCCGCTGTCCTTCCATTCTATTCACTGTTATTTGGCAAAGATTTAAAAAAATAAGTGCGTTACAATGACCCACATACAAATTGAAGGCCGCTAAAATGTCAACAGGACCTTTGCGATGAGAATCAGAGTAACTGTTCACAGATTATAAAACCGCCTCTACACTGCGCTGTTTCATAACATGCTCTTATTAGCATAGCAGCACACATAGATATTTAAATGCACGTGTGATGAAAAGATTGTATGAAAACAAATAAGATATTTTCTTAGGTAATAAAAATATATCGAGTTATTAAATCAATAGAAATATTTTTTTTTATAAAATGAATAACTATTTAAGCATTCACTGTTGACCCAAAAGTCGAACTAAACGATTTGTCAGCTCGTTTTTGGTAAGAGTCTCTAAGATTTGAAACGACCTGCCTGCGTCAATTTTTCGTGATAAGTTGAATTCTGGAGCCTTTAAGAGTAGAGTGAACAGGTTTCTTTTGGATGGGCGTGTACCACCTTCGTCTTTATCTACACTTTCGATCGGGTGAGATGGAAGACCTATTCCATATAAATATATAAAAAAAAAGCATAGACGTTATTCTACAAAAATAATGGCTTCATTTAATCAACTAGTAACGAATACAAAATTAATGATCCCACTAGCAAAAACTTAAGTACTTATCTACTACTACTACTTATCTTATAGAAACATAGACATCGTATAGCATTACAAGTAGGCTTTTTAGATCAGGAATCAAAATTTATTCTGAAGCAATAAGTAATAAAGCGAAATAACTCCACTGAGTAAGTCAATAATTCAGGCCAATAAATTTTATTGAAGGCGCCACAGATGTATTTCGTATTTACTTGAAAATAAACGTTCACTTGTGATACTAAATTAACAATTGAAATTCAAAAGACAAACGAAAAATGCTCGATGCAGCTCATTTCAAAAGACATGTTTATTTAACGTATTAATATTTTAAAAATTTGCAGCGTATTTATCAAAGATTGGCCTCGTTTAAAACCACGATATTGAATATGATTTGACTTTTATCTAACGTTTCGTACCACTAATTAAAATAAATTGTATAAAAAAATCGAATAAGTATATTGAGAGAGCCACTCACATTAGGCGACTTGCCAAATAAATAATTTGAACTACTTATTCAGGAAAGCTGTGGTTTATAACGAAATTGTATTTTACCCTAGAGATAAATAAAATTTACATTCTTTAAAACTAACAACAACGACAGCCTGTAAATTTTCCCACAGCTGGGCTAAGGCCTCTTCTCCCTTTCAGGAGAAGGTTTGGAACATAGTCCACCAGGCTTTTGAAATGCGGGTTGTTGGTATACACAGGTGGCAGAATTTCTGTGAATTAGACACATGCAGGTTTCCTCACGATGTTTTCCTTTACCGTCGAGCGCGAGATGAATTATAAACATAAATTAAGCATGTCAATAGTGGTGCTTGATTTGAACCCGCTATTATCGGTTAAGATGCACGCGTTCTAATCACTGGGCCATCTAGGCTAATAAAAATTAAACTTAATTCAATAATAATCATAATAATTTTTTGTTTGGTTTTTGTTTACTTCACATACACCTAGCTAATTCCCAAACATTATAAATTATACTTACCTATATCATATAATTTTCTCTTTTAATAATGCAACCATGCAAAGCCAATGTTGCTAGTGTTAAATAAATGTGCCTACCATAAAAATAAATCACCCTATCTGTCTTTACACGAAACAAATCCTTTGGCCTAAGTGATCTCAATACTTTTACCGAACAATCTCCAAACAAAGTCCCTACAATTTCTCAAACTTATAAAACAAAAAGAATTTTAACAATTTAAAGAAAGGAACTTTTCATACTTTGAATAATAATTACCAAGAGTTAACTTCCTCAATAACGTTACAAATAAATCATCAATTAATTAATCGTTTAGTTACTTAATATGTAATATGCATTTATATTAACACTATTTGTAGTATCGTACAAATATCTTTCGTAATCCAATTTGCATTGTATTGCGTAAAACACGCCCCATTGTCTCCGATGGAGCAATCCTGACGTCAAAACGATCTAGTCTTGAAAGCTCTTCCTTGTTATAAACATTAAATAAGTAAACAATGTAATACTATTGTATTAGATAAGGTAATATTCATTGTCATATTTAAAAAGATAATTAAATCATTAACAAAAGGAAGAACAGCTGCGATTAAGGCCACGTAGACCATTAATATTATGTCACTTTTTATTACGAGAATTATATTATATTGTGAAGAGATATACATAACATATTTTATGTGTATTAATAAAAACTGTCATAAGTCTTTTAAAGGGTTATAATGTAAGTATTTCGCTTTATAATATCTAGTAATATATTTCGATTGTATAATAATAGCAAAATATTAATCTACATTTCTTTATTTTAATAATAATTGACAACGATAATTGATATATTTCAAACGATATCACTTAAATAACTCAGTCATCGTGAAATCTGTGTAATTTTATCTAGCATATCTCAACAGCTTAAGAGTCATAAAATATCTTAATGACAGGTAAAACTATCATACCATAGATTTTGCAATGATTCGCTACAGACATAATTCATTCTTATTACGGTCTCGGTTTCTTAAAGATGAAATGATATTTAATTATTTTAGTAATATTTGTATTCATGTATCCCTAGTAACACCTAATGGGTCCAACCTAGACCACACGAACACACTTTAAAAAATCATCAAAATTGGCCAGCCTTTTCGGCGGAGTTCAGTAATACGCCGCTTTAAAACATTATCTCATTTTAAAAATGTTTGTATCAACCAAGATGATTTTATTCGAGACGAAATTTGCATGAGTAATGTGCATGTACACAACATCGTAAACAATGTAAAGAATTTTTTTATACCCAAATAAATTGAAACTCAGTGGACCTTGCATCAGAACTCGTAACCTTCAGTTGAAATCAGCTTGTTTTATCCAATGTGTTATAACGGTTCCACACAGTAACAGGAAGCAAAAAAAAACACAAGTATGTCCGTTTTTAAAATATTTATACCAAAAATAACATTCAAACAAATAATATCCTACGTCTAATAAATTAAAACTACATTAAAACGACTATTCAATAATACTTCAACTACTTAATATAAAAATTGTTTCATTGTTCTTGAAAACACTACTTAACAATGGAAACAAAATAAAATTGTATTTACAAGGCTTACTGTCTTGAATACCATGTCATTAAGCTATTAATATATACAGCAGTCTTTGTTACAACAGATTGATTCTAAGTTACAATGTTGTGTATGACCGACAAACAATTTGTCATAAAAAGGTTAAGGTTATATATGTCATTCGAATTGCAATCCCATATGACATTATGTAATTGTCCATTATATTTTATTTCTATCACACGTGTTGATACTTTTATATATCATACCACAAATACCTTTGAAAGTTAACGAGTGTTATATGTTATAATTTTTTTCTTGTTTTTATAATTTTGTCATTCGATTAAGCTGTAAAGAATGTAAAAGCATTTTTAAAGCACAAAGAATCGTTGGAAACCCTCTCTTCTCATTTTGCACCATAGAAAAGTAGTAAATAATTAAAAATTTTTAAATTTCAGTTCCCATCATTGACGGCATTAGAAATGATGACATATCTTACAATGCATATAGGAGACATTGGTAAAATAATTATGCCTTCTCCGCCACAAATAAATTAAAATAAGCAGTGCTACTTTTTTGTATTCCAGTGTAATTATTATTAATCTACCAAATAATTTTAAATTAAAAAGCTTTAGGATTTTTTCAATAAACTAAATAATATTTTTATTGCTTTGTTATATTAACAAGTACTTTATAATTTTAAAATTTTCTGCATGTTCATATTGAATATTAGAATTGACCTCCCTTGCTTGCTTTTCATTGCTAAAAATAATTATTCTTTTAATTAGGCAGTATAAAAGTAAATCTTTACTTGAGTTATTTCGTTGATCATAGTTCGTTCTACAAATAAGTTTAATCTCATAATTAATATTAATAAACCATACTTAAATTTTATTATTTGTTCCTACTACTTAAATACTAAAGAGCAATTTTGCGTAATTAATTAATATTGAAGTTGGTTTTGCAATAATAGTTTCATTTCACTATAATTATTTCATAAGTAACTTAAATGTATCTAAAATAAGATTCGTACATCATTATTCTGCGAGGTAATCGTTTTTCCAAGGCCATCTTTATAATCAAATGTTACCCCACGGTGGATAATTTATTCTACTATACCATTCTATGGCTTAGAAATTTTATCGTAACTGTTTTTTTAATTAGTCATATTTTATATGGTTTTTGAATAACTAGTAACTCACCAATTTATCTCTTTTTACTAAATGTATATACACGCTACATATATCTAAATAACATTTTTTACACTTTTTGTCTGTCTGTTGGTTTGTTCTGGCTAATCTTTGGAACGACTGGAGCGATTTTGACGGGACTTTCACTGGCAGATAGCTCATGTAATAAGGAGTAACTTTAATTTCAGAATTATATATAAAATAATAATAAAAACAAGCTGCAACGTTCAAATACTATCCAGTACCGTACGAAGCCCTCACGCATGCCACTACTCCCCTGTCACTAGTTTACAATACAAGTAAATATTTTAATTCGTGTAATGTTTGGATACAATAAATAGTGCACAACAATATTTGGACAATATATTACACTGATTAGATAAGTAACAACTTCTCTTGATTTTAGTTGGTTTGGAAAGGTCCATACTGCTCCACTCAGGATTAGTATTAGATTTATTTTCAACCGACTTCCAAAAGGAGGAGGTTATCAATTCGTCTGTATTTTTTTTTTTTTTTTTTTTATGTTTGTTACCTCATAACTTTTCACTGGGTGGACCGATTTTGATAATTTTTTTTTTTGTTTGAAAGGTAGTGCTTCCCGTGGGTTCCCATTTTTTTTATTTTTTTTTCCGATGATGGTATCCATGTGAAAACGACATAAGTTTTAAATTTGCATTACGTATATGCGCGACAAATAGGTGAATAACTGAAAATCACGTTAACCAATTTTGATAATTCTTTTTTTATTATAAAATATATACTTCAAGGATAATTTGGTGAAAGTTTGGTAAGGTTCTGAGCACAGGATCCATGACAAAGTAACGGAACGGAAGGGAACGGAACAATTCTGAGGAGCACGTTAGCGATACTCGGTCGAATCTTTTATTTATAGGTTATTTGGATATTTGAGTCACCTTCCGTAATGTGGTTATGTTTATGTAATTATCATAGTTGAATATTATAATCAACTAGCTACCCACCCCGGCTTCGCACGGGTGCAATACTGATACTAAATATACTACAGAATTTGTTTATATACGACATCACATCGCAAACTTCTAAAATTATCAGTGTTTCTTTACTATATTGTTCATGTATTATATACACAAACCTTCCCCTTGAACCACACTATCTTTTAAAAAAAACCGCATCAAAATCCGTTGCGTAGATTTAAAGATATAGGGACAGAGAAAGCGACTTTGTTTTATACTATGTAGTGATGGAACTCCTATACGGCTCGCAGTTAGGGTGCGATATGGGGCAGAATTTCTTACTATCTTTAATCAAATTTTGTGTATGTGATGTGATGTCATATGATGTACGAAATATAGTTGGTCTTTTTCAAAGTTTCTTTGCTGAGTTCGATTACAGCTCTTTCGAGGGATCCTTGTAGTTTACGCCGCGTGACGTATTAAATCCGCATTTTCGAAAGTCTATTTTTGCTTTATTCGCAAGTTTCATTTGAAATTGTCCTCGAAGTAGATTCTGACTCATATAAACGGAACGCTTAATCTATCCATATTAAAAAAAATTAGTTAGTCAACATCAGCTTTACTTAAAAGCAAAAAATAAATAAAATTTTAACAAAAAGAAAAACCGACTTCAAACAAAACACTATTTTAAAACAAATGAATATGCACGAAAAAGTAATAAAAATAATTGCGTATTCAACATATTTTTTAGGAGTCTTCCTAAGTTAAATGAAATGAAAAATATTAGACTACTTAAAAGTCGATTAACGATTATATCATGTAGTTATAATTATTGTTATATTTGGAGTCGGTGTCAGGTGTCAGGTATTTAGATAATACTATCGCTTTCGTCGAGATTTTTCCTTCACCACTCGAACCCCATTGCCATAACATAAAACTAATTAGTGCTTGCAGAGTTTAATCTCAATTTTCACGTATTTTTTTATTATTAAATTTCAATTTCAATATTAAAAATAACAATAAAATATGTTAAAAATGATGTGGTTAGTTAATTTGGGCTAACACAAAATCCAATCCGAGACCTATGAATATTTAGCCATACAAGTTAGCTACTAAACCAACACGTTAAAATAAAACAAGTGTATACATATAAGCCATATCAAAAACGCAATTACTTTGTCTCAGTAAGATTCGACGTAAAAAAACTCGTTGTGATTCGACATCGGCTGGCACTTACCATTCCATGTTTTATTGATGCGTCGAAGAACTGAACCGCATTAAACTTTCATTGCTTTATCAAAGTGTTATGTATAAATGTGATTGTATAACAAGGGATAACGATCTAGGCTTGACTCTATCGTCAAGGAAAACAATAACATTACATAAAAACGCTGTGCTGAGATGATCCAATGATTAGAGCGCGTAAATCTTAAAGCGGGTTCAGACCCAGGCAAGCACCACTGAATATTCATGTCCTTATGTTTATAATTCATCTTAATGTTGGTGGTGAAGGAAAACATCCTGAGGAAAACTAATGTCTAATTTCAATGAAATTCTGGCACATGTGAATCTATTAACCCGCATTGGAGCAGCGCGATGGAATATGTTCCGAACCTTCTCCACAAAGGAAGGGTCTTAGCCCAGCTGTGGGAAATTTACAGGCTGTTACTATTAGATAAAAATTAATATTTATATTGCAAGTGAATATTCATCCTTCACTAGCTAATGTTAGTGGTTCCATCATCAAAAAAGGACGCTAATGTCTGAAATAAAAGCATTTATTTTCGATTATTGATCTATCAGATTAAACTTTTATGGATTCTTTTAATCAGATTGTTTTAGTTATCATATATAAAATATCAATTTGAAATCAACATTATTGGTTCATAATATATTGTATTCCTTTATTATACTGTATGAATCATCGTTAGTAACAAAACGCAAAACCTGTTCATAACTAATTTTCCATTTAGGTTACTCCCACACGCCTATCTAATATGCTAACGGATGCTGATACTTTATTCAGTCCATAGACATATCGCAAGTGCAAAACGCACGACGGAGCAATTCTCAAAACTCTTGCGTAAGAACCAGTATCATATCTTTATATCGCTTCAGACTACCACTAGTTTGTACCCTATGAACGATAAATGAACTGGAAGTTCTATTGTCATTATCTAAATAATAAAAAAAGATTGTCCAAAAATTTGGAAACAAAAAAAACAAAACTGCAACACTTTTTCAATTAAGAAATGAGAATGAAAATATGTTAGGAATAGTATTACATAATGAAAAGATGATTTTTTTTCCATAGCCGAGATCAATGATAACTCATGATACTTAAACTAGTTCCCAAATTTTATAGCAAGACCGCTTTTACATTTTTGGGAAGCTTGTTGATTCAAGTAAAGGTTACGGAGTTTAAGGTCTGATGACAGGTTTTAAAATATGGACATTACGTTTACAGAAAAGGGTGGAAGTTGATTGTAGACTAGATTAATTTCATACAGTTACAATGTATAAAAGCCAGACATGTACAAAAATACTCACATTCGATACTTTGATTCTGATATATGAGACAACGAATATGATTGAAAGGGTAAACGTTTAAACATATCCACTAAAAATTCTTATATAGTAAATATGTTGGTTCGTTCCATATAAAGAACAAGTCTTACAATTGTTTTTCTTTTATTACAGGTAACGATATTGTTGGTCTGGTTGGCAGTTGCCAAAGCTGGTACCATCGGATCTTACTTTACGCCTGAACCCACAAAGCCATCTGCTTACCCTGCCATCAGTAGCCCACCAAATTACAAAGCGAATCCAGAACCAGCGCCGATATATGAAAACGATGAATCGGCTCAAGAAACTCAAGTCAACTCTGTAGATAAGCAACGATATTCGTTTGGTTCTATATATAGAGATTCAATTGGTGCTCCACTTGCATATAATGCTTTATATTCTGCATCAAATTCACCGACAGTTAAAACAAATTCTGGTCCTGTTACCTATACTACACATGCTCACAGTATTCCATTTGAACTTCAAGAGAGGCCGTACACAGCATCAGATGTTCCAAAATCATCTGAGCTGCCATATAATTCTTATAATCCGATACAAAATGAAGCAATTAAAACTAGTCTAGCTTATGCCGAAGCTCCTGCGGTTTCTCACATGACATTCACGGGTCTCGGTACGACATATACATGGTAAATGTTTAAAATATTTAGTTATTATGGTATGCGCGACTGACAGTTTAATTAAGTATAAATTATATTACTGCTATGTAAAGTGCTTATTTAAGATAATTATAATGTAACGAATTATATAATTCTTCTTAAGAGTGTTTTTTATTGCAAGTAAAATGTCATCCATTTTAAATTCGTTCTAATTCATTTTAAACATAATATAATACTACGAATTCCATGAACAAGTAAGTGTTACTTTTAAGGTTACAAAAACGCGATATCTCATCATTGCATAAACTATGAACAAACGGCCTTTGAGAAAATTTTACTCACGTTCGTCTTAATGTATTGTCTCGTCAACACGTGCCTAATTTTGAGCACACAAAAGAAAACCTTCTTGTAATTGAATAAGATTTAAATTTCCTTAACATCAAGTTACTCTATATGTCAAATTGGTGTATTGTCAAACAAGTTGTTTATGTCAAACAAAGAAAAGTTAGCAACATTATGGGCTCCGTGAGTTTTAATGCAATATCGAATGCCTAGTCTAGTTTAGGCTGTATGGGGCGAGGCGGCACGATTGACCTGTCCAGGATTGCAAAACGTAACATGTGAATAAGGCGCAGTATACAATTCAATTGAATTCAATATTCAGAAATTATTTTTCATCCTAAGTCAGTTTTTTTTTTTAATTTAAAACTAGGTCAAATTATTAGCTACTTTTGTAAATACAATTAATAAATTCTGATACATAAAAAGTTAGAAATTAAATAAATCATTTCGAATATAGGACCGGTCTATCTATGAATAAAATTAGAAATAAATGTATCAATAAAATTCAATCTTAAATTTGTAATACCAAAATGGCATATTTTATGCAATTTGTTGCAGGTCAAAGTAATGAAACTTCAAATTTTTAGAATTATTTTATCACGAAAATTATATTACACTAAACATTTGTATGGTATCAGTTTTCAATATTTTCGAACATAGAAATCGACTTATCCAAATCTGAGACAATCAGACTGCTATATGCAGAACACAGCATGAACAACTGGGTTGAAATTACGTTATGAAATGAGAGTACTTAGCGAGGATTTTCCAAAATTTTAACTCTGAAGGTAATTTTTTTGGGCATGAACTATCGTCTTGAACGACAGTTTTTTGTTACAGAATTCTGTATGACTTATGTTTGTAAGGAGTCAACTAGTAAAGCGTTTCTGAAAATTCATCACCCTAATGGGAGAATTTTGGGTAAGCGATTTATATCACCTGTTTTCAATGTAGGAAATATTAGATTTGGTGTTTAAGATTCTGATTGTAAGTAAAAGACCAAAGTATGAGCATTTTTACGGTGTTAAACGACTGGTTAGTGATTAAGAATGATAGTAGGTATAATTATACATGTAGATCATATTTATACCGTTTCAGAAATTAAATTCACAAGTTACGGATAGAACGTAAGACGGAGGAAACCTCTCGAAAAGTTGACAATGCAAAATTCTATAGTGATGCAATGAATATTTAGTAATTATAATGAAACAAAATAGCTATGCAATTTATATATGTAATTTTAAAACAATGACATTAAATAGGTTCAAACCCTTAAACAAAAGCGCCACATGGGTACATTTACACAACTCAAATGAGGCTTGTCTCCGTACGGAGGTCAACTTATTTTTAAGCTAAAATAGCCATTATTACTGTGACATCAAGAGTGATTGGGACATATGTGGTTATCTGTACTGAATTACGTATTCTAACGCATATGTATCGCGTAAATTCAGCCGGACCCAAATGACTATACATGATCTTGATCGATTTATAGTATGTTACGAGCTTACATAATACTATTGAACCATATAGCCAGTGCAAACAGCCAATGACATTAATAACAATAATAATTATATATGTATAGGCGTTTGTATTTTTACAATAGGTACTTTTAAAATCGCCTTATTTTTTTAATTAATGTATAATAAAAAAATTATGAAAATTTGTATGTAATTTATTAAGTATTTAATAGTAGGTACATATATATTTAATTCAATAAATGGTTATTATAATAATAAAAAAAAACATAAGTAATATTAAATTTTGGACACCTATTTATATTAGGTACATTATTCTCCTTACTAAAATAAATAAAAATGGAAGCTATATATAATATAACTTATAGATTAAGTTCATAGCAGTTCTGTAACAATACATTATCTCATAATGAAAGTGTTTTTTTTAGTATAAAATTCTAATGATATTGTTTAATATTGTCTTATTTAATATAAAAATAATGAATAAAACAAACATTTCGCTACGTGATTTTTCTAGATCAACGAATATACAAACATTCAATTACGAAAATCACTGAATTCGAAAATTATCAATTTTTCTATGACAATGTTACCTTCACTAAAAAACAACATGTCACTACAATTATTATGTAGGTAAATATATTATATGCTTTGTTATACAATTTTTTTATTTATTTATCAACTTAATGTATTTAAAAAAAATCGTTCTTAATCAACCTATCACCCTTAAACTAATCTCACTTTCAAAAAATTACTTCAAAATATTTTACAATAAACAATATTCTGTTCTTACAAATCCAAAATATAGGTTATGTTAGATTAAATGCAATTTAATGACTAATAAAATGTTAACATCCGTAATAAGGTTCTAACGTAAGGCCTAGAACGAAACGAGCCGAGCCGGCGCACGGGGATACCTAACGAGAATGGTATAAAAGTACGCGCCTACACACTGACCGTATCACTTGCCGTACCGAGTTTAATATCATAAAATGACAGCCAAGGTAAAGACTCATGATTAGCTAAAATATTTACTTATTATTAAATAAACAGAAATATTATATTTATTTATTAAAAGAAAATTTTCATTTTCTCAAAAAATGACATAGTTTTAAATAACAGTGTAATACAACTAAACTGTAGTTTTAGTATAAATGTCGCCTAAGCTTTATTTTTGTCTTTTCAGTTCGTAGTATTCCTGTGCGCGGTTGCGACCGCCCGCGCTGGAGGTCTATACGGAGCCACTTACGGGGCTTCGTACGCCGCCCCTGTCGCCACATATGCCGCTGCTCCCGTAGCGTCGTACGCCGCTGCCCCTGTTGCCTCATACGCGACATACGCAGCAGCCCCCGTCATCAAGAGCTATGCTGCTCCTGCCATTTCAACATACGCAGCGCCCGCTGTGGCGTACTCCGCTCCCGTCGTGAAAGCTGTTGCACCCGCTGTGTCCACAGTCTCTTCATACTCCACCCACACCGCCCACGCCACACCTGTGGTGACTAAGACCATCGCTCCCTACGCAACTTATGCTGCTCCCAGCTACGCCACCACATACGCAGCTGCTCCAGTCTACAAGAGTTACGCAGCTCCCGCTATTTCATACGCCGCCCCGTCCTACTCAACCTACGCTGCTGCCCCGATCGTAAAAAGCTATGCTGCCCCAGCGGTTTCATACTCCGCTCCTCTGACCTACGCTGCCCACGCTGCCCCAGTTGCGACTTACGCTTCGGCCCCAGTGTACAAGTCAGCAGTCACATACTCAGCTGCCCCTGCGTATTCTTACGGCGGTCTTGCCGGTCACGGCTGGTGATCACTTAACCATTGTGTACAAAATTAGTTCTATGTCATGTGTATATTTATTTTTATACAACGCGAATAAAATATAAAAAATACATTTTACTTTTATTTTACACCAAAATACATTAAAAAAGATGTCTTGATAAATAATTAATTCATACAATAATTATACATTATTTTATAACAATAACGATACTACTATATTTGGATAAAAGTCATTGTGTCATTTTGAATTAAAATATATATTATTGTTTACAAACCATACAATACAAAAAAGTAAAATTAAGTGAATAATATAAAATTAGGTGAATCTAATTCAACTTGCAAGATTTGACCTGAACAAATATTGGAACTTCATCAAATCTTGTTATAATATAAGTTTCACAAATACAATTTGTTGGACGAGTTATTGAAATTAAACATTTGATTATTGTATAGAAAATTCTTAGTTTTTTAATTCAATATTAAATGTATATTTTAATAAATTAAAGGAAGAAATTTTTACTCTGATGAAACAGATCGTAAAATTTGCATGCAAGTGAAAAAGTTGCTAACTAAAACTATTTTACAGGATATCTGGTTGAATCATATTGAGCTTTATGAAAAAGTATGCAAATTTTTTTAATACATTTTAATACTGGAGATTGATATATACAAATAGCGCTACTGCACTTTTAAATATCACATATATAATCTTGGTGTCCTGAATTCGGATAACGGGTGGTAATAATAAAATAATAAATACTGACATTGACAGGAAAGTCGACAGCTGGGATCTTTTTTAGAAGTAGGCAGTATATTATATACAGACATTCCTTTATATTGCAAAGCTCGTAAAACTCTAATGAACTCTTAGTTGATTATGAGAAAAGGAGGATTGAGTGCAGTTTTCGCTTCGTGCTATAATATGTCTTGCATAGTGCACTAGTCTCCCTTGAGATTGCTCGCCGTGGCATAAAATAGTCATGAAATCATCCTATTATGTATAATTAATATCGCGTATAATGGACAAAAATTAACGTGCTAATACTAATTTCCTAATTTTAATAATAGGGAATGTCTCTTGTCTTGTAAGCTCTGTTACAGTATAGTGTTATGTTTATTTTAATAATTTCATCACAATTTCTTAATACTCGCTTTCGTCGCCAGTTTTTCCGATCTGATACGACTTGGGAACCTTTAAGAAAAGAGCGTACTTTTTCCGTACCGTTAAAGCCGGCAACGTACCCGGTGTTGTAGATGTCCATTGGCAGTGGTAATCATTTTCCATCAGGTAAGCCTCCTACTTGCGTCCCATCTTTAACACAATTAAACATCTTTGTTTACTTTGTTGGTGGCTTATTGATGATATAGGGTTAAGCTGTTAATCGTTCTTACTGACAACTTACTAATTTATAAGATGGCCTTTTTTCATTTCGCTTACCTAATAAACATTGCGTTAAACACGGTATGGTTTTTAAAAAATTGTTGTTGCTGTAATATGTAATTTTGTAATAATCCAATTATATATTAATAGCATTGGAATATATTTCAAACAATAATGTCATATAACCACCAAAATGAATTAATTTCTTCAATTTATTATTGTTCTTTAAAATTTCCATACTAATAATTCGTAGGTACTGATATGGTTTGTACTGAAAAACAATTATTATTTTCGTTAAATAAAGCAAGGATCTTTTTGATTTAATCTTGTATAATGTCAAATCTTAACCTTAATACAATAATGTTCAGTTCCCATGAGTGGTACCTTATTTCTATGTACTCGTACACCTATAGTCTTTTCGATGTCCTTGTTAATGGAACAATTATCATGGCGATCGATTGAATGATATAGAAGAACATTTAACATACTGAATGAGTATTGTGATGTAATAAAGTATTAGAACTGACTCCATGGTTTTTTTTTATTATTAGTTTTGAATTATCTGTCAAATGGCATTCTGTTGAATTCCAATAATCTCAAACAAATACAACAATATCCGTTTTTTGTATATAAGCATATAAAAGCAATTGTTTTTCATAATAATAAAAAAACAGTTTTAATTGCGTAATATTTGATTTGATTTTATCTATAAACATAAATGTAATTAGCTATTTGACTGGTTTTTAAAATCCATTTTGTATTATTTAGTAGAAGTTAAGGAACCCCGTAAAAGTTGTGTTTTTTATTTCTAGTACATATTTGCCGAAAAATATCATATTAAAAATTCCATATAATAGCTCGCAAAAACGCTACTTGGACAATATGGCTTTGCAATGGGCTCAGTGACGTCACTTTTCTGTATTTTAATCTGTTGTACATATAGTAGAAAAGCAAAGTTTACAAGAAAGTGACTTCATCATTAGCCCGGCAAATCAGGAGCATTATGTGTCACGTGACCATCGTTTGAAAATTTGCATTTTTTATTATGGGTTTTTTAAAAATTAAGTATTCTTTTCAACTTTCGTTGGTAAATAACCATATTTAAACATTTTTCGCATTGTCAAATAGCCTATTATGATCGTGTTATTATTATGAATCTTTATTGTTGTACTATTGTCATTTCTGCTAGTGATCCTAGGAATAAATAAACAAAACAAATCCGAACAACAGGAAAAAAAAATTGGTTTAGAAATTGTAAGCGTAAGAGTCTGTCTTATCGTTATCACTTATAGCGATCTCTCACTGAACACTCTCGATGATACAAAAGAAGTTCCCACTTGTTACCAATAAGTACAAACAAACTACGACAAGAGAAAACGCTTTTCTTAATAACTTAGTTACTGTGCTTGGTTTTTGAATTAAACAAATTTTATAAAATGTTGATATTGATTTAGATGATTTTTTTGTTTTGTTTTTCGTTATTCTATTAAGATATTTTTATATTTATTAGTTGTATTAATTATATAATTGTATATATTAATGAATATAAATATGAAACCAAGTTTGGAAACTAAGTTATTAAGAAAAATGTCTATCTCTTAGGGATAAGCCATAATATCATTTTTATCCTGTACTTCTTATGAGAAATAATGGCTTTTTCCAAAGCGATTTTAAGTAAAATAGATTAATGCTATTCAATCCAATTAAGTGACTACCTTAAACACATCATTCATTTAATAAAATCAATATGACGTTCTACAGCAATTATTTTAAATCAATATTTTCGAAGATTACAAAAATTACGGGACAAAGCCGTTTATACTGCCTAATGACAAGAAGCTGCAAACGTATTGAACCTTGCTAGTTTAAACATAATAGCAAAACCTTCCTCAAAGTTAATTTAAAATAAAAAAACAAATAACATGTTCAAAGTCCACAAAAATAAAACATAAAATAGTACTTGGAACACATTTTTCATTTTGATGATATTTAATTAATTATTTATTTTCCATTAAATAATCATTTAATTGGAAAATTATAGCTACAAATAAATCTATATAATTTAATTTAGATGATTTCTTATAATTTCCGGAGGCGTTACACCTTGACACTGAAATAAAAAAACGCCTGCAGCGATGGGTCGAGCTGTGAATAAACAATGTAATACCAGTTCTCACTAACCATATAAAAGCATCTTGCAATTGATACGAAATTCATTCCAACGACATCAACTGAAACAAACAAACATGTACTCAAAGGTACGAATATAAATAAGCCATTTTTAATAATAATAATGTAAGGAATCTATATATGTATGTGAATTATTTTTGTAATTAATTTAATAACAATCATTGATTCGTAATATTAACTCTTTCTAAATACTATGTTGTTATCTTCAAATAATGTTTTTGCACGGGTGATAACTTACTTAGTGACTTTTTATAACAAACACATTTCATTTCCAGGTGGTAATTTTCTTGTGCGCTGCGGGCATCGCCTCCGCCGGCAATCTTCTTCACGCCGCGCCGTTGACGTACAGCGCACCTGTTTCTTCGGTTTCCTATTCTTCACATACTACAGGCCACGCTGCCCCCATCGCAACATACGCCGCTGCACCAGTTGTCACTAAAACAATTTCTCCAGCTGTATCTTACCAGACCATCTCAACTCACTCCGCACCTGCAATCGCCTATTCGTCACTTGCCCACGGCTCTCCTATCGCGTATGCAGCAAGACCAGTCACCACTTATGCTGCATCTCCCGCTGTGTACTCTTCAGTAGCGCATGCCGCTCCCGTTGCGTATGCATCTGGTCCCATCATCAGCAAAACCTTGGCCTCTCCTGCTGTATCCTATTCGTCACCTCTGACCTACGCGTCCAGCCCAGTTTTGACTAAGACTTACGCAGCTCCGGCTCTAACCACATATGCTGCTGCTGCTCCTGCCATCTCAACTTACGCCGCGGCCCCCGTTCTCAAATCTGCCGTCACTTACTCCTCAGCCCCTGCCGTTTCTCATGTCACCTACACCGGCTTGGGAGCGAGCTACGGATGGTAAATGATCATTGGTTAACAACGATAATTTATTTTATTATAATAAAATATTCTAAACGTTATCTATTGTTTTTCATTATAATCCTCATCAGGGACATCTTAAATATTAGGTTGGGGAAAAAGTCTTTTCGCATATAGTATGTATGAACTTGTAATAAAATTTCTTTGGCTATACCATTTGTATCTGGCTGGTTTTGGTATCATTAAAAAGTTTTAATTTTAAAGAAGGCACTTCCAAATTCAAATTAGGAATTTGTGTGATTTTCATTTGTTTTTGTTGTTGTTAAAATGAGTGAATCTAAAGAAGAAATTCGATACATTTTAAAATTTTACTATAAAAAAGGTAAAAATGCAACTCAAGCCGCGAAAAAAATTTGTGATGTTTATGGACCTAATGCAGTATCTGTGAGTGTAGCGCAAGTTTGGTTTAAGCGTTTTCAAGCCAGAAATTTTGATATCAAAGATGCATCTCGCTCTGGTCGCCCTGTTACGGACAATATTGATGCCATTTTTGAAAAAGTGGAGCAAGATCGGCATATTAGTAGTTACGATGTAGCTGAAGAACTGGCAATTGACCACAAAACGGTTTTGACTCATTTGAATAAAGCTGGGTACACAAAAAAGCTCGATATATGGGTGCCTCATGAACTCACTGAAAGAAACCTAATGAACCGTGTACTCATTTGTGATTCTTTATTACGACGTAATGAAACCGAACCATTTTTGAAGAAGCTGATAACTGGTGATGAAAAGTGGCTCACATACGAACGTGCGAAATAGATCGTGGTCAAAGGCCGGTCAAGCTTCACAGACTGTGGCAAAACCCGGATTAACTCGCAACAAGGTAATGCTGTGTGTATGGTGGGATTGGAAGGGCATCATTCATTATGAGCTGTTACCGCCCGGCAGGACCATCGATTCAGAACTGTATTGCGAACAATTGATGAGATTGAAGCAAGAAATTGAGAGAAAGCGGCCAGAATTGATCAACAGAAGGGGTGTGGTTTTTCACCATGACAACGCTAGACCTCACACATCTTTAGCCACTCAACAAAAATTACGAGAGTTTGGCTGGGAGGTATTAATGCATCCGCCGTATAGTCCTGACCTTGCACCTTCAGATTTTCATCTGTTTCGATCTCTGCAGAATTCCTTAGGCAGTGTCAGGTTAACATCACGAGAGGACTGCCAAAACCACTTGTCGCAGTTTTTCGATCAGAAGCCCCAAAATTTTTACAGCAATGGGATCATGTCACTACCAACAAGATGGCAAAAAGTTATGGAACAAAATGGCACCTACATACTTTAGTCAAATGTAAATAAACTATAAAAAAAACTTTTTGAATTTTCATATAAAATACGAAGAAACTTTTTCCGCAACCTATTACGTCATTAATACAATATTAAAAAAAATTCAACATTGCAAAACTTTTCTATATTGGTTATTAATTGTAAAGAAAACATGCAAAGCTATATTATGTTCTTTTTATATGAATTAATATTTATTATTTTTCTTTTAATTGGCAAATAAAAGTGTTTATAAAAAGTTTGTATATATGTCTTTAAATAGTAACTTTTACATTTATTAACTGCTTATTTTGAAGAAATAATAAAATCGGGACAACTATTTCGAATAATTTAGAATAACACAGATTCTTGTCTATAAACAATAAAATATATATATATATATATATATACCTGAGTACATAAGAATTATTTAGAGAACATTTTTTTGTGTCTATTTTGTTTGTATCCAAACAAACGATATTCGTGACAAAGCCGCACAAAGGTACAAAGTACTACACTACAAGTACAAAGTACTACTACAAATTGCTATGAACTCATATTTGATGTAAGATAAATACTACTCGTTTATCAATTGGGTATCATAAGCAGAAGCCACAGTTTTTTTTGTTATTGATTTAGACAGACAAGCAGATGGGCCATCTTATGGCATGTAATCACCGCCGTTCATAGACATTGGCGCAACAATAATTATTCTCCCATCGTCAATCAGCAATCTTGAGAACTAAGATGCTATGTAGGGATATAACTCCTTCTAAGGCATGAGTTTTTATTTTACTAGCTATTAACTCACTCACTCACCTTTCAAACCAGGACCTATACCAAAAAATATATTTTGAGATAGCATATGTAATGGCTAACTATTACGTATGAATTTAATTGGTATTATCTAAGTATTACCATTTAAACGAATACGCAAAGCCCTACCGTAGGGTTTATCTTGTTATCATTACTTGGATGTAAAGTGACAGTATGCCAAAGTCTTATTGCTGAGTTAGCTCTTATGCGGATTGGATAAACATGGGGCAATTTTTTATCTAATTCATACAGGTTACCTTACCAGGCCTTTGTTGACTACCGAGCATAATGAATTATAAGCAAATGAAAATTATGGTTTCCGTTATAACTTGACTTAGAATTTTGAACTCGCAATTTTCGATTAATTTTCATGTTTTCCACCGAGTGAGTCAAATCAGTGGATCAAAAACGTCGATCTTTCAACTCTTTCGTATCTCCAATATGCCGAAAATATTTGAACGTGGGAAAAATTGTGTAACAAGCAGCTTTAAGAGCCACAAATATGATTAGTCTAGCGACTAGATATAAGGTAGATCCCAAGTTCCTGCGATCAACCCTTAGGTCAGGCAGATAAAAATTCGTTGGGTCAGGTATCTTACGTTTAGTAACTACGGAGACTGGATGCTGGTAGTGTCTATCCTGTGCCTTGAAAAACGCTTAATGGGAATGATTACTTCCATTCGCCCAAACCGGTCAGGAGAAAATCATAGGAGTTAATATAATTATTAAGCTACACAACCAAATTAAAATGTAATGCGTTTTCTAAGTTTGAATCTAATTTAGAAGTTAAGGTTACTTTACTTTATGTAAGAATGATCAATCATAAGTTGAAACAATTTTACTTAATTTATCAAATAACAAAATTAAACTATATAGGTATATCATGTTATAAATCAGAATTGATTATAAATTTACTAGTTTTACAACGAAGGGTAAGGCTTTGTGTTCACCGATAACTCATTGCGTGACGTCATCGTCCTTTCTAAGCGACTTATTCATTTTACAATTTTTAACACATGTGTCACTTAACTCCTCCTAATTTGTGTTTGATCAGACCCAGTAGATAATTCTGACGTCAAAAGCAAATCAAATATCTTATATCACCAGCACGAAGTCGGGAAGAGCAGTCAGTATGTAGTATAGTTTTTTTTATTCATGTGACATCTAGTTTTGTTAAGAATAAGGTAAGCCCCAGAAATAGGCTACCATAAGTATGAACCCATCTCATTAAAAAGTCTTGTAAAAAGATATACATGACATAATTTTAAAAAGTAAAAGTAAATGCAATACGTTCTTGTTGTTACGTGTTACGAAAGTCGAGTACGGGTCCGATACAAGTTGAATGAATATTTTCGGTAGAGACGAGCCTTGACATTGAAACAACAGCGCCTGCGGCGACGAGCGTGTATTGAGCACATCGCAAATGTCAATACCAGTTGCTTACAACCATATAAAAGCATCTCCCAATGTTCCGAATATCATTCCAAAGTAACAACGGAACAATCAAACATGTACTCCAAGGTACAGCACTTTTTTAATATCAAAAAGAGCTCTCTCTCATTTTATTTCGTGATTTAAATTAGAAAAAAGTTTTAATTGTTTTATAACTAGCCAGTAATATTTTTAGTGAAATGTGCATTTTTTTTACCAGGTGATCGTCTTCTTGTGCGCCGCTGGCATCGCATCTGCTGGCAACCTCCTTCACGCCGCACCGGTCGCTTACAGCGCTCCAGTTTCATCTGTGTCCTACTCTTCACAAACGACTTCCCATGGTAGCCCAGTTGCTACTTACGCAGCCCACTCCGCACCTGCCATCACTACCTATTCTGCTGCTCCAGTAGTTGCTAAGGCAATTGCACCTGCAGTTTCCTACTCTTCACTGTCCCACTCTGCCCCTGTTGCATACGCAGCGAGCCCCTATGCCACCTATGCAGCCTCACCAGCTGTTTCCTACTCCTCAGTAGCTCATTCCGGTCCCGTCACTTATGCTGCTAGCCCAATTGTAACCAAGACCTTAGCCGCTCCAGCTTTGTCGTACTCTTCGGTCGCCAACCACGTTTCGCCAGTGACCTATGCTGCTAGCCCCATCGTGGCCAAGACTTACGCAGCCCCAGCCTACACTACCTACGCTGCTGCTGCTCCAGCCATTTCTACTTACGCTGCCGCTCCCGTACTTAAGTCTGCCATCTCTTACTCTTCCGCCCCAGCTGTGTCTCACGTCACCTACACCGGCTTAGGAGCTAGCTACGGCTGGTAAATAAAACAATTGTGAATACATACATAGATTATTTTATTATGTATAAATTATTGAAATGTAAATAAATGTTATAAACAGTCAATAAAAATATTAAAAGCACTATTTCTTTGTTTTTTCATAGTAGTATAAGTTCCAACGTAACTATACACTAAGACGCATTAAGATGCATAAAATATATCTTCAAATATTTGTCCTTTTGCCATCTCATGAATAAATTAGAATGCCTAACATATTGCCCTTTAGGTAACGTTTCATTTGTTATATAATGTAACACAGTTGTTTACTTTGTAAACATTTTTAAATATAGCAAAAACTTCAATTCAAAATGCATTTAAAATTGTTTCTACGCTTTTTACTTAATTTGAATAAAATTTTATAATTCAAATCTGAGAGTCCATTACAGACTAAAAAACCCATTTACTTCTAATTAAAATATGCATCTCATATGTGATTATATGAAAAAAAAACAGTGATATTGGCCATTTAATATAGATTAATATTTAAATAATATTAAAAAATACTTAATAATAACCAAAATTTATTACTGCATCAAATAATTATACAAATTTGTTTATACAGTTTGTTTTAATAAAGCCCAACAATGTTTCATACATTGAAATCCTTTAATAGAGATGTGAATAAAAATCAAATTTAATAGGGAGAAAATAAATACTTCGGAAGCTATCACCGATTTCAAATCATTTTACAACTAAAAAAGTCATTCGCGACGAGACGGGTGGCGGGATAATTGGTTGTAACAATAAAGTCTTGACTTTAGCAGTTAAAATTACACAATTTTGAATGTAACAGCTGTTCATATTTAATCTATATTTCCATAAAATAAAGGTACTGTCGACCTCCATGGTCGAGTGGTGTGTACACCGGTTTTCATAGGTACGCCACTCTGAGGTCCCGGGTTCGATTCCCGGCCGAGTCGATGTAGATTACCATTAGTTTTCTATGTTGTCTTGGGTCTGGGTGTTTGTGGTACCGTCGTTACTTCTGATTTCCATAACACAAGTGCTTCAGCTACTTACATTGGGATCAGAGTAATGTATGTGATGTTGTCTCATATTTATTTATTTATAAAAGTACGACTTAAACCAATTTTTATGTATATAAAACTCATTCATGACATAATTCTCAAATAAACTAATACATAAATAAATGGTATATCAAAACAAATATAGTGAGCAAGACTTGTTCATATGTGTAGTAATACAAATAAGTTAATGTAAAACTTTATAAATAAACAGATCTAGTTGATATATAAAGATTACATAGAATGAGATGTATCATAAATTACCCTACGATTAAAAGAACAATACTAAAAAGTTATAATACGTAATTAGAATTTTAAAAATAACTCACATCCCTATGCAGTTCTAAAATATTTTGCCCATTCTTGTAAATATAGTAATGATTCATATTATTCTTCCGAATGTTCTTAAGTTATATTACAATACAAATATTTTGATTTTTTTATTTGCTGAATTAAACTACTACTTTACATATCAAGATTGAGTGAAAGAATGCCAGTAGCAATATCCTCGTTGAATTCCAAGTTGATCCGTAATTGAGTACCTCTGGGTGAAAAACTAACCAGCCAACGTATTTATCGATTCGTGAAAAAGCTCTTTTCCATTTAAAATTGATTGATTACGTACACTATTAAAAACGTGTAAACAAATCTGTTCAGCATATTTTAACTAATTAATTACAACGCTTGATCGCCAACACTTTATTAACATATAGTTTGAAACTAGAAGTCAATTAAAATAGGACAGTGTTATGCAGAAATGGACATACACTTATAAGATGTTGAGATTTCAAATTCAAATAATTTTATATTTACAGGAAACCTGTTGAATAATGTAATATGTATATATGTAATAAATACGTATATACATAACTTTAATGTTTGGCTTATTATTTTAGAGGTTGGTATATTTCTCCATAGCTGTCAAATTTTAAAACCAAAATTTCAATTAAGATGCTGTCATGTAGGAAATAAATGAACATGCATCTATATCAAACTATTTACGTCAATCAAAACAACAACAAAGGCACGGACAATATATGTATAGAGATTTAAGTTCGAATGTATATGTATAGGAAGTCAATCTGCGAATACTGTTTAATAATTGCTAATAAATTTCATTGTTTAATTCTTGGCCTCAGTTATCAAACGGTGGCATGGAACTTGTTATGAATTAAAGTTACAAAATATAACCCACACACTCACACGTAAGGTTAAATAAAGGCTTGTCAAAAAGAATGAGCTAAGATGAGCAGCAGAACACAGGCGGATATTGTTTGATAATCAGAATATTAATTCTACTGTAGTATATTATATACATAAGTCGGGTAGACTAAGTAAGTTCTAAAAACCTATTTTTATTATTTTCATAGATTGTGAAGTGAAGATAAACAGATAAAAGTATAAACGAATTTTAGTAAATTTGATTGAACGATTGATGAATAAAAAAGCTTACACATGTGATGTTTTAAACGTGTTTATTCGTACCAGTGATTGTTCCTTGGTCGGCATTCAAAATATAAGATACATTCTTATGATAGGAAATGAAATTCAACGGGACGACCTTGTCATTGTTACAATAAAAAAAAACAAATGTCAAAAGAAGCAACATTATTTTTGACATGTGTCAATGGTATAAACATAAATGGTGTTCCATTTAATGTATGTGAGCGTGTCAAACGTACGGTAGAATATATAAGTAATGTATCTGGAATTAATATTTTATCAAACTATGAGCTATCTGTACTCCTTATCCATTATGAACTCCTACGTCATAAAATGTTATGAAAAATGTAAGAAAAATTTATATCACGTATCACTTTGGTAGACCTACTAAGATAATTGAGGTTTTATTTTTCTCAAATGAGACTTAAGACGTATTGAAAATAACAAAACTAATTTTAAAAGAATCATTTTGTATACGGGAAAAGGTTAAATAATACATATGTTTATATGAAATTAATTTTTGTTTATTTAATTTTAAAATGGTTGCCCATAACATCATTAATAATTAATCAACACTTTTATATTTAATTAGATATACATATAATAGTTGGTATATATTTACAAAAAGTTTGCTTATTCGTTAATTTACCATCCGTGGCCGCCTCCGTAACCGTAAGAAACTGCAGGTGCAGCGGCATATGAGAAAGTAGGGGCCGCTGCGGCATATGAGATGGCAGGAGCAGCCGCGGCATATGAGAAGGCAGGAGCAGCAGCATATGTGGCTACTGGTGCTGCGTGAGTAGCCAATGAGGCGTACGATATAGAAGGAGCATAGGAGCGCGCCACGGGAGCGTAACTAGAGATAGCTGGCACCGAATAAGTTCTTGTTACAACGGGAGCAGCAGCGTAGCGAGTTATTACTGGCGCAGCAGCCGCGTATGTCTTAGTAACAACCGGAGCAGCATACGACCTTACGAGAGGAGCAGCGTAGGACTTCGTAATAACAGGTGCAGCGGCAGCATATGCTACTGGGCTAGTGTGAGTAGACACCGATTGGTAGGAAACCGCGGAAGCGGGGGCAGCGTATGTAGCGATAGGTGCTGCAACTGCCTTGGTGACAACCGGGGCAGCATATGTGGCAACAGGGGCCGCCGCATACGTGGCTACAGGTGCGGCAGCGTACGTGGCGACGGGGGCTGCGGCGTATGTGGCAACGGGAGCCGCAGCGTAAGCTGCTACTGGAGCCGCGTGAGATGTAGTGGTTGTCGAGTAAGAAACAGAAGTGGCGGGTGCGCTGTATGCCACGGGTGCCGCATGCAGTAGGTTACCAGCGGAAGCAATGCCCGCGGCACAGAGGAAGATAATGACCTGAAAATAGAACAATAAAAATTATGAAAAACACTACAGAAACAACTTTTTATCAACTAATTATGGGATATAGTTAAGAAATATAAAAACTATATCAATTTTTTGCGGATTGAAACAATATTCGTACCTTAGAATACATGTTAGGGTAGTAGACTATGTTTACAGAGTAACTTCAAAAGCACATGCATTCACTTTTATACTGCACTGAACAAACTGGTACCTAATTCTTACAGAAGCTTAATGCAATACGAAGCTGGGTCCATTGATATTGCAAAACATATTTTCTAGTCTTGCAACAAGGATTATTTCAGTTAGATACATAAGCAATTATCAACCTAAGCTCCTGTCCAACATTAACAATGTCAGGGCAAAACTACACCCAGATCGCCTAAAAGTATGTGTACTAGAAATTAATTCACTGTAGCGAAATAGTGTGATTTCCTAATTCGTGACAAAATCGTTAATTAATGAAAATCGACTGACTGTTATTTTAATTCCGTCGTAATATTACATATAGCAGTTTTACAACAAAACTTTGAAAAGTAATTTGTATTTAAACACATCAAAATAACATTAAAGGGCTATTTTATGTAAATAGCCACCTGGGACTGAAGTTGGTTTAAACTTTGTGGAGCGAAAAACTTAATCTTACATTTTGGTTACTCGATTCAACATATAAAATGTTACTTTTAATGTATTCAAACTGTGCTGCGCTACTTTCTTAAAAACAGAAAAAAATATCGCTCATAAAAAACTTTTCTATATTTGCATTCCATTGAATGGAAAATATTTATTCCTCGCGATATGATTGTTTTTATTTGTAACGTTATGAATACATAAATAAACGACTAATTTATTTGACAAAGATCTTAGACGTTGTTTAAATAAAGGATTGCTTTAGTTTATATTATGTATGAGATTTTTAGTCTTCTCGCAAACTTTAATGGACACACTTTTAAAACTAAAAGACGCATAACTTTATACCAATAAATATACTCAAATAAATTATCCAATTACGAGTATTATATACCTGACAAACTGAAGGGGTAATTAAGCTAATCAATATAATTGATTGAAACATGTCGTGTGTCCACGTTACGTAATAATTAATTATTAAGTTGGTAATTAAGCCTTTTAACTGTCAGCCAATAGTAGGTAGAAACTTTTTAAAATCGCGATTTCGTTCTAAAACTTTTTTTTAATAATGTGACTGTCAAAAGCATTAAAAAGTGTTACGTTGTTTCATAATACCTTTTAATTAATGATATATAGTGTAATGCAAATAAAATTAACAAAGAAATAAATAAAATTTGAGATATAGGTGTATGAATTAAGAGTTGTCCAAAAACCCTTTTACCTTGCAAGTCTACGACCCAGTTGATATGAAATTTTAAATTGCAATTGCATCATATCAAAAGCAATTTAATGTTTTAATACATAATGCATACACTCGGCTCTCAGCTCACACATACATTTGTACCAAATATGAACAAATGCACTATCACAGATTACTTAGTAACGAAACATAGTTAGCATTAACAAATGTTGATTATTTTGAAATTAGAATTATTAAATCGAAATATTTGCTTTAAAAAACGTTTAATATTCGATAAGAAACACATTCAAGCCACTCGTAAATTAGGACATTGGTGAACTATTTGAATGAAAGAATATACGCCAGTAGCGCACTAGGATTAAACTATATTGTATCGTGTTCTAGATATTTAAGCTAATTTTAATATATTATTTATCTATATATAATTAAAATGCAACAAGTCGCAAGCAAATGAATGCGAAATTTTAAATCCTATTAAAGACAAAAATTTTAATTACATACTATACATAGTAAACTAAGATATTTCATAATGTTTGAATTGTAAAAAACTGTGACATGCCGACAGAATGAATACTATCATGTAAATCATAAATGATATGGACATTGATTGCTTATGATTTAAGCCACCGCTAATTACAGGCGGTCTTTCTAAAGCGTACGGTCCATTGAACTAAGGTAATTTTTCATAGCCCTTATCTTCTAATGTACGTGTATACAATTATAGTGTTTGTGCCGAAAATGAACTGTTAATCAGTTCATCTAATATAGGTTTCAGTGTTTAATTAGTCATCAAATAAAATATACATCAAGTACGGCATATTCTAGTTAGACTTAAAGCAGTCCTCTCCGCCAAAGTTGAAATAATCGAAACACATCAGAAGTATCGCCTAGTAACAAAATATATTTTATGAACAAGATATAAAGAGAATGTCCTTCTAAACGAATTTAGTTCATGGAGTTCGATCCCAAGGACTAGATAGTGTACTATATAGAGATATTATAGTGTAAATGTTATTATGTCCGCCAAAAGAATAGCAGTTTTTGTTCCATAACACAATCGCTTAGTATTTCCTGTAATTATATGGCAAAAAGGCCAGTCTATTTATTATCAATGGTTTCACTGAGTAACTCAAAACCTGAAATATTAATAACTTAAATTATAATTGTGTAAACAATGACATTCAACAATAAACTAAGTTCGACAATAACGGCCAGCAAGTTTAGAAGTCAAAATGTAGACAAAATATTTGGCTAAATAACTCCAATAGATAAAAGAATGTATCATAACCAAAGTTTGCTTTATCTATACATATAATAAAATTGAAGTGTCTGTTGGTAATATTAAAATAGCCCTTCTTTACTCAATGCATATATACATATGCATTGAGTACATTACACGGTATATTTACCAAAATAGCATTTTATTATTATTTTTGTCTGTATGTCTGTCCGTCTGTTTGATCCGGCTAATCTCGGACGGCTAGACCGATTTTGACAGGACTTTCACTGGCAGAGTACAGATATAATAAGGAGTAACTTAGGCTAAAATATTTTCTTTTTTGTTAAATTCAAATGCTTATAAGTTCGCGGGCACAGCTAGTGTTTAATAAAATTCTATAAGATTTCACAGTCCATGGCGTTCTTGGCGATGAAGGTTCCTAAAAGGAAATTACATAATTATTAAATATGTTGGCCAGCCAATCCATATAGAGCAGGATGATGGAATATATTGTGAACGATTTAAAGGAAAAGGGCCTTTTGTCCAGCTTTGTACCATTTACGGAAATTATGAACAGAATCATTATTATAATTGTTAGTAACAACTTACAATTACTATAAATGGGTTCATAATTTGTAAGTTTAATGGATATTGAAAATTAATGTTCTATACTATATCTACGAGAAACTAAATAATTTTATCAGTAATTCGTCGCTTAATTTATTTTGCACATTATACTCAAAATAATATTAATTACTGAATCAATTGTAAAGTTAATGTTTTTTGGTTTTTATTATGTTATTACAAGTCATTTCATAAAATTATTTGATAATATTTTTTTTTCATGACTAAAGCCTGTAAATGTTATTCTACAATTTTGAGGAAACATTTCAGTTAACTATGCTGCTTTAATACAGGTTTATGGATACTCATGTGACAGATATTCTTCCAACACATACAAGCTTCCTCTTACGAAGTTTTTAATATGTGTTTTCTATCTCGATAGTATTCGCTTAAAACACCTTGAATTCTCTTAGAGAATTTTTGTTTGATAACTTAACGTGTAAAAAATATTATTAGAATCGTGTCCGTTTATTGGCGAAAACGTTTCAAAATATTTGATAAATATTTGTTATTTGATCATCAAACTAATAATTCTAAACACTGTATTATGCTGAGGATTGTATAATAATTTAGACTCAATAATAATAATAATAAAATCGATCATAATTATTTTTGACGTCTATAAATATTGAATAATTTTAATACACCATAAGCATTGACATTTCAATACTATAACATATTTAAAATACGTATTATCAAAGTGTAGTTACGGCGAGTATATTGACTGCTTTAATATACGAGTGTATTACCATAAATTATGCTTACGCTTGGGTACAAGGCACTCATAAAAGCCAAATTGGATGTCTTGCAGCCGAGCTTTGTCTTATGAAATATTAAAAAGGCTGTATTGTACTATTCTGGTATCATACTTTTACGGTCAATTTTGTATGATAAGGAAAAAAGTGTATTTTAAATTAAAGAAGTAAAGAACTTTCGAAACTATTTATTGTTTTTTTTCCATTTCCATTTCTTTACACAACGATAACTAAATCTTAGTTCACCAAGCGTAGTTAGCTCCATGGGCGCTGTAGGAGATGTGAGAAACTGCGGGAGCAGCAGAGTATGACACGGAGGATTTCAAGACTGGGGCAGCAGCAGCGTAGGTGGCGTAAGCAGGAGCAGCGTAGCTTCCTGAGTATGAGGCGAGGGCTGGTGCGGCGTAGGTCCTAGCGTATGAAGTGATTGCAGGGGCGGCGTATGCCTTAGTGTAAGAGGCAATTGCTGGGGCAGAGTAGGTCTTGGTGTAAGAGGTGTATGCGGGTCCAGCGGAGTATGAAGCATACGCGGGAGCAGCGGCGTATGAGGCATACGCGGGAGCGGCAGCGTATGAGGCGTACGCGGGACCAGCGGCGTATGAGGCGTATGCGGGAGCGGCGTATGCCCTAGCTCCATGGGCGGTCTGGGTGGAGTAAGAAGAGTAAGAAGACACAGCGGGGGCGATGGTGCGGGACACGGCCACGGCGGGAGCGGCAGCTACGGCCACAGCGGGGGCGGAGTGTACGGCGACGGCGGGAGCGGCGTAGGTCGCGACGGGAGAGCCGTGAGCGGTTTGGGTCGAGTAAGAAGAGTAGGAGGTGGTGGCTGGCGAGATGGTCTTGGTCACTACGGGAGCGGCGTAGGAGGTGGCGATGGCTGGGGCGGCAGCGTAGCTGGTGGCGATGGCAGGGGCGGCAGCGTAGCTGGTAGCGATGGCTGGGGCGGCAGCGTAGGTGGCGATGGGTGCAGCGTGTGCTGTGTGGGTCGAGTAGGAAGACACCGAAGAGACAGCGGGGCTGATGGTCTTGGTGACAATAGCGGGAGCCGCGATAGCGTGGCTGCTGTACGCTACTGGAGCGGCCGCCAGAAGGCCACTACCGTGGGCAACGCCCATAATGCAAAGTGCGACTATCAACTGAAATAACAAAACATAATTGTTTTTTTAAAAAGCAATACATTGAACATAAAAAATTAAACATGCTATAAATGTCAATTCATTTCTCTCCCCCTAAGAAAGAATGAATTCTAAAACACTGCTTTAATACTAATCGGTAAACAAACAGGAACCAGTATGTCATTCGACGTATTAAGATCCCCTAATTATATTTTTCTTCACTGGGCAATACTTCTATTGAATTATAACCACCAATGTCCATATACATGAAAACATTGCGGTGCTTGCCGATCCAAAGAAAATGACATGATCTTTCCACTAGACTCCAAAACATTAAAATGTACTTTTAATATTTTGTTATCACAACCACAATAAAAAAATATATTTAAAATACCCAATATACTAAAAAATAATAAATTAAATGAGACACACCTTGGCGAACATGTTTGTGTTTATGAATTTGCTTGTTGAATAATTACTGTGCAGATCGCTCTGGTTTTTATACTAAAAATTTCGACCGCAATATCATTTCGCCTTACTTTCATTGCCAAGGTGATCTACAAAAGTTGGGTAAGTGCATATATGGCGTGATTCAGTGATCAGCTTTCGATTAGCCTTTGTTGTTTATTGACATACTCTGTAATTAAAATGATGGAAAAAAGTAACTAAACTGATTTCCTTGCCGGTTCTTTGCGGTAGAAGGTAGTTTCTGATTCAGTAACATTGTATTGTAACATGACGATATAAAAGTACCCACGTACATACATGGTCCTACTTCAATAAAGAATATTTTGATTTGATAATCGATATTTAAAAAACCTTTGAATACAATCCTCCTTGATCAGTTAGTTACCAAAGAAATTACAATGTAATTTTACGTTCGTTCTGAAAAATTTCTCGTCATAATAACTGTTGGTCTCGTCTTAATAATATTGTAAGTTACCTTACTTGTTATTATAATGAACCAGGAAGACCCGGAAGATGTAGGGTATTCCCCGAGAAAAACGCAAACTTTTAATAATATTGACGGAATTACAAAAAGTAACCGTCATAATTTAACATGTAATTTATCGATTCTTTAATTTAACATCATTTAATATCGTACTAATGCGATAGTAAATTGCACAAACCAAATGTAAAAAAAAGCTTCTAAGATAACATATACACGAATATCGTAAATGCGAAAATATCTCTGTCTGTTTGACTGTTTATTGCTCTATAACCGGCTTAACCAATGAATATAATTTTATGACATTTGGTATGAAAAAAGCGGGTGACAATTAATATAATATAAATGCTTGCCCAGTATTTAATTCTTCCAGTTAACGTGACAAATGATGTACGTTTAATAGATCATATACTCATGTCATGTGATTAATTAGAAGACAGTTTATTAGTAATATAAATAATTACAATGTTAAAGAATTATTATTTCCTTTTATCCTTAATGCGATAACCACTCCATATCAGACAAACTTTGTCATATAAGAATAAAATGACTCAAGATCATTATATGATCATTAGATAAGGTCTATGTAGGTTACATATAAATCATTCATACGAGGGTAAATAAAGAAATACTAAACAAAATCTTCAATGAATTTAATTTTTTAAAATCATTATTAATAACACCTTTAAGAAGTTTTTATTATTTTGAGGTGAAAACGAATTGCCAAATGATGAAATAAAGGCATTTTTTGTGAAATAATTATTATCTGTAAATTATTGTAGTATAAAGTATAAGAAGAAATTTTAAATATAATATGTTGTTTTTAAAACGTTCAACTAAAATACCGATATACATGAAGTTAAAAAACCTCCAGTGAATTTCCTTCTTCTGGTCAGAGGCCTTTTCTGTTTTTAAAGAATTTAAGCTTATTTTATCTTATTTCTTTACCGCAAATTAGCTGATGTGTATATATTTGCATGTAAATCAGAGTTTAATTTAAGTAGTTACATATATGTATCTACTAAATATTCTGCTTAAGGAAAATATCATATGCTATGTTCCTTAATGAAAAGCTTAGAAATAATTAAAATATATTTTGAAATTGACGATCACGTATAGATAAAAATAGGTTGGCTCATTATAAGTTTGGGAATGTAGAGAATTATCTTGTATGTAAGCACTTAAGTATTTAAAGAACATATCAGTTAAGAAGAATCGAACTTTAGTAATCAAATCATGAAAATGAATAGATTCCATGGAGTCTTTAGATATTGTAAACGTATGTGTAGTGAACGGAACTTTTTACATCTGTCTCTCCAAATGAAAATGAAAGGGCACCCAGTGACGTACCAGAGCTCATTGCTTAATTTAACTCCACATATTGCACGTTATTATTTAAGTCAGTGTTCCTATATTCAATTAGTATTTTATATAAATGATTGTACAACACATTTTCTCGAGATGCTTATTAATTTAGTTTTAATTATAATGTTAGTAAATATATATTGTCACATTCTTGTATGAGTATATTTGAAGTTTTCTAAATAAGAAAAAAATAAACGGTGGGATTCCTACGAGACAAAAAAAAACCTTAATTTAAACATTATACATTTATTTATTTAACTCTTTATTGCACACCAAATATACATAAAGATACAAAATATATTTTCTTTAAAACAAAATTGGCCAAGCAAAGGGCGGTCTTATGGCTTATAAGCCATTTCTTCCAGACAACCTTTGGGTTAGAAGAATAATGTGTATGGAAGACGGCAATATGGTGGTGCAGTAAAAACTTTCATTATGGAATAATAAAAAATACAACTCAATAAATATAGCAAATACATAAATACAAAAAATAATAATAAAAATATAAAGCCGATTATAGATATTTATAAATAAATCATATATACATACATACTTATATCTATATAGTATATGTAATAAAATAAATAAATAAATATAATAGAAAGTATAATAGGATATTAAATAACTGTATCTCAAATGTCATCATTATTAGTGTCCAAAAAGAATTTCGTCAGAGATTTTTTAAATATTTGTAAAGATTTAGATTGTCTTATGCTTAGCGGTAAGTTGTTCCAAAGTGTTATTGCCTGCACAGTGAAGGACTGCTTATAATATTTACTGCTATAGGTAGGCAGTTTTAGGATGAGGCTTCGTGATGATCGTATACTTGACTGATCTCGGTCGGATAACACAGTACAGAAGAGAGAGTGTATGCAAGTTTCGGCGACGGCGTATAGGGAGCCACTTGAGTTTTGAACGAAATTCTGAAACATGGTCATACTTTCGGAGACCGAAAATAAACCGAATAGCTAGATTTTGTAATCGCTCAAGTTTATTAAGGTTCGGTTAGATTAAGATAGCTTGCGTCCGCGTAATCGAAAATAGATAGTAGAAGGGAGTTTGCTAACATAGTTTTGGTAGGAATTGGTAATACTTTTTGTAGACGTCGCAAGGAGTTCAATGACGCGTATGCTTTCTTACTAATTTCAGTTAAATGTTCTGTTCTATATACTGAAGCCTTTACAATCGAAATTAATTTGTCGCCGCTAGTTTCAAATAAATCATAGTTGGACAAAATAAGAAGCAGTTTGTTTTTGGTAATAATAGGTAGAAGCATACAATCATTTAACGCCAATCGAAAATGCTCTATATCCCTATGGCAAATAATATAAGGCCACAAATATAGGGATTCTGGGACCAAACCCCAATTTGGACCAATAAAAAGTTATTTAGCTTTTCCGACTGAAAATTATCCGTAAAAGCTCGGAGTCTCGTGCCTCAAACACATGTAAAGCTATTGCCTCCTGCGCCTGAACTTTTTCCGGTCGCATCGCATTGCCGTCCTATCGGATATTGTGAGATCTTGAGACTCAACCTGTGTTTGCGGACAGACTTTTGACCACCGTGTTCGAAATCGTTCAACTACATCAATGCGAAAAAAATGTATGTACTATAATTTATATCGTGTATATTTACAAAGGAATCGCATAAAAATTTGAAGAAAACAAGAACTCCACTTTTGGAAGACATAACATAGACAAACTATTTGTATTTGCAAATGAATAACTCATTACCTCGTCTTTATTCGGTCATAAGACACGGTGAGAACATTATACATTAAAATGTGTAATTACCAATTAGACTAAGGAACATATTTATGATTAAGAACGATATTGCAATAAATATTTTAATAAAATTGATATCGCATGAAGCGATCTTTCTGTTCTCTTTTCTTTTCAGACATATAATTACATAAGCTTCTCTTACAATTTAATAAAACTATCTGAATACTAAAGTAAAAAGATATTTTTAATGAAATGTTAATATGTAATTCCTTTCGTAATTAACTAACACTGTGTAACAAATAAAACGAATAAAAAATTTATCGAATACTTATATACTTTGAATTTTAAACATAAAAACTTTTCCATAAACAAGTTTTTATATGTATTCAAATACAGTGTAGTACAGTTTCACACAGTATAGGTACATTTGTGAGATCATTTTTTATATAAAAAGTTCTTTATTATAACGATCATTGACAATGATCGAACAAGAGAAAGTCAAAATTTTATCATAAAAACAATGTATAAAATTGCAGTCCCTTTCGGAAAATGTATTTGTATCTTTCCTACTATTTAAATACTAAATAACCTAACACGTCCAGCTTCTCAACTATGTTATGTACTAATAAAGAAAACTATCTTATATAAATATAATTTTTGCCAAGAATAATGTAGCTTTCTATCGGGGCTTTTATTTTAAATTGGTTTATTATCTTCAGAAATTACCTCGTAATAACAAACAAATTTAACCACTATATAGTATTAGCGTAGGTAATGTATATTGTAATCGTTTATATAATAGCAAAGTTGCCTATTAGAGGTAGCGGAGTCACTTATAAAGTCCTTTGTATTCACTTTTACTTATTGGTTCAAAAAGTCAATTTTATTTCCTGATCATCGTCTTTTTGTATAACTTTTGGTGTTTTAAATTATGAGTTTGAAAAACGTAGTTATACATAACTTAAATAAGTTAAATACGAGGCTTAATAAAATTATAATATAGGTAGGTTACTTAATTTTTTTTTGGTTAAGTAATTACCTTTTGTAATCACTTTATGTACTTTGATGGCGTTTTGAATATTGTTTAGTAATCGATATGTACTTTTTCGTAATTGGTAAATACTTTCATATTAATATGTGTGGTATGTGATGTATGAAATGTGCTTTTCAATAATTAATAAAAAGAAAATTTCTCATTAGCATGTCATTTTATTCGTTAATTATATATTTACAGGTACATCAATTGATTCAGTTTACCAGGCATAGTTGGCACCGTGAGCTTTGTAGGCAATGTGAGACACGGCGGGTGCAGCAGAGTACGACACAGCTGATCTGAGGACGGGAGCGGCCGCAGCGTAGGTGGAGTAGGCAGGCGCAGCGTACGCGGAGTAGGCGGGTGCGGCGTAGGTCTTGTATGAAGAGTACGCAGGTGCGGCGTATGAGGCGATAGCTGGGGCGGCAGCGTAAGAGGCATACGCGGGAGCAGCGGCGTATGAGGCATACGCGGGAGCGGCAGCGTATGAGGCGTACGCGGGACCAGCGGCGTATGAGGCGTACGCGGGAGCGGCGTATGCTCTAGCTCCATGGGCGGTCTGGGTGGAGTATGAAGAGTAAGAAGACACAGCGGGGGCGATGGTGCGGGACACGGCCACGGCGGGAGCGGCAGCTACGGCCACAGCGGGGGCGGAGTGTACGGCGACAGCGGGAGCGGCGTAGGTCGCGACGGGAGAGCCGTGAGCGGTTTGGGTCGAGTAAGAAGAGTAGGAGGTGGTGGCTGGCGAGATGGTCTTGGTCACTACGGGAGCGGCGTAGGAGGTGGCGATGGCTGGTGCGGCAGCGTAGCTGGTAGCGATGGCAGGGGCGGCAGCGTAGCTGGTAGCGATGGCTGGGGCGGCAGCGTAGGTGGCGATGGGTGCAGCGTGTGCTGTGTGGGTCGAGTAGGAAGACACCGAAGAGACAGCGGGGCTGATGGTCTTGGTGACGATAGCGGGAGCCGCGATAGCGTGGCTGCTGTACGCTACTGGAGCGGCCGCCAAGAGGCCACTGCCGTGGGCGACGCCTAAGGCGCAAAGAGCGACGATCAACTGAAATATAGTAAAATAATTAGATTAAATACAAGTAACATAAAAATTATTTGAAAATATGATTTATAAATTAATTATATTTATAATAACCAAAATGTAAACACACCTTAGCGTACATGTTTATTCTGGTTATGCTGGCAACTGAATAATTTCTTGAGGAGTGCTCTGGTTTTTATACAAAGTTTGCTTCATATAATCCAATTCACTTTCATTGCCAAGGTAAACAAGTTCTGACTCGCTAACATAAGCTAGGGCGGTGACTCAGTGATAGCCTTTCGATTTTAATTGTGTTCCGTTTGTACAACGCTAACTTGGCATAAAGCAAAGCAGCCTTGGTCTTAGACATTGCTAAAAAAAATTTTTTTCACATATAATAGTAACATTATAGAAGCTATTCGTGTATTTAGTAAATTAGTCTTCTATGTAAAAAAAATCGTTTCCTTTTTTGTTGTGTAATTTTAAATGTGAAATTAATTATGATTGTATAATAACCCTGTATTATTTCAATATTTAATATTTCTTATTTTATTTATATTTTTCTATATTAATTGAATATCATTCCATTGAATAAAAGTTTATTAAAGTTAAATACAAAATAAATTTGTTTATTTTAGACCTTGGGCCCATATGCAAATAGTAAAATTATAACAAAAAATGTGAGTATTTTTATTAGCAATTAACAAAAATTATATACTAATGTTTCGTGTATCTCTGTAAGTCATCAGTTTCATAACGTATTATGAGGCCGTCATCGTAATCAAACGAATACGAGATTTGTTCTATTAAAGAAATTAAATATGTGAATATTAATAAAATGTAATGTTAAAATATTAAATAATAAATATTTATCTATTTATTAATAGATAAAGGTGAGTGAGTTTTTTCTTACAATTTGGTTAATTTTATTTCGTATCTTTACATAAACCGTACGTAATTACGCAAACACAAGCGAATAATTAAGTACGTACCTACTCATAACATTTGCTTTTAATTGTAAATTTAAATTTGTCATAAAACGAAATGTAAAAAATGGTGAATTTATAATAATTTTATATTGTTTCGCTAATTTCATAACAATTGACATTTATTAATGTTGAAAACATTGACGTATCAGATGCCTAAGACATACTTAACTTATATTTTAAAAAAAACTGTCGTAAACGTGATTACTGGAGATTGTGAATTTACTATCGTGAACATAGCCTGTGAATAACTTATATTGTCTACACCTGTCTACAATGTGTTACATTAATAATGAGACTATAATCCCAGCTTCTCTTCGGAATATATTTCGCAAAATCGTTCTAAATTGCGTACGTTTTAACAATAGAACTTATTTTGAATTTGCCATTAAGTACATTACTCGACTGAATATTCATTATATTGTAGTTTTAAGCTGAGAAAGTTATCTGAAGATTCAATCCAAGCATCATTGAGTAGGTAAGTATAATTCATCTCATACTCAACCGTGAAAAATAATAGCGAAGGCTGCCATGGGTGAGGGTGATTTCAGACAGGATTGTATCCAGCAATTCCCATTGGAACCTAATAATAATAAATTCCATACCATCTTAAGAGAAAAGGGTCCCAACTATGGAACACTTACTTTCTCATAAGTAAATAATTAAGTTGATTTTGTTTTTTGTAAAAGTAAATTACAAAAGCCTTGACTTTTAAACATTACCAGTATTTTGTTTCAAACTTATTAATAAATATCCTCAGGCAATTTATTGCTGTGAATTGTACTTTTGCTACCTTTCTAGGTAATTGTAAGTCTTAAGCATAGTCATATTATCAGTGTCTATTTTATCGTTTTTGTTACTAAATTATTTGTATTAAGAATAAGTTGACCACGTACGACGAAACAACAAGTGGCATTTCTACAGTTGACGCGGTCTTAAAGGTTACTAATACAATCTCATCTAATATAGACAATAAAATTAAAACCATAGCAGTTTTCTTAGATTTGTCTAAGGCTTTTGACACTGTCTCCATCCCCATCCTGCTTAACAAATTAGATTATTATGGTGTCCGTGGTCATGCTCAAGAAATGTTTAAAAGCTACTTGACTGATCGGACGCAAAGCGTTGTCATAGATAATTTTACAAGCAGCGACTTATCTCTTTCATATGGCGTCCCTCAAGGTAGTGTCCTTGGACCTACATTGTTCCTTGCCTATATTAACGAACTTTGTAGTTTGTCCATTCCAAATTGTACCATTATAACATATGCAGATGACACAGTTTTACTCATTGATGGTAAAAATTGGGTAGATGCTAAAAGACATGCTGAAGATGCTATAAGAATTGTAATAAATTGGCTGAAGTGTAACATGCTTTCTCTAAATACTGATAAAACCAAATATATAACGTTTGCCACCAGAAAGTCGTCATATCCCTCCTCGTCCTTTTTTCTTCAAGCCCATCAATGCCAGCAAACATCAGCTAACATATGTAATTGTCCTCTTCTTGAGCGAGCCGATCATATAAAATACCTTGGTGTCAACATCGACTGTTTTCTAAAATGGAACTTCCATATAGATATGGTTGCTACTCGTCTTAGAAAACTAATATTCATATTTAAGAATCTTCGTGATGTTGCAGATCTCTCACTCATGCGAACTGTTTATTATGCATTGGCTCAGTCGATTCTTATTTACTGTATTCCTGTTTGGGGAGGTGCAAGTAAAACTATTTTCATTCGTGTTGAAAGAGCGCAGAGAGCTTTACTGAAGGTATTATCTCGCAAACCTAAGTTATTCCCTACTAAAGACCGGTATGCTTTTTGTGATGTTCTAGCTGTCAGAAAGCTTTATGTTCTTCATACAGTTCTTCACAAACACAGGCAATTACCCTATGATCCAAACCTCATCACAAATAAACGGAGATCTGACTTTGTTTGCCCTTCTCATCCTGTCAAATCTGCCCTCTCTTCTCGGCTTTTCCCTTTCCTCGGCTCCTTACTTTATAACCGTTTAAATAAAAAAGTTAATATTTACCCTTTGATTTTAAGTCAATGTAAAAAATCAATAACTACCTGGCTTAAAGAACGGTCATATGATGAAATTGAAAACCTCCTAATTGTCAATAAATAAATATCGCACATGTTCACCCATACACACACACTCACACACACACACACACACACACACACATACACACACCAAAACAAACACACACACATACACACACGTTTTTTGCCTAATTTTAAGTTTAACTATAATTTTTCTTTTCGTTTTATTATTTTTATATTTGTATGGAACATCGTATTGTATTGTTCCGCGGAGGGCCTAATAACTGCGACACAGTTTAATTACTAATGCAGTTATTATGGTCACATTTGTCCTACTATGTAATTTTTACTTGTTCCTAATAAAATATTTTTATTTATTTTTTTTTTTTATTTTAACGAAGACGTTAGTACTTTTTTTTATTGGTAGGCTAAGGGCAAGAAGATATAATATTTAAATAAGTAATAAAGATAAAAATCATGGGATAAGTACAGGCCAAATAAGAGTAATATTTAAAAATTCAATAGATTTACGTACATTACGAAGCACAAGAGTTTAACATTACCATAGTCGCAAATGCAACCTTTTGTGAAAATTCTTTGACGCAAATGTAACTAACAGCAATTTTAAATCTTATTATTTGTAATGACAAAATTAAATTTACCGTGACACAGACAGTTAAATGTAAAATATTTTAATATATATTATAGGAAAAAAAAACAAAGTCAGTAATTTAAGTTGCCATTTAAATAGAAATAAAATAATTATACGATAATTTAATTTTTATTGTTATAAAACTAATATACAAATTGGTAATTTTTTTTTATTTAATCATATTGAGAAACAATTGTAATATTATCTGTGAGTTTAAAATATAATCTGCTTTTATTAGCTACAATCACTGTTGGTCTACATTTTTGAAAGGACCGGCTACATCATAATATTTCATAATCACAACCAGGACGTCTGTATCACGCTTAAGGTCATTGACCAATTGTTAGAAACAAATAAACGCAACGAACAAAATGAAGGTATTTAGGTGCATACTTGGTACGGTACAAGGCTTGTTTGTCATTTGTTTTCTTGAAGTCTTATTATCGTTGTATAAATAACAGTTCTAGAAATACATATGCTATAGAAGAAAGTGTAACCCGGAGATTTACTTACTAATCCAAAATTAATTATGTAGTTGTATGTATTACTTTATTAAGGGTGTATGAGTCAGTTAAATTACGCCAGTAATTGTCCGTTAGCATCTGAAGGTGACCACTTACTACTCAATTCAACATGTGGCCTTCTGCCAAAAAAAAACTAAATTTACTATCATCATTTAGTAACAATGAAGTTATTAGTTTCAGTTTATCTGAAGAATATAGATTATGCAATAAAATTAAATTAAATAAATCGTTAGCCGGTTAGTAAAGGTGATTTAAAACTCGGCTTATAAAAGTTATTAAAGCACTTATCCGAAACCAGGTCGAACCGGTTGTAAATATCAGTTGTTTTTTGTATGCTATCCTAACATCTCATTGAAACAGTTTTTACGATATGTTTTAATGTCTGACTTATTATTCAATTCGTAATTAATAAGTGCGACATTCGGTCTGTTGCGCTTTTTAAGTATATTTTAGTACGGGAAATAAATAGCTTATATCATGATTCCCTCCTAAAATATTAAAAGGGTGGATACTAGATCATTATAAAAACAAATACCCGTATAGATAGTTACTAATATTTGCGTAACAAGTGAGTGAGTTATAGGACATAATATCTTAATCGTCGGTGACTCGAAATGGGATGAGAATTATGAACATGACATGACGATATATGATAGTGTACCATAACTTATGTATCGATATTTTTATCGATTTCGAAATATCGATACTTTTGTATCATGCAACATAAAAACTTAAAAAGTGAATATATCGTTAAACTGTCTTCTATCATCATGTCAATGCATTTTAAAATGTGTCATGTATATATTTTAACCAAGAAAATATTTTGTTTTCTTCGAATTATTACTTCTTGGTTTTACTCCACGCAATTATTGGATCACAATTTAACTGACTAGGAAATGATAATGTGGTCAAAGCTTAAGTACGGTTGATTGCTTAAGTAAACGCGAGGCCCGAAAATGTTATTTCAGAAATTTGACACGTCTCTTGATAATGTTGACCACCCACGATCTAAATTGTTAATTGTATACAATTTACTTTTGTTACTAAAAGGAATGTATTGTTTTGTCACTTTTTTAATCTAATTAATACTCTTGATTACAAACCGAAATATAACATTTATAGGGACATTTTTTTACTTCGTAGTGTTAGAAATAATTCTTTATGCTAATACATTTATATTATAATTATATATTTAATAAACTCATATTTTTTTAGTGTATCCGTTTTCGTAAGTGTAATTGATTTTGGAACTGATATGGCTGTATAAAATAATACAAGATGTTTTCCCGCGAAAACGGATTATTAAAAAAAAACAAAAGAAAGTCGCGCATGGAACATTTTTTTTTAAATTATTGTAAAAGATTTGATTTGTAAACTTCGGGGCAATAATATAAAAATAAAACCTGAAATAAATAAATATTATACTTTCTACTGGCGTATTTAATAGTAGTAAATATATATTTCTTATTTATTGTTATTTCAATTTTATGCAATATATTGAAAGAAGGTGGTTGATTTTTATTGATATATACTCAACAGGAAAAAAATCGTATCTTTTCTACGATAAGTATAATAAAGGATAATAAAATCATATACTATTTTTATATAGCAATATCGTAAATATTAAATACATTGTAAATAATATTAACAGCCATTCACAATACTTGGGTACACATGACTGTTTAAATTTTATGTGTGTGCGTCATGTATGTACCTATGTATCAGTGTGTGATAAGTAATCAACTATTACTTTTTTTATACAAATCTATTCGAAATGAGTTTTACGATGAATGGAATGTAATCAAGGGTGGAAAAGTAATTAAGTTCTAGCTTAACGTGGTATTCAAGTTTAGCTTTTTTATATAATATTTTTTTATGTCGTAATATTAATTTGTGGTGTACCTATATAACTACTACTAATATTATAAATATGAAATTATTAGTCTGGTTGTTATCTTTTTACGGTCAATCGCTGGATTTTGATAGAATTTGATTATGAATGCACCGCCTTTCCCGACGGTTTAAAAATATCTCAGATTGGGTTGTCTGGAAGAGATGGCTAATTTTCCATAAGTCAATCCATTGGAAAACACATGAGCTAATTGTTTTACAATACACGTGAAATATATTTGTGTTTTGAGCATAATTAATAATTTGTTTCCTTTTTTGTCGATGATTGTTTTCATGGGTACGCCACTTTGAGGTCCCGGGTTCGATTCCCGGCCGAGTCAATGTAGATTACCATTAGTTTTCTATGCTGTCTTGGGTTTGGGTGTTTGTGGTACCGTCGTTACTTCTGATTTCTATAACACAAGTTCTTCAGCTACTTACATTGGGATCAAAGTAATGTACCTATATGATGTTGTCTCATATTTATTTATTTATTTATTATTTATTATTTGTATTTAATTGTGTTCCTTTTGTTTGTGGTGTACAATAAAGTATATTCAAATTTGGTATGAAGCAATCTTGAACCTCGTGGAAGGAAATAGGGTATTTGTTATACCTACCATCTGACGACCCCCTAAAACACAAGCAACACCACGAGTTATCGTGATATATAATGACATATAGAATGTCTTATGATTTTACGGGAAACAGCTAATGTAAGGACATACACATTAATGAATATTAGACCACCAATTTTTACCTGGTTGTTTTTACATTTGAGTTCATTTGAGTGATTTAATTTCCAACCCGATGCACTAAATTTGTAATTTGTTATTAAGCGGGTTCTATTTCACAATTTAGTTGAAATATTTTTTCATAAAAAATATTATCTTAATATTATAAACGGCAGTCTAATACTTATTATTAAAATGTTTAAGCTAGCTTTGCAACCGGTAAGAGTATCTCATCATTATCAAGCAAAGTGTATCAGCTTTTGTAAATAACCATGATAAATATTAATTACTGATTAAATTTTATGTGAAAGTATAGGTTTCAGAAGGTAAATTACTTTTGTGTCTTTGTAAGCCCAAATCTTAAGTCCGAGAACGAAACGAGATTTAGAATTTGCTTCTACAAAATATTCGCAACCACATTGGCACTAAATTATTTTACCTATAATAACAATCATCACAAAATATGAGATACGGTTACGTTTTAAGACTTGCAACAGACAAAATATACGAAAACAGACACATTTGAAATTGAAATACATTTTATAGATTGAAGTAATCGTAGCAACACTAAGCGTCACCAAATAAAGATTCAATTCTTCTTGAAAGCAATAGAGTAACATTATTTGATACGTGGGTGATTGATACTCGGCCAGTAAGTAGGCCTGAGGCTCCTTTAGATACTATCGGATAGCGAATTGTTTTGTCTAGCTTACTTAAAATATATCGTTTGTGTATCAGCCTTACGAGCTAATTGCAGGCTGCAGATCCTGAGATCCTCAGTTTAACCTGCCTCGAGCTAAATAATAGTTATAGGTGTAGTCAAAACAATGTAAGTACATAGCTGCGCTAAGCTTAAAAGTGGGCAGTACCTACAGCTAAATATATGAAACATGTAGGCGGACAGATCAGGATTTGAAATGTAGGTATATTTTACCTATGTAGTTTGACATTAACATTATCATCAATAAAACAAACACTTAACTTTGTGTATAAAATTTAGATGGTACTTACTTCTGGAGCTAGAGATTAAAATAGAAAAGTCCGTCCTTAATCCTTATACAAAAAATTAAGGAATAATTCTATGTGTAATTTTCAAGTTACATCATATATTAGGGCGAACGCACTTTGCCTTATAAGAAAAGTACTTAGTAACTAAATGAACAATTAATTCATATATATGACTAGTCTTCCTATAATTCTATCTTCGAAGCTTCAATACGCTTTCTGATATTCTGTAAAGGTTATTAGTACATTAGTATTAAATCAATAAAATTGGTATTATTAAGAGAATCTCTTTTTATAACCCTTCAAACCTTATTTTCTTCATACGTTCTGAACATGACTGACGACAGTTAACGAATTACAGATGTAATTGCCTGTTTATTAACTCATAATGTCCTTCATTATCTAATACCATATTTATTCTTGATTGATTCTTCTTATATTGGCTTGATTAATTGACGTATGCCAAATAAATGCTGTTTGTGCTAATCTTTTGACTATTAAATAAATACAAAATATATTTGAGTTAAAAAAAATAGTGTGTTCTTTTATTGTATCAATTATATCTCATAAGCATGCGTGAAAAGAAATAGTAATCGCTAATTATTATCTACTTTTAAAACGGCATCCATCCTAATAAAAAAAGCGTAGGACGTTTCTTATTATGAATTAGCAATTGATATAAGGCTAACTTCATATGGGCGGAGTAGTTAGACAAGATTGATCTATGCTACTATACTAAAATTTAAGAATCAATTACCAGTCTAATTTTTTTTTATATTACAGTCCTAATTAATTGAGCAAAATTATATTATAGATTACATATAAAAAAAACACGCTACGCCTCCAGAATGAACCACGTGGAGTTTAAAAATCCATAAATATCAAAGTTTAAAAGTGGAACTCGTTAGTATTTAATATGCCAAAATCTCCTAATATTCACATTATAATAATAACAAAAAATCTTAATTATATTTACGCCAAATCAATGTCTTTTTTTGAAAGAATGAGAGAGAATTTATAATATATGACCATAGTACAGTCAAATAAATAGAGACGCTCAGGGTATTCAAATACATAGACGCAACCAAAAAGTTAATAATATCGGTACCAATAAAGCTTCCTTATTGTTGTCAACAATACACTCGCTCAAAAGGTCGAGACGTTTAAAATGTCATATAGATCGTCTCAGTCAAACAGCCATAAATACGGTTAAAGGCATCTCGGCAATCGTATCCAAGCATTCTAAGTGTTCAAAAATACGGAGCACATTAGAAAAATAACCTAGCATATTATAGACTGTAAGATCTCACACTATAAAATCGACAACTAAAATTTACGACTTGTGACTAATGTTTAAAATACATTAAAAAAACAACATTTACACAGTATCACAACATCTATTTTATTTGTCTTTTAATTGACAATAATTATATATTACACATTGAATTAATGAGACCACGCTTGAAATACGTAACAAACAAAAAATTTATTATAAACTCATTTATGTGTGTCGAATCCAACTCAACAAAAAATATTTCACAAAATTAAATGGTGATAAATTTTAACCTGACAACACATTACATATTTTTTTAAATAGAGCACGGATACAACTAAGATTCAACATTCATTTGCACTGCTTTGGTATTACGTCGATATATTTATAAGTATTCATATAAATATATCGACGTAACTACTATTATACACTATTTTAGTATTTAGTTAGTCGACTAAATACTAAAATAGTATGAATAAGCCATACAGATTATTTAGAATTGCTGCAATTGAGACTATTACATTTGGGGAAGTCCTTGTATGCCACAATTTAATTTTAAATAAACAGTAATTTTACTTATGTCTTCTCCGTGTGTTTTTCTGTTCTATTAATTATATTTACAAATAAAAAAGGGGGAATTTTTTTTATTGTTTTTGCAAACTTTACTAGAAATATCGCATCTCATTTGTTTTATTTGCTTTTCAAAATGTGACTGTTGTTATTGTAATTGGCTTTCGTAACCGTAGGACCAACAGAATCGATAATTAAATATTTTAAAATATAAATTTTAAAGGTTATAATGAAATGTGCTAAGTCATTTCCTTAGTTTCGTCATAAATGATAAATACGTATTTTTTACTTACAACATATATCTCCGAGTGGAACTTCCCCATATCTATGTTTTTTAATTTGATCAGTTGTGACTAAAGAAATTGTTTGAAATATTAGTTTATAATTATACATTTACGGCCTTACTAATTAAGGTTGTTTAGCGGTTCTTTAGTGAAACATTGATTTGTCTCTTTCTAACATCATTGATTCGACATGTGCAAGAAAAGATAGCATTATTTAACTAAACAACCCCTAACCAATACAAAAAAGTTAACGAAATACGTCATTGAAATAAAACAAATTCCAAATTCAAACAACAAAAACATAAACAAAAGTATCCCTTACATTTCAACCTTTCCAAATCCTCTTCAAAATTTCTCAATTCTTAATTAAATATTACAAGTAAATCTTAATACAAAGCTTTCATGTGTCACACACAATTTATACTTAATAAAAAATAAACTCTTAAAATTATAAAGCACCAACATTTCGTGCAATATAGTGCATCACATTTGAATATGCAAATTAAACGATACTCAAGTCTTAAGCTAATTAATGTAAAGATATTTTTTTAAAATACATAGTAATCTATAATGTCAGGTGGTTCAAAATGCACACGTTAGGTGCACTACGTCACAAGTATTTTTTTTAAATACTTAGTAGGCTAATGTCATATTATAATGAGCTAATCAAACACATTTTGTAGCAAACACTTAGGCATCTCTACAACGGGAACATTAGCACACTTTGGTTTCATGGTATTGCAATGAAATTATGAATATAAATTGATACAATATTATAAAATTCTTCATGAATTTGCAATTAAAGTTGTAAACACATTATTGCCAACTATACCAGTGGAGACGCGCCATAATGTGCAACTAATAAACTAATTCGTATAATAATAAATAACGCTATTGCTTTTCCGTACTCCCTGTTTCCATACCTTATACCACATACCGAGAACGAATACGTTATGGAAATAAATTTAATTATTAAATATTACTAAGAATCTTAAAACATTGAATGGTTACTTATCATTTCCTACTACACATGACATTTAAAAACTAACCTACATATATTTGTTCATACTTTTTGGCACATGATATAAAAATCTCATATTATCATAGATATGTAGTTATACTGATTCGATCGTGTATATTTAGTTCGTAATCATATTTAATTTAAATATGATAAATTGGCATGCCAAGAAATATCAACAAGATTAAAAAATCTTCAGAATATACTCTAATTTACAACATTTAAACAACAGTCAAGCATTGGGGACAGCGGCTACGTCATATATAGGTAACTACGGAAATTTAAAAAACATCCATTCAACAGTCCCGCTTTTGTGCAATTTTTTTTTTTAATTACCAATTCCCAAATTCGTATAACCATATAGGGGAACTCCGCGCGACCTCGCTCGCTCCTCACAGAAACGTAACTGACAATTATTACTATTGACATGAGACAATTATACGTCACTGTATCTCTTCCGTATTCGCTGTTTATCAGAGAACGACATTAATTTTAAACGCGACCTCGATAAACAGTCAAAAAGCGAAACCAGTCAGCGACGTCCGCCCTCCCTATAGTTATATCTATAGGCAAGATTTATTCATAGCTACAAAAACGATTTTGATATATCGAATAGATTTTGTTAGTAACAATGTTGAGATGAAAATAATATTCTTATAAATTAACTGAATCATATAATGAGACAGCGTTTTATTTAATAATTTACCCTGAATCCTAACTAACCATACCACTTTTTTTTTAATTGTATAAAATTAATGTCTTTGTATATAAACCCGTATAAATTGTCAATAATCAAGAAGTATAGTTGGCCAAATAAGCCATATTTGCCAAAAATCTAAAAAAATATCAAACATTTATTTTGGACCGCTCTTTAAAACAAAATATTTAAGTTAGCTGTTAACATTTTGATACCAGCAACGAACATTACGATAAAAGAGTTTCTTTTAAAAAATTAAAACACACCTTATTTCATTCAAGACTTAAATTAGACAAATGTCAGTACTAAGCAATAAAACCTTTTTTTAATAACCTCTAGAGTAAATATTGTCCGATGAAGTCAATATCAACTATAATAATTACTGATAACAATACGTAGGGTAATATTCATTGCTAGTATCGATTTATAGATAATGTAAAGGACGTAGGTGCACGAGGGAACTAATTGCATTCCATTTTTAAAATTTTGCCATACCCTTTACAATTCACTTTTACTTTCGTCCATAACTCTAAAGATTGTCACTTAACTTTAGAAGGACACTTCGCAAAATCAACTACGAAACACGTAAGACCGGTTTCTGAAAGACTTAGGCCATGTTTACACATAATGTTCACGGTAAGACGAATACACGTAATTAACTCAGATTCGAATCGAGATCCACGTGTTATTCGGAAGGTGGTTTAAGAGATTGCTGAAACGTTAGAAGAAAGAATTAAGATTTGAGGTTCCAATATTTCTATTATTCAATATTCCGGTCTCAATTTTTGTACTTTTGAGGAATACTACACACATTTCGGAAAACTCAGGACGCAATCAACGTCGAGAATTCCTCGACAAATAGTGTGAATTTTAATAATTTAGTTCCAAAATTGCATGATAATCAAAATTTTATGAAACATTAGTGTTGTTGGGACATACATATAATTCAATAAAAAGTCCTTAATGGAATTATAAACAACACAAGCTCAATTGAAATTAGGCAGTCAAATTTTAAGTACGGTTTATGAGAGCAAAATATTATTCGAACATAGAAATAATCCGTATGGGCGCGTAAATAACTTTACAATTCCGAAAGTATTTTTGTATAAAATTGATGATATATGATTATGTACTTAGACATTTATAAACTTATACAGTTCATATGAAAGAAGGTTAAAAAGGATAGAAAATCAGAGGCAGAACTGTGAAAACAACACGTGGAACACTCATATCTACAAATCGATGTATCGAATTACAAATATATTTAATCAGCGATTAATCGATTCAATTTTTTTTTCTTCAGTCTTTCAAAAATCGGCCGATCTACATATATCTAATCTACGACATCAATCATATTGAATTCAAGATTTAATCACACCTAGATAGCACATAAAAGCAACGTTAACCATTGAAGCCTTATTCTAATTGACAAGAGTCAAAACAATGAGCACAATACTATTTCACCGTGTCACGTTCTTCTGTATAACATTTCTTTCTGAACACATATAACATCCATTAAGTTTAAAAACGTCAAGTAAACTTGCCTATTGACGTTTTTCAATTGACACAAATGTATATTTCTTCATTTTCATATCGTCTTTAGACTCAATTTCATTACACAAAATCCATTACACGTAGTTTATCTTAAAGAATAATGTGTTCAGAAGATATTACTGCCTAGATATTATGAATTATATCAGCAATAACTTTAAAAGCGATACTATATCCATTTACAAACTACATATTTTATTATGTAAAGTTTTCATTTCAAACACATTATCAGTAGTAATATAATATCGATAGACACTGTATCGTCCATAAGTATAGGAATTCTTTATGTAGAAATACTTGTAGTAATGACATTTATATACAAAAGTTATAAATATATTTATTTGTAATATAAAAAAGAAATAATTACTTGGATTTTTTAACTTGCTAAACATTTTATAAGAAATAGAAAAAATGTGAAATTTATTTGTTAATAGGACGAACCTAAAATATCACTTATTATAGAATCTATTTACAGAAGAAGGACGTAAGTTTAAAGGCTGATATTATTTGAGGTATGTTAATTGTAAATAAAAATAATTTGTAATATTCTCTACAGTGGGTATATGACCGAAAATATCATTTTCATAAAATATTGTAAGCATTTATAGTACGACACAACTCGCATCGGCAAATTCAATAAAACCGATTCCTGCCGATTTATATAACCAATAAAAATAGCTCCCTATCGTGCCATTCGACGCTATTCGTCGCTATAGATTCTAGCGTCAGAGAAAGCAAGCGAGTGTAAATTGACGTGTCAAATTGACGAATATTATGTCATATGATATACAAGTTATTACGTTTGTATAAAGATCATATTCAAATAAGAAATAAATCTTGATAATTTGGGATAGCGTACTTAATTCGGATATGATCGGTTTTACGAATTTTGCTGACGCTACATCTATGTTGTGCGTACGATACTGGTTGTATACGAAAGTTTGTACTTATGTTTCTCTATGTATCAATTAAATTGAAAATGTTATTGTGATATAATTAGTCTATTTATCATACACATATATGACGGAATAAAGCCGAAACCGTGTTTTAATTGAGCGTATGCAAGTGAATAAATACGTGTATCTAAAATTAACTTCAAACTTCCTGATAAGTAAATTAAAACCCTGTTTTAATAACATACTAAATGTCCTTAAGTGTTAAGCACAGGACAATAAAATTCACGAAACAGGAACTTGCGCTATATAACAAAACTAAAAGGGACTTTTTAATGATCATTCTAAAAGGCGTTATCCATACACTAAGACCAGAGACAATACCGCGTTACTATGAACCCGTGGGCCACGAACCCGAAGCCCAGGCCTATTAAGGGATACATATTTCGAAAACTGATGTCATTTGTTTTTATTGACTTTAAAAAATGGACTTCAAGCTCTATACACCCAAACGTCCCGCGTCACATAAAACGACCACAAAGCGAGGAATAGTACAACAAATATGACTGATCATCAAACGCTCAGAACAATAATATATTAAGAAAATATGTATTCCCAGATAAATTAGCATATAACCCACGTTCAAAGGAAACAAGCTGCGCTGTACGCAAATTTTTAGTACTACATCCACCAATAGAATCGCTTCACAATTACATTAGAGCAATTTGATTGGTTGAAATTCCTCACGTCAAATCTTCCATTCTAACATTATTATTGGTTGATGCATTTTGCGCCCTATACGTTCTTTTAATCTCATTGGTTGATATATTTAACGCCATATTTGTGCGAGAATCTACCGAGAAACGAGATTTATTAGAATGTAGTTTATATCTATATACATAAAGCTCAAATTAGCTTGTTGGCAAGATCAACGTTTGTATGCATTTCTGTGCGTATACGAAAACATTAAATATATTGAAGCGATCATGTAACTTAACTTATACTTATTTATTATTAGTATTATAGTATGATAAATATAGAAAAAAATTATACATTTCATTTACATTCAATTGATATGATATCTTCTTGTTGGAATTCGTAGAATGTTTGGTTAATTTACAAAACATACTTTATATACTTACTTGTATAAATTCGTTAAATACTTATTAGTTCTTTCTTTAAAATAAATTTAATCGGTAAATAAATTGAGCAAAATAATTATTCATGTATTATATACAGCAAATATACCTAACCTTGTTACGATATTTAATCTGTGATAAACTATTATAAGAAATGTGAATTTTTTAATGTAACTTACACATTTAAAACAGTTCTAATTTACTATTTACAATGCTACGTTTTAATGAATGATATATTAAATTAATTTTAATTCTAAAACTTTTAATCTTCAAGGTTATAAATTTTTCGACACTTTCGCTAAAATGATCATTTTATATTATGAATACTGCGTTTAAGTTTGTATAATTTAATTTAAAACTTTAATATTTCTGTTATTCAAAATGAAAATCAATCGTAATAACTTCGCTTAGTCAGTCTCAAGATTTATTTATCTCTAGGACCTTGTCCGTGACATTCGTAATAAATTTCCAAAAATAGATTGTGCTAGTTATAGCAAATCCGTAAACCATTTACTTTTTATTCAAGTAAAGGGTAACATTGAACGTTTATAACAATTTTTTTTTAATCACATATCGTGTACAATCACATCGTCCTATTAAAGATTAAATATAAGATTTCCAAGCCTGGCGAAAACACCTTGTAACGTTGAAAAACGTAAGTGTAAATTGTTAAAAATTTTACAATAATTATTAATAAATGTTATGGCATTTATGTACAATGATCTATTCATAAAACATTATATAACAAAATAATCAAAATAGTTGTGATTCAACGAAACATTTTTAAGGTTTCCTTAAATATAATCTTATAAAGAAATTAACAATTTTCAATCGAATTCATTTAAACTTAAAAACAAATGAAATTCACATGAAGATCCTTACATACTAACCTCTAGAAACACTTAGAGAAATTATAACTAAAGTCACATCAACAGTTCCGTCACAGCAAAATTTGAACGCGTTATCTTCGAACGTAACCCGCCCAAATGCCGTAGATAAGTTCTTGGAAGGACTTCTTCGTTTTAAGGACGCAACCTTAAATCCACAGTATAATTTGAACATCAACACTACCCTAGATATATAAAATGTCTGTAAAAAAACATTGTCGCCCGAGGACCCGTGTACGAGTCGATATAGACCGTTTTGTAGGCCTGAAACATGGGCCATGGGTACACGGGATAGTGTATATATACCGCATTGTTCGGGTAGTAGGGGACTGGAGGAGTCGTCTCGTATTGTCAAATATCTTGTTGAAATCGTCCGTCTCTAGACGATTTCAACTGATCCTAAGCTATTTGGTAGGATAGCTTGTCTTCCGCGCAGACCTTGGCAGTGAGCAAGCCGGGATTGCGTTCGTAAAAGCTGCAAATAAAAAAAAAGCAAATATAATAAGCTGATACTTTTTGTTTTATCGTTAGTTTTGTTATAATTCACGCGCGATCTATTCGATAAACAGCAATTGATGAAAATGTCCCTGATTGTGTCAATTTATTTATACACTAACACTGAAGATAGTGTAGAATCAACTTCAAAACGTTTTCCTTAGTGTTCTTGGCCCGGCGTGGAAGTTGTGACATTTCACTTTTATATTCAATCACAACGATGTCACATCATGTAATTGATACCAAACATTTTATGAAATCGAAACGACTGATAAGGTTACTCGAAATTCAAATATAATATTTTTCAAAATGGGAAAGGGCTAATAAATATACTATAAGTATAATCGGTTTTATTTAGTAATTTAATGTTGTTTAGTTAACGTAACATATGTATATAAAGAAATAATAATTTAATATAGCGTTACTTTCGATTAAATCGTTAAGGCACCAGGTAGGTTGAAAGAAAAATCGATAGAGGAAGATTATATAATAAATAGAATCGTTACTAAAGTTCAGCAATGTAGCAACTTCTTAATATATTCATGGTTGTTGCTCAATATTAAGTAGGATTGTGTCATATCGATTTTTTACACAAAAACTAAAAATAAATAAATATTTTCGCTACGACTTGGTATTACAGATCACAGTGATTAGTTATAAAAATAAGAATTAGTATATAATCCGTTTCTGCTTAATATTTTTTATGGACGATAGCGATGATCAAAATCAATCTGATTTCGATGCTAGCTGATAGGCAGATTAACATTACAAGTACACAACTATCCTATGTTTATTATAGCGTCTAAATAATTTAATAAATTTTATTATATAAAAAATATATGTCATCTGGAACTTACACATGATAGGGTAAAATACAAGAAAGGTGTTAGAGTAGTAAAAATATAAACGTAATTCAATATCCCAAAGTATATAAATACAATTAAAATTTAATTTACAGGCTAAATAGGAAAGCACAGTTGAGTTATTTATAATATAATAGTAAACAATCCAATTTCATACTTCAAAATATAAAGACCATATGTAAAATTACATAATTTATGGATAATATCACACTTTGGGAATGAAACGATGGTTTGGCTGTTTCTGTTTATATTGAAGTTGTATGCAATTAAAAAAAATCCTAAAAGTCGGCTTCTCAAGTTAATTTATTTTCGAAACCGTTACTAGTATATTATCTAGACCAGAAATAGGTAGATCTTAAATGTTATACTTCTGATTTGAATTAATACTGAACTTAATGATTTTAACAATTTACCGTTATTCTTATGTTATATAGTAATGAATATTTTTAAATATGCATTAAATCTCAAACAAAAGTTGTTGTTTATAATGTTTAATAAATTTATCTGCTTGTTTTACTTAATCTTGTAAAGTGACGATTCGATATGTAATCAGAGGCTACCTGAATAAATAATATCGAAATAATATGATTAAAATCAGCTGTTGATAATAACGCAATAAACTGCCTTTCATACCGTAACTTATCATTTATGTCTGTCTTATAAATTTGATTATTTGTGTCAACTCGGCAAATATGATCAAATACTGCTAGAGAATATTCAGTGATATCTACTATGTTTGTTTCTACCTTCAAATTGTGGATTTTTTAAATAAAAAGCCACAAAAAATATATTTGTGCAAAACTATCATGTTTTCTTGCCATAAACTTATATTAAATTTTAAACCGTTTTTTCGTGCAATAATGGTGTATGTCATTTTGGTAACGCTTCTTTACTAAAAACAACAGTTGTATGAATGACTGGCACTCATTCATCGAAAATATTGAATTACAATCAGTATGATTGTTGACTAACAATATTGGAATAAGAGTTTTTGCCTTATTCTGACGCCATAACATGGCGGCTCGTTTCGTGCCTTCACGTGAAATACTGACTCCAAATTACGACTTATAATTTTAAAACAATAATGCGCCTTTAAAACTTAAAATCAAAATATTAAAGAATATTTCTACAAATATTTTAATCATTTATTTATTAAATTTCATAATATTTTTTTGATTAACGAAAATATCCTATTGTTCACATTGGATAGGATATAACACAGGTCGCTTTTTTTAAGCAGCGGTTTAAATCATAGAAACTATTCTGAGATTTCGTTGACCACAGTTCAAGTCTCAATAAGTACAGAATATTCCAAAAAGTACGAAATATTATTGTTTTATTAGGTAACAAGCTACAGTGATGTTCATATAGTTATATTTTTCAGGATATAGACAATAGGATGGCAAGTGGCCACCCACCTTCTTCTTTTTAAGATTCCCGTTAAGATAACAATTTTGACGTCATTGAAAACGCCATTTTATCACGAATCCATAGTGAATACCATAGACTACTCCAATTCAATTTCAAAGTTTATTTACTTGTAATTTCTCTCCGTGTGGTTTATAAATAAAACATTTATTTATATATTTAGCATATAAAGCACACATGCAAGTAAAAGCTAGCTTATCTAGATATTATCAATTTTGAAGATACTCTGATGATATAGTTTTATATAAAATGTTTTCATAATGTTGTCTTAAATTTTCGCGATTATTACACATTTAAATAAAACTAATTATAACGGATGAATCGCGTATATTAATTATTTTTAAACATCCCGACGTTTCGAGCACTTTGCAGTGTTCGTGGTCACGGGTAGACTAAGATGACATTTGTCTAAGATGACATTTGTCTATTTGAAGAACAATTTGTTCTTCAAATAGACAAATGTCATCTTAGTCTACCCGTGACCACGAACACTGCAAAGTGCTCGAAACGTCGGGATGTTTAAAAATAATTAATATACGCGATTCATCCGTTATAATTAGTTTTATTTAAATAAAATGTTTTATTTAAAGTAAACAATCATTTTACTTAAAACTTTGGTTGTCATTGACCAGGTGTTCACAAAAGTTTCTCTGTTGTCAATAGAAAGTTGGTGACTTCAGGAATAGTTACAAACACGCGATCTTAAAAATAAAACTTTCGGTTCATCATTAACAAAATTAATAAATTAAAGAGTTCGTTTTATTTATAAAGAAATCTTAAAAATTCTAAACTCACCTCAATCCTCGTTCTTGAAGTCTCTTCATGACAGCTGGCTTAACTCGGGGTTTCCCGTTGCTGTGCAGTCCACGCCCGGTTATGAAGAAGAGGGTGTGCGACCTGATACCAGTTCTACCTTGCGTCTCTTTCAATTTCTGGATATGTGTGTCAAGGAATAAATCAAGGGACTCCTTTGCTTCCCCTACTCGAAGGTAATGTAGGTCGATCGTGGCATTATCTGCGCAGTTCAATGCGTGCAACTACAAAATAAAACGCAAACGTTTTAAGGCCATTTTACAAATACATACTATAATTCTTCCTATAGTTTAGTATTAAGGTATGAAAAGGCTACATCAACAAGTTGCAACTAATTCAAAGTGTAGTTTCTTATATTAAGTTTATATAGTATATTTAAAAATAATAACTTTTAATGGTTAAAATTATTATGTTTGCGAAGAACCTATTATTAACGCCATATATATTCAGTACATTAAGTATAGGAATTTTGAAAAGAGGTAGATAATTTTCTTGTTTTTTTGGATTCGCACAAAAAGAGGAGTATGTGTCTTAATACGGAAAAGTCACATAATATCGATTATCGATCGAGCTTATGATATATCATAAGCTATAATTGATTAATTAAACAAAATATTACATGCTGTGTACATATGTCGTAAATATATTTTTAATTATAGCATAATACGTTTATGTAGACAGTAAATAAATTCGCCAACAATTTATAAGCTATATAAATTACTAAATTAATATATATCAAAAATCCTCATTAGAACAATAACGAGTGTCGTTAAATCGAACAAGACATAGTTTACAAACGGGGAGTTCCCGGCAGACGCAGAGCGCAGTTACTTTACTAACTTTGCGTATATTTATGATCTAACCTTAGAAATGTCCTACCTTCTTTCAAATAAAAATAAAACATGGTCGATCGCCTCCCTTCTAAATTGTCTTACATAATTAATGAATTGCTACTGAATATATTATTATATTAGTATATAGATTTCAGAACATATAAAAATGATTTAAACTTTCATTTCGCAACATTAAAGATGCACGGTTTTCTAGTAATACATACCTGCATAAGTGTGGCAGCTGCCAAACTGTTAGCTTGTTCATATTTCTTGGTGTGATAAGACGCGTAGTCTGAGTAATATGTCGCCACTTGAGTCATGCCTCTTCGTATGTAATCTTGAGCCTTTTGAAAGTTTCTATAAATTAAATCATATAATGATTAATCGATACATATTAATACTATACTTATATTAAATATGCGGGAGTTACCCGTTGATCTTTTTGAGTGTTGCCAGTAAAAAAGATTAACATTTCTCATATTTATGTCATTAAAAAAAAACACATTTTTTAAATAATAAAGCTGAACTGGTAATTTGGCAACCTGATCATAAGTGGTTACCAACACCAGATATTTCATTGTAAGAAATATCAAACACCGCTTTCATCGTAAATATACCATCAATTATGAAAACTAAGACATTTATGTGACCTTGTGTCTGTAGTTACACTGACTCACTGACTGTTCATTTTTAATTATTGACGTTGGTGGTTAAATATATGAATGGATGAAACTTACCATGACGGACTTAAAACAATACAATATTACAATTAACAAGAAATGTACTAGAAAACCACTAACAAGTTTCGTCTTGACAAATGATTCTCGGCCTGGTCCCGATACATCTGCACCGTTTCCATATCAACCTTCTCCGGAGTTGGCAGCAATGGCCATTCGACTTGTGACAGTTCCTGAAATATACGAACAATCTAGAAAACGGTCGTGAAATATCAAACACGACCGGAATACGGTTATGGGATGCACGCGTCAAGTATGCAAGTCTCCAAGCAATTTTTTCAAAACTAATTCTTAATTTCGAAAACTATAGAAAATTTAAATAGGCTTTTTTACTATCGATTTATCATCTAACAGTTGATCGCAGAAAACTTTGAGCTTAGTTACAAAGACAAAAAGCAGAAAACTCTTAATGATGCTGAGACGTGAAACATATTACTATTTAATGAGACGTTTGTAAACTGGCTCGGCAAGCTTAATTTATTTGTGTGTACTTTGCTAAAAGAAATACTATTGCTTTTTTCGAATTCATTTTTGTTTCAAAATGGAATTGAATAAATGGCAAATCCATACTAATATCTAGTGAAGTCTGCAGTTATTACAAACATGGATTCGATAAACAACGCAGAAAATTTTACCCGAAACATGATGAAAAAATAGAAATGATTTATTTTACAAATAGTTTGACAATAAGTTTATAAAAAAAGTTCTTACCTTTTTTTCTTTTTCGAGAATTTTCTCTTGCCTCTCTATTTCCTTCTCCATGACAAATTTACTGATGCCATTTTTCTTGTCAAGGATATTAGCGCGACCCGTTGAAATCAATAGTACCTGAAGTATGAGAAAATTGTAAAATTTATTATCCTTTTTAAATACTTCTACTAGTAAAATGTCAATTAATATGTTATATACCTCAACAGTTGTTTGAAAATTGTTGTCATGAGCCATGAGCAACTCAGACAAGATATCTTTGGAAATCTCCGGAAATAAGTTATACAACTTATCTCTGGAAAGTTTGGCTGCTAAATCAGCAGGTTCACGGTTACGCCATTCCTCCACATCTTTATAATACAACGTAAGTGCTAAATCCATGTCCATAATTTCTTTAAAATCCGGGATCTCAGGTTCCCTTCCTTCTCTTAATAATTCCTCTTCTTTTAATAATAATGTTCTAAAATGTAAAAATAAAACATTAATTTTACCAATTGAATATGTAAAAAGCAATTTCTTTTTAAATTATAAATGACAAACTAAATTAAAATAAATATAAAACCTCGCAAATTCTTCATCCTGTTTAATCATTAAATCGGTTTGTTTAGAGCATTCTTCGATTTGGTGCATTAGTGACTCCATCCATAAGGCATTAATCTCATTCAAAAGCGACGTACGTATACTAAGCCTAGGTTTTATTGAAGCTGGATATTCCATATCAGCCCGCCCAAATAACGCATCTAACTGCTTTATGAACACATGTCCTACGTTGATATTTACTACCTCATCAAGTTCATCTTCAGTTGTCTGTTCGCCGTCACTTGCTTCACTATCATCATTTTTACTAGCACGGACAATATTGTCATCGTTTACATTTTCTTCTGATAGTCCTGATGTACTCGGAATATTATTTTCATCAAGTAGATCCTCCGTATTATTCGAAGCACTTACACTTTCTTCATTATTTTCCTCTGTAATACATTCACCGCGCCGAATTCTTCTTATTTTTAAGCAATGTTGTGAGTAATGAGCGTCTGGTATAACAACGTTTTCTTCTATTTGTCGTTTCAATTGTATAGATGCCTCTGACATTGTTATTTCTCTTTTACCTTTTTTTGTATTTATTGGTGACATAGTCTGAACTATATTTTGCTCAACTGGTTCAATTGGTGATGAGGAGTCGTTCTGATCAGGTAGAATATCGTATGCGGCTAAACATGTGCAAAGTTCTTGATTTTCTTCTTCTACTTCTGTGTCTGAAACGTCGTTAGTATCGCGTTTACCTAAATTTTGATTATCCACACCATCAAGAACAATATCAACTGCCCAATTAACATCACCGTTACAATTATCAAAAATATGTCTTAAATCTGATCTTGGGATATTTTTAAACAATTTTCGAAACAAATTAAAATGCTTTTCTTCATTTCCGCAACGTGGCACGTCACTTAAAATTTGATTATTACTGGTAGAAGTGCTTTTATCTAGCATCCATTTATCAGGAATCTTAGTATTCTTTAATTGCACGTATGATTCATTGATGTCTCTCGATGTGGCTGTTATTATTTTGAAAGGATTTTTTAAATCAGAAATTTCAGTATCGCCTAATTCAATGCACGTGGAAGTTGACTTTTTCTCTACAATTATTTTTGTCTCTTCTGGTAAACGGCTACTTTCACCCCAAGATGGTAAAAACATCGAAATTTTACTCCAATCTTGACATTCTTCCACCGGTGCTAACAAGTTTTCTTTCTTCGTTGATTTTGGTAAATCTTTTCTTTGAGGTTTCGCTTCAGCTGATTTAAGACATTCACTTTGTTTTACTGTATTTTTGTTTGAGTTGTCGTTCCAGTCTTCACCATTATCCCATTCTTCTTCTATTTTTTCTATTTCTTCTAGCGATATTTTCATTTCAGTTAAATTCGTATTTTCCAATGACTGTTTTGCATCTTTAATTTCACTAGTTTGATAATCCAGCTCGTTAAATAAATTTGCATCCGACATTTTAGAAGATGAGGGTTGTTCATTAACATCTTTACTATCGGAAATTTGAACAGATTGGCTTGTATTATCCACATTTTTTGTTGGGATATTTTTATCATTTTCAACAGGAACTGCTGTTTCGATTTCTCGAACAATAGGTGGTACAAGTCTTAATACGGGGGGACACATACTAGATTCATAATGGTATCCAAAATATCTTATTAAAAAGGCACCAGTCACGCCATTTTGGTAGGTTTCAAGTTTTCTTTGAATAGTATGTATTGGAACATTATGAAGTGTGTTTCTCTGAAGTTGCTTTGGATTTCTTGCCCAGGGTGTATTTGGTTCAACTACTTCAACTATATAACCGTTTTTAATGCCTTCATATACATAAGGTTTCATTTCCCAAAGTTCCACATTAGTATTATCTATAATTACTGGACTGACTCCTCTAACCATACTATTTCTTGCCATTCTTTCGTTTCGTTCATGAAATTCACTAAGCCTGCTTTTGTCAAACACATACACATTATTATGCATAAAATAATCATCTGTACTGAAAATGTGAGTGGAATAGTTTCGTTCACTCGGAACCGGGTAAATAGCATCAATAAGTTTCTTTGCAAGGTATGACTTTCCACTACCCGATAATCCTCGCATCATAATCAAAACGCGTGCACCGTCTTTGTGGTATGTTAAGATTTGTTTCAACTGGTCTGTCCAAAAATTTTGAGATGTTGCAATTTTTCTTTTTGGTACATATTGTGAAAATTGGGCGGGCTGATGGGGATGAACTTGCTGGGATGGCTTTCTTGACGCACCAGCATAGGAGGTCACATGGTTTGTTTCTTTAGGAATATCCACTGTAGAACTTGTACTTGGGGTCTTTGGTATATTTTCGTTACTCATATTGCACGAAGTAACATTCTGTTGACTTGTGTTAATTTGATTTGCACAAATATTTTCTGTTAATACATTTTCTTTTGTTTCGGTCCATCTTGTTGACTCCAAATTACAATCCATCATATTTATTATAGCATTTGCAGACTGTTCAACTGTTGAAAAATAAAATTATTTTTATTGAAAAGTTTTATTTTAATTGTTGTGTGGTTGGTTATATATGTTTATCTGAAATTTAACATTAAAAATAGTTAATAAAAAGTCAAGGAATAAATAATATTTTTTCAAGGGAATAAAAAAAAGGGATAGGACATTTTTGAACAATTATTTTAAGAAAAGTGAAATAAACAACAACAACCAATATAAACAAATAAATATCTAATTAATAAAGATTATTGCAAGAATTGCAGAAGTCTACTTGAATTATATGATATGATGTATTAATATTACTTAAAAATACATAAAATATTGAATAATTAATTCTTTTAATACATCATAACATGTTATAATAGATACAATAAATTAATAGATATTCAGTTTGTATACTTATTTACATTTTCACATAGAATAAAATAAACAAAGGAAAGGAAAGTCCATTTTATAAATATTAATAAAATCAGTCAAAAACTAACTACTTATTGTAAAATTGTTCGTAAACTAAAGAAAATGAAAGAAATATCTCAATAATACCTGTTTTATACCAGAAAGGAATGAACATTCAATTTTTTTTTCAAAGTTTAAATTAGCTATTATGCTCTAGAGCTCTATCTAAATTTTGTTGAAACATTTAAATTTTCTGTTCACGTGAACAATCATCTTAAAAGTCTCAATTTTAATTGAATTATTAATAATTGAAAAAAAACATTCAATTTTTATTTACAATGCTTATAACAAATATTAAATTTATAATCATATGCTATAAAAAAACTCAAAAAATAAATAAACATAGTTCATATTTTCCCATTTTTGCTAAGATAAAACACAAAACAAAATGATATACTATGAGTATAGCATAAACAACAATCAGAAAGCCAACGGCTTGCAATCGATGCAACGCACCCCCAAATCAATCAATATAGCCTTCATCCGGAACAAAATGTTATTAAAGGATTATGAACCTTCCTATCAAAGATATTCAGTCTTTTACAGACAGAGCATAGAGTTTAATTTGTTGTACCTAGATTATATTACTATACATACTATAACTATAGACATCTATAAGCTCTAGGAAATAATGGCGCGCAATACACATTGTGTACATGAATATTGACATGCATGTGTGGAAAATCAATAAACAAGATACATTGAATGAATAAGTATACTTTACTCTAGATTTATACTTACGATCGCCTCCGCAATCTTCAACAATCGCAAACAGGCAATCCCTGCTAAGAGCATTACCAAATGTGTTCAAAAGAGTCTCAATAATATTATCATAATTAATGTCTTGATCTTGGTATTCCATGATTTTAGAGTACACTGCATTAAATTTACTATTTAACTGACTTTTACCAATGAACACATGCAACTAAATAGTTATTGATGATGCAAACAATACAAACAACACTAATGAGTATATTACGAATATCATAATCTTGTTGTTTTTATTTTAAAAGGTTGTTAATTGATATCATAATACAAAAACAGGGACATCAGAGACGGGGAACCGAAATGAGTGAAGTGCAGTATTACCAGTCTATAAATTTTTTTTAGTATTTTTTTTTTTTATTATATAATATTAACGTATATTACGATATATAAACTATTACTGAAACATAATTTTATATTAAATAAGAGGACAGTACTGAAAATCATTGATTTTGAGCTACAAATCATATATCCAATTATAGTTCAGACTTTTTTTTTATGACAATATTTTGAGAAATTGAAAGGGAAATAACAACGAAAGATTTTATTAGCTGGTTCTATTGTTTTTTTTAACTCAATCAAAATATCACTTAATAATAGGAACAGTTGGTACTACTGAACAGTGTTGGTAATGATTGGTTGACAAGTTGAGGCAGCAGCTCTTTAAGAGCTTGACAGTTTTGAGTTTTGAAGTTTGACGTTTCTTTAGACTCCAGTTGGCCTTCAATGGTGTCTTGCTTCTCTTAGACTCCAATTCAAAGATATGAGACTCGAAGAGCAAGATTTTAGGGGATCATATTATTAAGTCATTAGGGGATTTGTTATCCTTATTGCAGTGTAATTAAAAATGATTTTATGATTTTCTTTAAAATCACTAAAAACACCCAGTACAAATATAAATATTCTTAGTACTTTGCTTAACAAATACAAAATGGGTGATAACTTTCAAAACAATAAAACAATGGCTCCGGTAATGATGGATTACGAGTTTAAAATAAAAACACAAAATGAACGATCGAAAGTGGAAGATTTGTTTGACTACGAAGGGTGTAAGGTTGGACGAGGCACTTACGGCCATGTTTATAAAGCCAGAAGAAAAGACGGTTCTGATACTAAAGATTACGCGTTAAAGCAGATAGAAGGAACAGGGCTTTCAATGTCAGCTTGTAGGGAAATTGCGGTATATAGGTTCTGTTATATTTATTAATTTTAAGTTAAAACTATTTTTGATATAACGGCTAATACAATCAAATTAAATTGTTATCACACTCATCAATATCTTTATATATGTATAGTAGATCGAAATCAAATTCAATTAAAATGTCTTATAAACTTTTATATTTACAGCTTCTCCGTGAATTGAAACATCCGAATGTAATTAATCTAATAAGAGTATTCCTATCCCACACTGACCGTAAGGTATGGTTGCTATTTGACTATGCTGAGCATGACCTGTGGCATATAATAAAGTTCCACAGAGCAGCCAAGGCTAATAAAAAATCTGTTATGGTTCCTAAAGGGATGGTAAAAAGTTTGTTATATCAAATATTAGATGGAATACATTATTTACATTCAAACTGGGTTTTACATAGAGATTTGGTAAGTTATCTTATTTATACTTATTATTTTAAAATACAGTACTATATAAATGAAAGATGTAATAGTTGAATAAACAACCATGTATCTCTACAAAAGGGGGACAGCCCCCTTTTGTTGTTTTGTTGTCAATCTATCTCTGTTACCAGTTACTTAGTATTATGTTATCTTGGAAATTCTGTGACTAGAACAAATGAATTAATTATATTTTTTTATATTGTACTGTCAGTAGCATGTACCAATTTTTATTGGTACAAATTCAGTTTTAAAATAGAATTATTTATTATCAAGAATAAAATATAAAATTTCAGAAACCAGCGAATATACTCGTAATGGGTGAAGGGCCGGAAAGAGGCAGAGTGAAGATTGCTGATATGGGTTTTGCAAGGCTGTTCAATGCCCCATTAAAACCTTTGGCTGATCTGGATCCAGTAGTAGTCACATTTTGGTATAGAGCACCGGAATTGTTATTAGGAGCAAGACATTATACAAAAGCTATTGGTATTCATTTTTATCATTCAATATATTAATCATTTTATAGTAAAATCCATTACATAGAGTCCTTAGATTTATAAATTCTATATGATTTGCTAATAGCTCTGATGAAATATTTATTATGAACAGTTCTTAATGAATGAAATGAAGTTTCAATAACAGACATTAAAAAGTACAATTCTTCATCAATGTAAAATTTTCCACAGATCATTTATATCTCATCCAACTATGACATGTTATTTCAACAAAAAATATAGTTTTTTTTTAACATTTACTTTGTTAGACTAAATGTAAGAAGCTAATCTCTATTGAAAGGCTAAGGAAAAAAATAATGAGGTTGATTACATATCATAATGGTTTTCCATTAATTAATGATATTCTTAATGAACATGATTATTTACTTTTTTTAGCAAGTTTTATTTTTTAATTATGCATAAGAATTAAGCATAGTGTGTTTATTCTATGACCAGCTATTAAAAACATTTAATAGCAGTGATAAGGGAAGTAAAATATATCTTAAAGCTGAGCTTATTTTTTTTCTATTGTGTGTATTTTGAGTGTTAATTAAGGTACCTAGTAACTTTTAACACATAAAGATAACATAATATATGAATTATTATAGATATTTGGGCAATTGGATGTATATTTGCTGAACTATTAACATCTGAACCAATATTCCATTGTCGTCAAGAGGATATCAAAACCAGTAATCCTTATCACCACGATCAGCTTGACAGAATTTTCAATGTAATGGGTTTCCCTCAAGAGAAAGATTGGGAGGATATAAGAAAAATGCCCGAGCATGCAACACTGGTAAAGGATTTCAAAAGATCTAAGTAAGTTTAAAATAAAAAAAATATTAATATTATTTTCGAGATAATTATGTTATATATTGTCGTTAGTGTGTTTTTTTAAAGTTTGTGAGGTGTCTTATATGTAAATAAGGGTCCTGACAATAATTAACCATTAAGTGGTTATCTTTTCAATTCAATATTCCTAAAATATTGTCTTTTCAATTATTTTCTAGTTACCTACCTAGCCTATATGAGATATTTTTCACTATCTGAAGGGAGAGCAATCTAACATGATCATAGAGTTAAATAGCTTTATGAGCATTATTCTGAATTACGAGAGTGTAATTTAAATTTCACCAATTCTCAAACTAGACTATTACTGCTCGAAAAATTTCACCAATTCTCAAACTAGACTATTACTGCTCGAAATCTCTTTACTTATAATAAAAAAAATTATATCTCCTATGTTATTGTGATGTATAAGTTTTAACTGCACTTTTAGGCTACAGTTTAAGTATACCCAATACATTTTTGATGACTTATGTATTTTACTCTACATTAGAATTACATAATATAATATTAATTTCTTAATTGTGTGAAAATGAATGTATTACCAACTTTACCATTTATAAACTTAATATGTGGGTTTCAGTTATCAAAATTGTTCATTAAGTAAATACATGGATCGACATAAAATAAAACCAGACAGTAAAGCATTCAGTCTTTTGCAAAGACTCCTACTTATGGATCCTAATAGAAGAATAACTTCAGAACAAGCAATGCAGGATCCTTACTTCTCTGAAGATCCTTTACCAACGCAGGTATAATTATTTAGTAAATGTAATCACTAAATCTATGGAGTAGTAGTCTCCTTTCAACATTAGAAGTTAATAATTTATTATTAATCTACATATTTTTCATTTGACAGCCAAAGATAAATATTATATGAACATAAATAAAGAATATGAGAGCTTATTAATGCTTTATTATCTCTGTGTATTCTTACCTCCCAGATTCCAATTTCTTCTTGTAAAAATGTTATAATCGAGGCACAAAGCATGAGGAGAACAAGTTGTAAACCATAATTATTTAATGTATTTAAGATTGTTTATGTTCTTTTCTTTAAAATTTAATTATTCCCACTTGATTGTGACATTTAATTATGTCATGACATTAAAATAATTTATATGAAAAATGTTTTTTTTTTTTTTAATTTTAGGATGTTTTTGCTGGCTGTCCCATACCATATCCAAAGCGAGAGTTCTTGACTGACGATGACCAAGAAGACAAGGGCGAGTCGAAAGCTCGGCAGAATCAACAACAGCAGCAGCCCAATGTGAGAAATAAATCAATTTTTTAATTATCAAATTGCATGAAATCTATTTAAAATATTTTACAATCTGTAACAGATCTATAGTCTGTTCGCGTTAAGAATGCAGTGAGTTGTCATTGTTTACCGGACTGACTCCGCCCCCTTTGACCAATCAAATCTTTTCAAATTACAAAGTCAAGTTCACATTTAATTAATTATAAACTGATATTTTTATTTTTATAATTTAAATTTTATTTATTTATATATTTATATTTAACTTATTCAAGCTGTACACGTAATAATTAATGTAACCTATAGCTACTAGATGACGTTATGTCAAAATATGTAAATTTCTACATCGCGATGGCAAGATTCGCAAACGATTGTATATAGTGTTAAGAATTTTGTTGATTAAACATCCCGATTCGATTTTTTATTTTAATGTGTATTTTTTAAATTCATTATATTAGTCTTTAAAACAAATATAATTTGTTGGAATTTTAACACAAATATACCTTCACCCTGCTGTTAAAAAAGATTTGATTGGTCAGGGGGCGGAGTAAAGTGGGTAAACAATGACAACTCACTGCATTCTTAACGCGAACAAACTATACAGCCACTTAAAAATTTTAATATAATCATATTCATTTTAAATCATTAATCTGCAGGCGACTAATTCTCACTAATATCAAATTGACTATAACAGGCCAATGGTTGTTTATGCACCAAATTTTATACAAAAAGTAAAAATTTTGGTCTGAAAAACAATCTATAAATATTGAATTTTCGTAAACCCTGCTATATGTAATTTATACAGTATATAGAAATTTTAATCCAATTATAACTTTGGAAGTATATTTAGCTATTTACCAGACTTCCAAAATTAAATTGAATAATTAAATATTGTTCATTAGTGAGTTATTTTTATTATAATTTTCAGACCCAACAAAACCAAGTTCAAGCGAACAATCATGACCATGCAGCTAACAACGCTAAAAGAATGAGGATGTCAGGTAGCCTTATTGATTTATAATATATTTAGATTAAAAATGACTGAATAAATACTTATTGCATTGTTATCATAGGTCAAAACCAAGGCAACACTGGTGGTGGTGGAGGACAACAGGAATTCCATCAACAACAACAAATGATGTTCGGTGGGCAACAACAAGGCGGTGGATCACAACAACAGGGCAATTTTCAACAAAGATTTTAATTTTTGAATTAACGGTTGAATTTTTTCTCAGTGTTATTTCAAACTTAGCTAAAATATTTCCTTTTATTTAAAATTCTATTTGTTTTGAAAATCACATTTTTACTTAACAATGAAATTATCCGATAAAGTCAAGATAATAATCAGAATAGAATATTGTCTAATAGTCGGTCTTAATTGAAGATTTCATAGTATTATTTTGGTTGAAATCAAGAAGACATCATATAAACACCACTGAATTTTCATTTGAGCTAATGTCATTTTGCCACAGTGAAGTAGCATGGTCCAAAGAGTTCTAAAAACTATTTGAAAAGCTAGGAGGCTTTTAGCCAAATGTGCTAGTTTGACGTCCAACGTGATTTCCAAAAGAAGAAAAATTCCAGACTCTTGGTTGCTACTGAGAATTTGTCGACAGTAAGACCTAATTAACTTTTAAAGGGACCTCATGATATGCGGCCTTATAAACTGGCCATTTTATTTTTCTGTTTACGCACTCGAGACTACCAGCAAAGTTCCGGGTAACCGGGCTATGTGGATTTCTTATCCACTAAAACTTCTACAATAGCTCTCTTCAGTACAGATTGGATCGAGATAATATTACTCATCCTCGTTTTCTTCCCCGGATAAACTAGCCACAAGATCAACTAGTCAGAAAATATAATAAAAGAAACATCAATATTAATAACATAGCATGGCCTTAACAATCACTGTGACCATTGGAACATTTTTTAATATATGGAAATCTCATGAATGCTTGAATCAGACTGAAATGTGTTA